>NW_020799092.1:59531851-59616942 GCF_003259725.1 Athene cunicularia
AATAGGTGAGGGACAAAAAAAGAAAATTCGTAGCTTGAATAAAAAGAAAAAAATTAGTAGTAGTAACAAAACAACAGTAACAATAGGAAGTCCAAATGGGTAATACACAATGCAGTTGATCACCGACTGGCGACCAGTACACAGCCAGCAGCAATCCCGCCTGCATCAAAGATCCCGCTGCACCGACTGGAAAACAAACTGGAAATGAGAGAGCACAGCCTCCTTTATATACTGAGCATGATGTCACATGATATGGAATGTTCCAATGACTGACCTGGGCCTGGCCCTCTAGCTATGATCCCTCTCAGCCCAAGAAAAGTTAACTCTATCCTAGCCAAAACCAGGACAGAAATGCAGGAAAAATGTGGAGGCTTTACCCTATATAGTTACAGAAGGATTTTTAAATTATTTACAGTCTCCTTTCTCTTGGAGAAGACATGCAGATGGAAAAATAAATCTTCTTGTAGGTGGATTTTTGTTTTTATCCTTGTCTTCACTATAATAGACACCTGTAACAAAACTATGTAGGTTAGAAATAATTTAGAGTAATTAGTTTTTTTCAGCAGGTAATATAAAAATACTTATTCCACAACCTTTCTTGATTCCTGTGTAAGTAACAAAAAGACATGGACATTCTTCAAGAAATCTCAGCAGGTGGCCATCTGCACTGTTTCTTTACATGATTCCTTAATTCCCATCTTTATAATCAAAGTTCTTCAAAAATGCTGCTAAGGGAAAAAATCACAATTGCCCAAAGAAAGACAAGTAATTTATTTTTTTTTTCATATCAGATTGTGGGACACATCTTTTACTACAGACATTTATATGTGAATTTCAAAAATTAGAATAATCAACTCCAACTCAGATAGAGTTATAAAGCAGGTATGTTCATTCTAGCCAGGGTGCAAGGGGATTTCTCCACAAGGCTTGCACATCATCTCAGCAAGTAGCCAAATATTTATTACACCAAAATGAACATATTCATTGGGAAAGGCTGGGTTATTACAATTAGTTCAGGGAATAGGTGTGATTATTAGAATTATTTCTCAGAACTCATTTACATAGTCTGAGCATGTATAGTAGAAATAGGGTGAAGGTCTTCAGTGGTCAAGGGAAGAAGTATGTGGTCTTCTTCACGGTGTCCACTCTCTCCAGGGCATGTGCTGTGAAGCAAAGTCCAGGTATCTTAGTCTGCTTAAGTGTCAGTTGAGGGCTTTGACTCTGCTATCAGTGAGTTATCTTTTTACCTCATACCCCAGGGCTACCTTCTACTCTCTTATCATAGCCAATCCACTAACTGTCTGCTAGGCTACACTGAATCCACAGAACAGTCTGGGCAAGCAGGACTCTTCAACAACGTTCAGAAATCATTATATGTTGATATAAGTAAATAATTTGCAAGGAAAGTGGTCATTTCTCTGTATCAGAGCCATTTAACTTATCTATTTCTAGTTTATCATCAGAGTCTAGTAGTCAGAAGGTAAATGACAAGAAAATTGCCAATGAACCAGAGTTAAACAGTAACAGCAATAAATCAAATTCAGATTTCTTTTTTCCTTCTTCATGCATTTATTCTTAAAACAGAAACATTTGTGGTGTGCTTTGGGAAGGAGTTGGTTTAAGAGGAGATGCTTTAATTACAGACAACACAAAATGGCTTTGTAAATACCTTTATTTAGAGCACAGTTAACATAAATGCTTTCATACAGAAAGTCTGAATTATTCTCTGAAGGGAGGATATAGTTTCTTTCAGAAGAGAATTTAATAAATTGTGCTTTGTGCACTTGACAATTGCCAAGGCAGGAAAAGCAGGCTAAGCAATGCTGTCATTTTAAGTGTTAGCACTCCCACTGTAATAAGAGCTTGTAGAGAAAAAAAGTCCACTGAAGGATGTCATGCCAAAAAAATCCTCTATGGCAGTAATTAATAACTTGTGAGTTCAGAAACAAAGACGTAATTTCACAAGGAATTTTCAAAAGTTAAATCATATAAATGTGTTCCGTAGAAATCTTGAATAACATATTGTAAGAGTCCAGGATGTCTCAAACAATTCCCAAACTGTACTTTCTAGTATGGTAATAATCTCTGCCTGTGTCTTTCACTTACTTATGTCAGTGACCCTGAATGAGCATCTTGTTTTGGTTAATGGTTTATTCCACTAACATGCGGAAACAAACTCTACAGCTCAGATAGAGTTATAAAGCAGGTATGTTTATTTCGGCTCGGCTGCAAGGGGATTTCTCCACAAAGCTTGCACACCATCTTGGCAAGTAGCCAGATATTCGTTACACCAAAACATACATATTCATTATTACAATTAGCTCAGGGAATAGGTGTGATTATTAGAATTATTTCTCAGAACTCATTTACACAGTCTGAGCATGTATAGTAGAAATAGGGTGAGGGTCTTCAGTGGTCAAGGGAAGAAGTATGTGGTCTTCTTCACGGTGTCCGCTCTTTCCAGGGCTTGTGCTGTGAAGCAAAGTCTAGGTGACTTCTCCCTAAATTGGTTGAGATCATCCTCCCTAGATTGTATCTGTGTGTCCTTTTTTTCGAGTTCCTTCCCCTTATTTTAGTTTGCCTAAGTGTCAGTTGAGGGCTTTGAGTCTGCTATCAGTGATACATAACTGACTGTCTGTCTTCTTGTTGAGATGGACTGCTCTTGAGCTTCCAGACACTTTCCTTTTCTTTCTTTAGTGTTCCCATTTAGCACAGTGAACCTCTTATTTGCCTGTTTCTGGTTCTGTCTGGTTTTCCTTGTCACCACCCAAAATGGATGCCATTCCTAATGTTCAGATTTCTGAAGATTTTCAGTTATTTTGGATTCGGAGGTGTATCATCAAAAAGATTTATTTTGATGGAATGAAAGTTCACAGTATCATTTCAGGTTTTTTTTTTTTTTTTTAATGCAAACTTAAAGCTTGAAGCATAGAGAAATCATTGGTTCCTCTAAGTTCTGATTTAGTTTAATTTCAGTTCCACTTGTGTATATTGATTCATAGTTACTGTATGTCAGTGTACATTATCAATGCTAGCAAAGGAAGTTCAGTCAGTCTTTGACTATGCCTTCCACTTCAAAGAGATAATTTTATTGCAGTATTTTTTTTAAAGTGTATGTGATTCATCCACTGCTTTTGGTCAAATTTTTGCTGTTCTCATGGGAGGCAGTGCAATCCTGAATATGGCAGCACTTTGGTGACATTCTCCCTAGATGATATTGTAATGTGTGATTAGTTATGAAGTACATCAAGATTCTTCAGTTTGATTGGTGCTGCCTATAATGTCACATAGATATCTCATTCATAGATCCAAAACTGTGAGGCATGGAAATGTAAATGATTTACATTAATTTGAGCAGAATATCCTAACGTGTGGCATATCATAGACAATTTCTATGCTGTCTTTGCAGTGATTCCCCTGCATGAGCAGAGTGGAACAAGCAATTAATAGAATTTAGTCAGAAACTATTTTGTTGCTTGTCACTGGGTTTCTCTACAGGAAACTGTGATTTAGTGCTGGTGGGGAAATTGTTTAGAGATGAGGACAATTGACCTATATTTTTCAAAGTAGTAGAATCAGAGAATCTTATGGGTTACTTCTGGAATTTTTTTTAGCTCTTGCACATCTCAGTCTGAAAGGTACAGAGGTGTCATTCACAGATCACATCTTGGAGCTCAGGAGTTTTCCAAGTCCAAATCTGTCTATTCTGGTGCATGCCAGTCAGCTTGTCACAACATGGTTGATATATTCTTTTCATCTTCATCAGTGAGTTAGTAATAATCTTCCAGATATTTCTGACCTTGTGTATATTGGTTGTAAAAAAAACTCTTCTGTTTTGGCATTTAGCAGAAGAAGTTATTGCTTTTTTGATTAAAAAAAAAAAAAAAAAAAAAATCTTCTGTAACTAAGACTTGGAAGATAACTTTGCATTCAGCTGTGGATTCTCCGGACTTTCAAGTGCAAAAAAATAATCCTTCTTTCTACATGAGTGTTTGAAATTCTGCCATTCACATGTAAGACATGGAAATCACTTTCATTTCAGAACTACTTTCTTCAGTTTTTCCAAAGGTACTAATGTAAGATAAAAGTATCTGAAAGAAAAAGAAAAAAATGAGGTTATCCTTCTATCTTGGCTGATGCAGGGAAATGCAGAATCTATCTTGTTAGGCTGTCCCCTGAGCCCAGAGTAGCCCTGCCAGAAGAGATTTTCTAACATGAATGGACTGGAATTGAAGTAAGGAGTGGCTGCCTTAAATGGAATTCCAGTCTACTTTGGAGAGGAAAGTTGACTTTATGCAACCTCCCCTCCAGCTACAATCATTTGTCAAAATGCCCTTCTGCAGTTATGGAAGCCACTGCGGAATTTAGAAGATGAATTTACTGGTTTTGGAGTCAGTTTGTCACTAAAGGCAAAATCCAAAAAAGGGCTGATTTAGGGGTTTAAAGAAAGACTGGTGGAATTGAGATGCCAGTTAATTGCAGTTCCTTAACTCCTCGGTTGCTGCTTCTCAAAAACAGGGATCAACACTCCGATTAGGTATTTGTGTTTAATTCTCCTTAGCCACTTACAGTTTTCTTCTGAACATGGCCAGGTCTCCCTTGCTCAGTACTGATCTCTTCTTTAAGGAGCTTTCTTGCTTCAGACTCTCCGTGGGCTTGTTCTATAAGTAGTGCTCAGGAAAGATCTATGACAGACAATAAAATTCCTCTGAAGAGATACTGGTTTGCCAATATTCTTTCTTTTGAGCATAATCATAAAGATTCTAGTTGTGGAAGCAAAACAGTTAGCATATCATCATCATTAGTTAAGAGCTATTTGCAGCTAATGGTTTCATCAGTCAGCACAATTTAATTAAGGAAGGAGTGAATTGTAAAAGGATGTATTGTCTAGAGCCTTCTTACCTGAAGAATTCCAATTGCTGTTGTTATTTACCATAGTCCTGCTTATGTGACAGTTTTAGTGAACAGTTTGTACCCCTTAAAAGTATATATACTCTGTAACTGCCCCATTTGGGCAGAGTCCATGCCAGCAGGGCCTGCCAAGCTGCTGCTGCTCTGTGTTTTCTTCTACAGCCATAGTAATGAACTGCTTCTCTTCTGACGTGATCTCAAGTGTATTCCAGTTTTTCTGCAACAGTGAAAGCTACCTCTGTATAGAGCCTACCTGTAGAGATTTTGCTGAGGAACAGACATTCCATTTGCCTCAAAATAACAGCAAAGCATTCTTTGTGACATTTTTAATTGCTGTTGAAACAATGCCAAGTGTGAGGAAATATCAAAGTTTCACTGGGAAAAAGAGTGCACCGACCATCTTTGTAACTCAGTTATAAGGGTACTTTGGATTCTCATCCTTATTTCTGTAATTTCTCTTAAACAATCTTTGGATAAAGAAAAACAACAACAACAACAATAACCAAAAAACACCCCACAACAAAAACCCAGACTAAAACAAGAATCAGTCTGCAAACTGCAGTATATGGTATGCACTATTGTAGCCTTGGGATTATACATTTTATTTAGTTTCCTTTAGCTAGAGCAATGCTCTAAACAGGGCCTATAACAGTTTTTTCAATACTCAGACATTTTTAGAAAGATATTTGAAGAACAGCAACACCCCACCACCACCACCAAATTACTCCATTTAGCTATATATCATAACAGTGACATAAAACCTTAAGTACATATTGATTCTTTTGTGGGAAAATCAGTGTAAATGGATTTTATTTGGTAAGGAATTTTTTTACAGTACTTTGATGAAAGATCTTAATAGAAATGGCGTGTGCTGGCCGTTATTAAAATCTGTTTTTCATAATAGACATTAATTTGATTTCTATTTCTTTCCAGTCCTTCCATTCAATATATTTCAGAGTAACCATTTCCAGGCTGTCCAGTGCTGAGGAAGAGGCAGGCTTCTGATGCCTAAATTTCTCATGTTTAATACTCAATACAGTAAAATCTATTGAAAATATATGAAATTTTAAAGTTATTGAATTCCTTTCAAATTGTAAAAATGTTGCCAGGAAAGGAAGAAAACCTCAGTCCATTAAGTCTATGGGCAGAGATCAGGCATAATTTTTATCATGGAGGAACTAGATATACTTTCCAGGGACAGTTTAGGTGTGTAGTTATATATGAAATATAGATCATCTCTTCAGTTGTAATTCCTCAAGATCTATACTTTCCTAACCCACCTTTGCTCTTCTCTATTTTGTTTCTCGAGCAGAGCATGATTTTTGTACTGACTGGAAATTTCCCTTGGGAAGGTAACATAAATATCATCAATTATTTAATCTAAATAGGGCTGGTATCAAGTTTTTCAGGGATGCAATTTCCTATCAAATAAAGGCAGTTTTGTTGGAAAGTGATCACTTTCTAAAAATCTATTAATTCTTACAAAGCAGAGCAAAACGAGTTTGTGAACTGTTGTTTCTACAAATGTCCTATTCTGATTTTTTTTGACTGCGTGCACTCTTGAAATACACAATGTTACTTGGCTTGTTCAAGAAGCCCACATAAAATAACATTCAATACAAACTGCAATGACAACATGAGCTGATTTGGAAAACAAGCATAAACATGATTACAGTACTAAAAAGCTGTCATCTTTAAAAACTGCACTTTTAAAAACGTTGTAACACTGTAACACATCAGAACCACCAATATTGGAATCTACATAGTAGAAAACAAGAAACTGGAAAAACATCCTCAAAACTAAATCCCAAAATATCCAGAGTTCAAATATGGCTGGATTCAAGTCACCTACTACAATATAAGTGCCCCACATTCCAAGTTGAAAGAAATTTGTAAAGATCTGTTGAGATTGATTGAGGTATGGTGTTTTCATTACTGTAAGAATTGGATTTATAAGGTGACCGCTAGGAAGTTAAAGTCACCTTCCAGTAGGTGTACTTCACATAGCAGCAAGACATTCTCAATTTTGCTTTACTATTAGACATTAATATATATTTATACATCTATATTTTTAAAGTAAAGATTTCAAAATACACAAGGAAGAGTCACTTTTTCAGCCCAATTTACAGGAACATCTAGTGATCTAACTATGTAAACTTCTTTTCTCATTAATGAATATTTCTCTGGCATAAGGAAGCATATGCTGCAATAGTTTAAAATATATAATCATACTATAATTTTATAATCACAAATCATAGCCTAAGTGATTCATGTTTCTGATGTCTCAGTGATATTTAACAGGATTTAGAAAGGTTTGAAATCAAGACGTATATTTAATCCATTCTTTGTTATCACTTTAATGTGGACAGACAGGTCAACATTCAGCACAATTTCACAAAGAAATAGAAATTGGATTGATCTGTAATCACATGCTCTTCAGATACCCATCTCTGATTCAGCACTTTTGCTCATTGTCTTAATTTTTCATAATAAATGAGGCTGAAGCTATGTCACTATCATTCATTCCTTTATCTCAACTGAAGTTACCTTTCAGTTTCAAGAAGAACATGAATTAAATGCCTCTGTCTTCAAGAGAAAACCTTTATTATCTGTTCCTCTCTTTATGCTTGAGCAAAATTACATAGATGAGTAAAAGTCTTTCATCTTCTCTCTAGCTGGTGGAGAAAACTGTTATTACTCCAACACTGCTGAGTAGGATTCAGGCCCAGATTTGTAGGTGTCTGTACTTTGGTTGTCTACCTGTGAGTCAGTGTCTAAGATTCCATTATAGTCCATAGTGATGTGGCTCATAAAGCCTATGAAGTTGAGATGAGATCTAGATGGAAAAACAGACGTTTGGTGAACTCTAGGGTCCATTAACTGTACTGACTAGATGTCTGCTGCCTGTGATGATCATCTTGCTCAAATGCAAACACACTATAGACACTTCTAGGTCTGAAACTGAATTACAAGCAGTCTACAATTTTTCCTCTGGTGGTGGATGTTTAATCTTAAACATTGTACTACTCTCATGTGTGCCACTTTATAACTTAATCAAGGCAAAGTAATTTCCTTGAATAACAGTCTTTAGTTCTTGCTGGGATCTGACTAACCTATTCTAGAAGTAGCAATCAATTTTTTATTATTTCAGCAAATGCTGTGCTTCTTGATATCTCTACACCTATGACTGACATGTTTGTGATTTTCTTCAGCAACTTGCCATCTCAAAGGCAAGAGTAAAAGCTAGACAACTTTAGTTATACCTAAAACCATTATGTAGTCTTTTGAATCTGCTGTGTAGAGGAAAAAAAAAAAAAACCACCAAACTATTGTGAGAGATATTTCCCATTCATGAAGCTCTGGAGGGTGAGCACATACCAATCCCACATTACTTTCTGTTACTGATCAATCTCACATCACCTGCTGTCTGGACTACTAAGCAATTTCCTGTAAGAACTTGTACTTCTCATTAATCCATATTCTCTTTCATTTCTGCTGCTGAAGCCTCTTTCTTGTGACTAATTTGGGTCCATTCTGAAGATTCTCTCAGCTCTCAGCAGGTGCAGACAGATATATGTTCAGCTATTTGAGATGTTCTCCTTCATTGATTTCTGTTTGTGCCTTCTGACAAAAAGAAAATATTTCTTTTTGACATCAACTTAAGGGTAGAAGAGATGAAGCCTAACTAGACAAATGCTGATACATAAAGCATGGTTCAGCAATTTCACTTGGGAGAAACTATTATTATAGTGTCTGTCATAAGCACCTGTGGAATGGATGAGCTTCTTAGTAGGGTACAGATCCTGCCAATAGATGTGTGTTTTCATAGAATTTCAAGGAAAACAGATGACATGTTAACATGTTCAAAATGCACGTTTATCTGCCATGCACTCATCTTCCATCAGAAATTTTGGTACATACTAAGGGAAACACAGAAAAATCTCATCACAATGATGCACATCTCTATCAGATTCCAAATTTGTAATAGTCATTATGGCAATGAATTACTAGCAAGCTCCAAGGCATGTCCCAACCATATAATTCCTCCTCCTGCTAAAGATAATGCAACAGATAATTTAAATCACACTAAATGAACATACAGAATACTTTGAATAAGATCTTAAATGGGTTATGTAAAGATCGATGCAATATATAGTTGCATGTCTTTATCAAATATGATAATACTGTGACAAGGAAATTTCATGGCACATTAGTAGTACATCTCAGCAGTAACCAAGGTGAACCTGCTCAAACAAGTCCATTAACAAAGCTGATCCATGATCATACTATCTTTTTCTATCATATGTTATGTTCCTGCTGAAGAAACAGCACTTATATATATATATATATATATATATATATGTATAATTTTTTTTCTTTCCATCCAATTAAGGCTGTTGATGCAGCTTGAAAGCAGCAAGATCATGAACTGAATACATCATACATGTGGTTTTCTGACAAAATCAATACTAAAAGCATCACATTACTTTGTAAAGTACAGAAATAAGACTAAACTGCTCATGAAGGAGCAAAATGTATTATCAAATGTTCTTAGAAACCAGAATCCACCACCTATTAGAGAGTTCTCAAACCAACTTGGTCTCGGCAGTGCAGACATGGAGAATAAAAGCATGATAAGATCTAAAATGTGAAAATGTCATTAACACCATTGTAGTATAGGAGGAAGAATGTAAATTAGATTGAGAAAATGTGCACATTAATTAAAATCTTAAAACCTCAACTTTACGTATACCACAAAGAGGACGAGATGCACTTTATCTCTTAAATATAATAGCTGTTTTTAGAGAATTTAATAAATAAGACATTTGAGATAATACTTCATAGAAATAATCTAATTTTCCATATGTAAATTTATAAAATAAACTCAGGGAAACAATGTAATTTCACAGAAAAATCATGTCTGATCAACAGTTGCTTTCGGTTATATTTGTCCATCTCACAGTATGAAACATTTGGATTACTCAGCTGTACCAGCATCCAGCAAACAAATTAGTGTATGGTAGTGTTAATTAACTCCAAAAGAATGCTCAATAGAGAACTTTTTACAAAGAAATAAGTGAATTCTACAATACAGTATGCAATTTGGTCTGTTATCCTTAGGCACTTGAGCTCATATTTCTCTTTATAAAATGAAGAAGAAAATGGTCAAGAATATCTACAGGTGTTTTCATAAATTCCTCACTGAAAATAAATGACAAGGCAAATATAAAGATATGTGAGGTCAGACAGTGTAGCAGAGTTTTGTGATTCAAGAAAGAAATAGACCTCACTGATACCTTTGTGCAGTTGACCCTTATTGACTTCTTCATTCATGAATCAATTGTCCATGCCTTTCACAAGAACATTTCTCTTCATGGGGTACCAGGAAAATATTCATTCCTCTTGAAAGAAGAATCTTCAAGCTATCAGATAATTTATATCTTTATAAAAAGTATCACTGCAAGTGGGATCCATTGGCTCCCTACAGAGGCTGTCCATTCAAAAGTGCAGTTTGACCTTCTATCCAGTGTGGCCACCAGTTTATAAACCCCAGTTTCTATACAGCAATATAAATGGATCTGTGCAAAAGACTACTGAGATTGCTCTTTTCACAGCGGAAATAATTTTTTCCCCCTGTCCAGATCGTACATAGCTTGGACCATTAACCTTATTAAAAACTCCTTGCCTTCACGACATTTGTCACACACATACCTATGAAATTGAGTTCAGGATTTGAATTTTGGAACAACAACAACGTGACATAAACAGTTTGGGGAATAATTAATGCAATGGGTCTAAACTGAGGTAATGAAAACATTTAAATTGTCAGGGGAAATATCTTGGCATTGACGTTTATTCGATTGTGGAATAGTTTCTCAAAGTGGTAGTGTTTACAGAATATCCATTTCAGCAATTTAGTGCAAATATAGGGTCATGCGGGGGAATATCCCAGATTTGGGACTTCAGTAATAAATACTAATAAATTTGAGAGGCAACACCATTTAAACAATCACACAGCTTTATTGTGAGATCTATGTTTAAGTAATAGGCTAGTTGTCCAACATTATTACAGAGGCTTCAGTGTCTTTGGGTCTTATTGTTCACATATAGGAAATATGAAAGTATCCAATTAAATTTGCAGGTTTGCTTAAAGGATCGGATAAGAACAATGACCCAATAAGTGCTAGAGTATGTCCTAGAGTTAGCAAGTATGCCAGCAGATATTTGCAAACTTTCCTCATGTACCTCACCACTGATCTCCATTAACATTACCGTTCTAGTCCAGTGCCTGTCCTAATGATACCAAATTCTGTGGTTCCATTAGAAAACTGGCCAAGAAGATTAAACTAATGTCACCAATAATATAATTGCATTTAAATACTTTTTTAAACCAAGGCTTCTAGAGGAATGAAGTTGTTCAACAAATTCATAGGGATTAATTAAGTAAATTTTGTATTTTTTTCAAAGACTTAATGAGAGTTGATTGTACAGGATATAGCTTTAGAGATGGAACTGGCATTAGCAATATGTATTTTTATCATTAAAATGGAAATCTTCCCAGATTCATGACAAACAATATTCTAAATATGAAAAACGTGCCATTTTTCATCTTACATATTGAAGATGTGAAATGCCTGCATAGTAAAGGGACAAATCTCACTCTATAATCATAGTACCTGGTGTGTAAATAGTACTCAGCCTCACCCTGTTTTTGGTGAGGTTAGTGAGGTTAGAGTATTACCATGTGTCCATGTATCATGGAAATGACACATGAACATACAAATTTTTAAAAATGGACATAATAAATTTAAAGAAAAAGCCACTGAGATAATATTAAAAAAAAAAATGATCACACATTTGGCTCTTATTTTTCTTTAAAAGAAAATCTCAACCCTGGTGCAGGTGAAATAAAAATGAAACACAGTCTACCTGTACATCCTTTGAAACCCTGGAAACAATTAAGCATGTGCGTAATTTCAACACTACCATGCAGACTTTAACTCCAGGATCATAGACAACTGTAAGTACTGGGAAAAATACCTCAACCTTCAGTGCCTTCATATATGTTCATTTTAAAGAGAATGCCAGATCATATTCACACTCAGCCAGACAGCTTGAAAAAATAGACCCTTTCAGATAATCTGTCTAGTGTATCATAGAATCATAGAATATCTCAAAATGGAAGGGACCCATAGGGATCATCAAGTCCAACTCCCTGTTCCGTGATGGACTACCTAGAACTAAACCATATGACTAAGAGCATCATCCAGACAACTCTTGAACTCTGACAGGCTTGGTGCCATGACCACTTCCTGGGGCTCCTGGGGAGCTTGTTCCAGTGACTAACCACCCTCTCAGTGAAGAACTTTTTCCTAATATCTGATCTGAACATCCACTAATACAGCTTCATTCCATAGTTTAGATAATCAATGCATGTCCTCTACTGGATGTTAGTAATACATTAAATGTTAAAACTAGCCATAAATAAAAGGTTCGTTTGAAAATAATGAGATTCCTTTGAAACTGTGAGAAATTTAACCACCGAAAGAGTAAAAAGTGGATATAGAGGGAAAAAAAAAAAAAAAAAGGTTAGTCTGAGAGTTTGTTTATCTAAATTTATGCATAATTAAGTTACATTATATTCCTTCATATCCATTTATCCTTGACTTCTATTCCCTTTTGATATCTTTTTACCCAGTGAAAGACTGTCTCTTTTGAATGGAAACTGTAGGTATCTTCCTGTTGTCAAGAGGAAGTATTACTTCTTCACTAGAATAGGTCCATTTTTGTTATCTTGTAGGTCATTAAGAACCATTCAATCAGCACTGTGGATCTGTTCAGCTGATAGCAAATCAGATGAATAGGTTATTATGATAACCACAAAAAATTCATAGAATCATAGGATTGTTTGGGTTGGAAGGGACCTTAAAGATCATCTAGTTCCAACTGCCCTGCCATGGGCAGCGACGCCTTCCACTAGGCCAGGTTGCTGAAAGCCCCAGAAATAATGTTTAACTGTAGAAGTATTTTACAGTTTTATCCAAGAGCAAATCAACTATTCCTTTCCTCTTATAGAAACAATTTGTTCTGACAATTCTCACTTTCTCTACCTTTGCAAATAAAGGATAAGGAGAGTCCCACTAAAAGGATGATTTTTGCACATGCAATTAAACCAGTGTGTAATAAATTAAGCTCTTAAGAACAAGCACTCCAAAGATTATGGAAAGGAATAGCTGATTTGCTCTTGGATAAAACTGTAAAATACTTCTACAATTAAACATTATTTCTGGGGCTTTCAGCAACCTGGCCTAGTGGAAGGTGTCCCTGCCCATGGCAGGGCAGTTGGAACTGGATGATCTTTAAGGCCCCTTCCAACCCAAACAATCCTATGATTCCATGAATTTTTTGTGGTTTTGTCTCCTTCCCTAGATTATACGAAAAAAACAATTCCTTCCTTCCTTCCTTCCTTCCTTCCTTCCTTCCTTCCTTCCTTCCTTCCTTCCTTCCTTCCTTCCTTCCTTCCTTCCTTCCTTCCTTCCTTCCTTCCTTCCTTCCTTCCTTCCTTCCTTCCTTCCTTCCTTCCTTCCTTCCTTCCTTCCTTCCTTCCTTCCTTCCTTCCTTCCTTCCTTCCTTCCTTCCTTCCTTCCTTCCTTCCTTCCTTCCTTCCTTCCTTCCTTCCTTCCTTCCTTCCTTCCTTCCTTCCTTCCTTCCTTCCTTCCTTCCTTCCTTCCTTCCTTCCTTCCTTCCTTCCTTCCTTCCTTCCTTCCTTCCTTCCTTCCTTCCTTCCTTCCTTCCTTCCTTCCTTCCTTCCTTCCTTCCTTCCTTCCTTCCTTCCTTCCTTCCTTCCTTCCTTCCTTCCTTCCTTCCTCTCTTCCTCTCTTCCATTATGAAATAAAAATACTGAAAGAAAAGCAGGGATTTTTGAAAACTTTCAATGAGCTGTAGAGGAAGGCTGTTAATTTTGAATGTATCTAGATGCATGTCCTGGTTTGAGCGAGTGGCAGAGGTTTTTTGATAGCAGGGGAGGGGTGGAACCTTGGAGAAACTGTGGGAGCTGTGAGCAGAATTCTTGTGGAGAATGCCAGTGTGAACACTGAGGTCATGGGAAGAAAGGAAGAGAAGGGGGGGAAGTGTTTAGGAGCAGAGAATACTCCCTGTATCCCATGGTGAGATGGCAGGGCTGTCTCCCCCTGCCACCCATGGGAGTCTACGGTGGGGCAGATACTGACTTGCGGCCTGTGCTAACTGGCCGAAGAAGGAGGCTGGGAACCCATGGAAAGAAGCTCCTGCTGTTGTAGTTCAGTGCTGGGAGGACTGCGTAACACGTGGGGGTGACCCGTGTGCCTGTGGGAGTGACTCATGTCAGTGTTGGTTTGTGGAGGACTGTCCTCCAGTGGGAGGGGAACTGTGCTGGAACAGAGGAGGAACGTCAGAATTTCTACCCTCCCCTGAAGTGGAAGAAGTGACAGGACAGACTGCACCCCCATTCCCTGCCCCCTGTGCCGCTTGAGGGGGTGGAACCTTCATGCAAGACCCAATGATAAAATGTGTGAATGACACCACTTCCCAACAAGGAGGATGACAAAGTAAGAGATTATAAAGATAGCAAACCAGGCGTATGATGTCAGTAAAAAAAAAGGAGGAAAATAATGTCGTGAAATGTTCCAGCCTGATATCAAATAAAAAAGATGAGAAATACATATTTTAAGTAACAGTTCCCTGTCTTCTGGACAAGCTTCTCATCTTCCCTGATAAGTATTTTAAAACACATTTACTTTGACAGGCGCATCTAACTAGAAGCCTAAACCAATCTGATTTCCAGTCTCAGAGCTCTTAAAAATGCTGCTGCTGAATGATAGCTGCTCCCTATTTTCTAATTTGCAGACTGCACACATTTGTTCTGCTGGTTGGAGGAAGGAATCAACTGACACTGACACTTAGAAGAAAACTCAATTGTGGAGGCCAGCATGTATGTTCAGTTCCACAGTTGGCACTGCAGTCTGTCAAACCACAGGTCATCATGTCTACCAGACTCTTAATCTGTACATGGCATTCTTATAAATTCAGGTTGTAAGAAATCTTTTTTTTTTCTCTATTCATGTTCATTCTGAACATTCGGAATTCTAAATAGCAATAAGCTACCATACACATTTTAACAGGCATGGATCTACAATCTGAACAAAACGCCTGGAATTAACCAACTTAAAACTGCCAACCTGGGACAGCTGTAGTTGAACACCCTGGTGTGGGAGAGGGGGGAAAGCAGCAATATTTTGAAACCAGCTTTAAATTTGTAAAATGAATTTGAAAAATGTGTGGAAAGAACTACCTAGGGAAAAGTGAAAGTCTGGGATTGGCTGAAGTTCACTTTTAGTCCTGAGTTATTATATTTTTTGACATAAATTAGCTCATGTTAATAATAATGACTTTAAAAATTGTTTTGATCTTCCTGTTGATCTTTTTTTTTTTTTTTTTTAATTTTGCTTCTGTTTCAGTCTGCAATGATTAAAAAAAAAAAAAGGAAAGTTATTGAAAGTATTAGAAAGGAAGCACAGTGAAATTTTTTCTCATACTAGTCCCAAAATGAAGTTATTAGAAGGGTGTTATTAAGAAAGAAGTACGGAGAGTGAGAAAGTACAAGCAATGGACAGCATCTGATTAGATGTCTCCAAAGAGAAACTGAATTTCACTAACAGGATTTCACATGCTCAAGTAGTTGTTTGTCACAGCTTTAAACTCTCCTGGAAAAGCCTTTTCTAAGCCTCTAGGTTGAGGAAGCAAGCTGTTGGGAAAGAACTAGTCTGAAAAAACATAGATAAACTGAGGGCCATTTCCAGCTCAACTTGTTCTGTAATAGATGAATATATCACTACCTTTAAAATTTATGTAAGATTTTCCCACTGTCCTCACTAGAGCTCAGACAAACAAAAATACAACCTGTGCTTTCAGCCATGAGTTTATTTTGTACAGATTTTCATCCAAAGCAACTGCACTTTTATAAAGGGTCATTCATTCCCTAGGGCTCTCCTGTAATTATTTGTCCACGGTTTATGTTGTAAACAGATTATGCGTCTGATTTGGAAACTGGATAAAATTACTACCAGGCAGTTAGTTTTCTAAATGGCTTTGAGAAGCAGATAAAAAAAATAGAAATTTGTTTCTTTAAACATTAGAAAAAGACATGAATTGAAAAGAGACAGCATGGATTCAGAGCTAGACCATGGAAATTTTTAGATAAATTCACCAGAGTTTGTATGTAAGATTATATTTCCTTTACCAGGGAATTTAAGGAGTGAAGAAGCACTACATAAAAATAATGTTTTCTATGCCAAATTTGAATCTGGAATAAAGACCAGTAATAGTACATTTCAGCAACATGAATCGGTGTCACCTTTAAAGAAAATATTAAAATACTGTCGAATAAGTGAATATCTGCAGACAAGGGTTTTGTAAATTTAAAAAACCTCAGAAAACAAATGTTCATTGAAACCAAAAGAAAAATGGAAATTTGCCAGTATATGTGTTCTGCAGTATGAAAATATGTGCATAAATGTCTGTGCATGTGTGTGTCTGCAGTGGATTATTGAAAAGTCTACTTTTAGTGCCCCTTTTTGCAGAAGTGCCTTAAGGGGTATTAAAGTTTTCTTTCTTAAAGCCTGATCTTCAAATCTTGGTCAGTGGTTACATTTAAAACCCAAGTGAGGGTTTGTATTCAGGTATTCTCAGTGCTCTCATCCTTAGATAAAACCAACAGGAGACATCATTACTCTGAAATAACTATTTGAAAGACCTCTGAAAAAGTAGGGTGCTGAATACAGACTCTGTGATATTACCCGTTTACATATCAGTTAAAATGTTTTGATCTTTTACTGATCCTAGCTCCTGCTCGTTTAATATCTATTTATGTATCTCTACCAGCCTGGGGCATCTCATTTTCTTCCCACATAATAATGTTCTGTTCTTTATAATTGTATCAGAGTCCACAATTTGAATAGAGCATATAAGAAAAACATTTGAGAAATATTAGTGACAATTTATTAGTAAAGACAGCATATTCATTTGACCATGTCCAAATGTTTACTCCAGTGACTAAATTAATACTTGATTTCAGCTTAATTTGCAATTTCAGCACACACTGCAAGATATTGCCTTTCACTGCATGTTTACACTTAACTTTAATTTGTGCATTTACTAAAACACAGCTTTTCTTTCATCTAGAAAGCAGAAAAAAAAAACTAATAGGTTTCTTTTTCAAATTAAGAAGTCTATTAAACAGGCAAAGCTGAAATAACAATGTTCTACTATTTCTCCCTTTGGCTAAATAATGCAATAACAGGTAAATGCTAAGAACTAAATTTTTTCAGAGGGACTTTTGAGAGAAGTCTTGACACAAATGTAACCTTGACAACAGGAATGTTATCTTGACAGCATGATTTTATTATGAATCAATAATAATAATAATGTCTTTGACTTTTACTATACCAAGGCATAGACTCTTACTGATTTATGACTTGAGTGGGAGTTTAGTATATAAATATGTTTATGGATCAATGCTGGTATCCTTCTAAGCTTCTAGTAATAATTGTAAAAACTCCAACAAATGCAATTCTACTGCTTTGTGATTATCACACTGTTTGGGCCTTCATTTGATGCAGACCTACACAAAAATACTGCTAGTTCTAAACAAACTTAAGGCAGATAGCGTATATCAGCCTAGACACGAGAACTGTAATATTTCTCAGTTTAAGGGAAACAACCATGCTTACACGCTACGGAAGGAAGAAAAGGTGAAGCTGAATTGATTAAACCAGTTCTCATCTCCTTAACCTGAAAAGTTTTCCAGCATATTCTTCATCCTAAGGCTTGCCATCCTAGAGCAATCTTAAAGAAATATCTTGTTACAGAAACCAATGGCCTATTAAAACAAAAATCACCACATTATTTCCCCTGACAGTTTGGAGCAAAGACGACTTAGTGGTTCCAAGCTCTCTGCACATCCAGTTAGTCTCAATCATTTTCTGGAAATGAGTGCTTACAGATTGTTGGCTGATTCTTAGTAGCCAAATGGTTAAAGGTTAAATACTGCTTGCACAGGTACTTCAGCCATCAGATCCTGCATCCAACATGCCTCAGCAGAGTACATGTTCTCTACAGGATAAATGAAAATTTAGTGGAAATTCTGTGATAACTTCTAGTCCTCAATCTTTAGTACTGCTTCTCCAGCACTATTTGATTTGCCTTTAAAACACTATAGGCCTGCAAATTACAATGCCCTTGATTCCCAGTTTTGGTCTACATGGTTGATTGTGTTTCTCCTAATCCACCAAATAGTTTGCTACTGCCTCACAAACTGTAAGGCCATGATGTTACAGATCCAGCTGTAGCCCTGCATGAGTTTAGCCCTAGACATCTTGAAGTCAGTTTTTGCACATTGACCAGCAACTTCTGTCATGCTTTTTTATCCTGTGACAGAAACCTTCTTTCTGATACAGAAACGGATCCTTAATTCTACTTCTAAAAAGCTTGCATCATCCAATAAAGAATACTTCAATGTCTCTGCCCAGAATTAGAATAAAAATGTGGAGACAAATGCAGCAAAGCCCCCTTATGCTAGTGGAATGCTGCAAAACAACTTAAACTGCCCGAACCATAATACTGCTTTTAAATATATTTATTTATCCTTTGTTTAGAGGAAAGTGTTTTTGTTTAGAGAAAATTGACATTTTATTTAAAGTACTCATTCACTTCCTTGTTTTTCTCAATATAAAGTGATGAGAAGGTGTAGAAAGGATGTCTATTCAGCAGCAGAGCTTCTGAACTTCTGTTCTGTTATAACGAATGTTGCTAACTCTAGTCACGACTGCTCTGTGTAGTTGGCATCACATACATTTATCCTCCACCTGCTGTAACTGCATTCATTGCTCACGAAAATCTATGTAAAGACCATGTGAAGAATCTGAGATGGAAAAAAACATAGAAAACAGCTTCCATATACTTTTTAGCTGAGTCTGAAAACAAATAATGTGAAGGTTTAGAGATTTGCTTCTTTTCATTTGTGCTATATGCTTGCACTATTCGGGGATAAAGTATAATATTTAACAGGCACTTTTTGTCTGTGATGCACAAAGTTGTAATTTACTAAAATGTTGTAATAGATGCAGCATAATCAAAAACTTTCATCTTGTTCTTAAAACATTTTGAAAGGGTTTGTGCAAAGTTAATCTTAAAACCTACTGAGTCTATCTTTTATGTGTACTTATGTCTCAGCTTTTGAAAAGCAAATTGTTCCTGATATTTTTTTTTCTTTTTTGCTTGGCAACTGGTAAAACAGCCAGGCTGCTAGAAAAGGAAATAATCCCTTCCTGTTATTCTTTAGCAATGGAGTAAAAGGTCCCGTTTTAGCTCTTTTTTTGAAACCCCTCAGTGTGATGATGCAAAAAGATGTCCTAGAAAGGCTCTGTGCCAGCATGACTTTGTGAAGACAGTAAAGAGAAGACACACATATATGTGTGAATATATGAACATTAGAAGCTCTCATGCTGGGTCAGCTCAAAGATCCTTTTAGTCAAGTATGCTGTTCCAGAAAAAAGTTCATCCAGGATGCTTTGTGAGAAGTGAATGGAAAAAAAACCCCAAACTGTGGAGGGTGATGTGGCTTGTTCATGTTCCATCTGAACATTGGAGGCCAGATTCTCCACTGGTTTTATATCCCAAGGTTAAAGAAGACTTCTTTAAAGTTCTTTCTTGATTGTAGCCCTAATTGTTTTGCATAGTTGCTACATGAGGGACAAAAATTCTCTATTCCTTTTCTGTTTCACAATTATATGATAAGAAACAGAAAACTTTTAAAGTGTCCCCAACAACAACGAAATATTTGTCCACATTGCAAATAAAGACAAATTATTGCCTGTTTATGAATGGTCAGAGCGTGGCAGACATGGCAGTTCTATCACCAAGTTTGTCCTAGATCAGCTCAGGCTGCTAGAAAGCCATGCTTACATTCACTCTGCATGAACTAGGTTAGAAACCTGACAGAGCAGTTGCCTGTGAACTTACGTGAACCCTGGAGTAGAACCAGACACTTAACATATCTACCATTGCATAATTTTTTCACTATGCTTCACTATGCATCGTATATATCACTATATGGACCTTCTTGTTGGTGATGCATTATTATTTTAAAGATGAAAAAGTGTGACTTTTAAGAATTAATTTTAAAGTGTAAAGCCATGTTCATGCATACATAAACTTTGGATGGAAAACAAAATTTGTTACAATGATCAGCATTGTTACAGCTGAATGAAATAAAGAACTAAGGCATCCTTAAAGAGACAAAGCCATTTTTATTGTGGTTTTTTGAGGAGAATATATTACTCTACTTTGTTAAGCTTAAAAGCAATTTTCACATGATAGTTTTATAGAGCAATTATAAAACACAAGCAATGTTTTGATGACACTGCAACAATGAAGCATCATTTCTTTCACTAATTTTGAAATCAGAACTTTTTTTGGCCACATTCCTTTTGCATTTCGTGTGTATAATACATCTAAAGTAGTCTGAATTTACAGTGTTTATTTATCACAGACTAAAAAAGATGAGCTAATGTCTAATCTTCTTCACATTTTATGCTTTCTGAATATGTCAAGCAATAACTCTACTCTCCAACAGAGTTGTAGTTAATTCATAGATTTACTATTGTTGATCAATATATACACAAGTAATGAATATCTTAAATTGCATATTCTTGGTCTCTTTGTTTTTTCATTTTTCTGTTCCTTTTGAAACAAATTCATCTTTTTACTTCTCTTTATTACCAAAATAAACTTTTCCCATTGCATTTTCCAAAGTGAGGCAGAAACATAACAAATTACTGTATAGAAAAGAAATACACAGCTGTTAAAGTCAGTTCCTTACATAGACTTCACTATAATTTATTGCATTACATCAGTTTACATTATAAGAGACATTCCATTGCTGAAGATGTTTCTGCTTAAAACAAATGGCATTTGATAAGTCCTCTCTGAAAAAAAGCTATTTGTTTTCTTTGAGTGTTTTCTGTATTTCCTTCACTTCTTGCAAAACTTGGATGACAGGGCCATTAGTTGTCCAAGGTTATATTAAACCTGGAATATATATATATTATACTCATAATTAAGGATTTCAGTAATATCCAATTAAAAGTATATCAGAAATTATGACATGACAATTAAAAATGTATATTCATTTTCCTTACAGCTGTCTAGGTTTAATCAGAAAGAAAACTCAACGCTTTCAGCTTCACTGAATCAATCTTTGTGTGTATCAGTGTGTGCGTGTGAATGTGGCTCTCTACCATATTTTTTACCTTCAGCTTCCCCAGAAACACTTGTCCCCATTAACCATTTTCAGCCCAGTGTGAAAAATGAGCAAAATTTTCACAAGTATTCATTACTTACATGCCTAGGGAAAATATACTTCTGTATAAAATGAAACAAACAACAACAACAAAAAGGATATTATCCGTGCTTTTAACAAAAAAAAAAAAAAACAAAAAACAAAACAAAACCCAAATAAACTCACCTAAATACATGTTTCCTTGTAAATGCCTCTTCACTGAAAAAAAAAAAAAAATTATCACATGTCACATCTTTTCAGACACTGGAGTCAGTAACTACAAGACACCAGTCCAGGTGGAAAACAGCTTCCCTGTTTTCAACAGTATTTTATATCTTTACTTTTCCCTGGGCTTCATTCAATGGCTGGTGAATGTTGGCTCAAGCCCTTTACTCATGCTTTGTATGTTTGATATATTTTAGCGTATACTTTCTGTGTATGGAGAGTGTATCGTTGTATGTTTTTTGATGATATTGTAGCAAAGCAGGAACTATAGAGATAAATTATATTTTTTCATAACTAGCAGAATTCTGAATTTTATCTTATAAAAGAGACACAGAAAAAGTGTAATGATGTAAGTAGTTAAAACAAGTAAATGCACCAAAGACTCTAATTTTCTAATATTCAGGGGAAATCATGCTTATTATTGATGACAACAAGAAAATAATAATTTTTTATTCACCAATAATACATATTGGATTTGGCTGCTGCTGTTGTTCTTTAGCCATTTTGGTTTTGAAGGACTTTTATCAATCTTTAGTCTTTAGATTTGAGTCTGCAAAGTCTTTTAGAGATATTTCATGGTATTCACTAGGCATTATTATAAAGCATAATTTAAAATAATTGTGGAAAGTTCAATGGGAGAAAAGCTCTTATTTCAATTTCATTTTATTTTTGCTTCTGTTGGCTTGTCAAGACTACTTTGCACTTTTGCATGTGATGCATTTTTGTACCAAGAAGAATTAAAGTCGAGTGTGAATGGTCTTCACTAAACTAGCTATACATGTAGATTAAGAAGGTGAAGATACATTGTTAAAGTTTGTATAAAGTAACCATCAAAAGAGCAGTATCAAGCCTGTTTAGTTTGTGGATAAATATTTGAATGTGAGTATGCTTTGCTGAAATGTAATCAAATTTCTTAGATGTTATGCTTTCAGGGAATTTTTCTACTGGGATCTTGAGAAAATAGCTTATTTTAAGACTGAAGAATACAGTTCCCAAGCTTTTATCAGTTTCTGTAAGCTCCCTTATTATTACTACCACATGCTGAGAATGAAAATAACAATCAGTCTTTTCTAAGCAACAGACTCCTGCATCTTTAGCAAAACCTCCAGGAACAAACTCTTCAGTACAGAAATAAACATGGCAAAATATTGGGAGAGACGGAGAATTTACATGTGACCCTGGAGGCAAATGATATTGCAAAGAAATAGAAAGAATT
Organism: Athene cunicularia; assembly: GCF_003259725.1. Taxonomy (NCBI): domain Eukaryota; kingdom Metazoa; phylum Chordata; class Aves; order Strigiformes; family Strigidae; genus Athene; species Athene cunicularia. Next base: position 59,554,579 of record NW_020799092.1, read on the forward strand.
TTTTTTTTTTTTTTACATTGTTGTATGTGGCAGGACTAGAAGCTTTGTGAAACCTTGGAAGGAGTCCAGTGTGAGCAAGATGAATACTATTATATTAGTAGATAATAATTCTAATGATTACAAATACGGTCTTCGTGCACAAATAATATTGATAGCAGATACATTTTCTTTGTAAAAAGCAGGGTCGACTTCACTTGTTATGGAGCTCTAAATTAGAGATATAAAAGTTAAAACTGAGCCTTGGGGTATACAGTACTCACAAATTCAAGCAGTGATTTTATCCAAACATGGATTCAGTGTGCGCTGTTAGGGTACAGTTGGGCACATCTGTATTAGCAACCTAAGTGTGCAGAACGGTTCCTTTTTGGTGAGACCTTTATACTGGAGTCTCATCATACACTCTTAAGAATGCCGTAACTGAAACTGTGCATTAGGACATCATTTTGGGTGCTCCATTTGCAAATTGAACAGAAGTCCTCCAGCAGTCTTCTTTCTGGCTTTGTGCAACACCATTTAGTAATGCAAATGTACCCATTGTTTCTCTCTCATCCTCCTATGCAAAACAACTTGTGAGAGTTTTTTGCAGTGTAATTATGCTTATGCATATACCAGCACCTTTCATAGTTCAGTGAAGTAAACTGAAAGCCTCATTATTATAGCTGTCAAGTTCATGGTGTAGAGTTGATCTAAGTAATTTGAACTCAGTGATAGATATGGTAGCATATGGTATCATATTCTCAAGCATGTGATAGATATGCTTTAGCAATGGGTTGGACAATATGACTTCCAGGAGTCTCTTCCAACCCCAACCATTCTGTATCTGGGGGTCTAAACAATAACCTGGAAAAAATTGAGATATTGAAAGTCCTGCAGAAAAGCATCAGGCTTATATAATTATGTAATAATGAATAATTATGTAATATTCATGTATGTTTAAAGAGTTAATGGGATATGAATCTCTGTTTTCTTTAAAGGTTAACAACTTTCAGATTTTTTCACTGAAATTTGTCCCTAGACCCAGTTCCCTTGATAACTTCTTTACCACCATATTTTTCTTTATCTTGTCTCTAGGAACTCTCTTGATTCAGTTTCCCATACAAAAGTGTCTAATGACATTTGAAATGGCTGATAGTATCACACTTGGCCCCCAGTTTCAGGTTCAGATGGGAACATATCCATCAGAGGTGCTTCATTATATCTGCCAACCCAAAGCTGATGGCTCAGATGACCTAAAATGCCCCAGATTACAGCAGCTGTCCACAGAGAGACAACTAAATAAATTCAGACCTCTGCCTCTTCTCATATCTTTTCTTCCTTTTTCTCTTTGCTCCTGTTGAGACTCTTTACTGAAAGCCCATTTTGAGATTAAGACACTTAACTATATACCTTTACACCTGAGCAAGGTGTGTGAGGTCCCATTACAGACAATGGAGCAATGGATCTTTGAAAGAAATTCAGCTGATCAGCTGCTAAAGAAATCTAATCCTTATCATTTTATGTCATATATATGTTTTGGAATTGTCTGCGACATCTATTTGTTGGTTTTCCAACAATCACAATTGCTTGTAATAACAAGTAATACACAAGACCATTTTATTTTATTGCCGGATATAAAAATCAGAATAATGAGGAACTATACTTTACCCAGATGATGATTACTTTCTTGTTCCTGACCTCACCAGCCAGGCCTGCTCTACTCTAACAAGGTGAATGCCTGTAGTTTGCTCAGTGTTCTTTCAGGCTTCATATCCCATTTTATTTGTTCATATGCTTATTTTGTATTGGGTTTTTGCCTCCAGATAACAATATCAACAGCATCTAATAGACTTTATTTAAATTTCTTGCCATGGAGGAATTCAAGGAAAACACACTGATATTTATGCTTCAGTTTCTTCCGTAAGAAATTCTGAGGCTAACACTTTTTCTTCTTTGACACAATATCAATTGCCCTTATTTTATATCTCTCATGTTTACCTCCCTGTATAATAGTATACCATGCATGGTGATAGAGTATCTGCTTGTCTCTTCAACTCTTTGTGTAACAAGGGAAGAGGCAATAAAGAAATGCAATACTTGGCAAATGCATTGGAGCAAAGCATAATCCATGTGCGCAAAATGACTGCAGGATCAAAGTAATAGTTTTTTCCCTTACAAGACTCCATTTTATGTAAGCCCTCTGTTGTATCTGTCATATATCTTGTATCTGTCATATATCATATACAAGACATCACTATATCTTGTATAGTCAACTGCCTATCTTGCATACTGTAGTATCTACAATGGCATTAGGCCCCTGTGTTTATAACTGAGACTTACCTCAGGCATGTGTTTTTGGAAGAACTGAATAATTAAGTGCTTTGAATCATGATGTGAATCCCACCTTTGGTGTTTATTCCTTAGCACTCTATCTGCCTTTCTCTTTGCAAACACTCTAAGTTGCTGATAGTGGTTAGTGTAAGAGAGAATATTAGAAGTTAGAAATTCTGAGCATGCTAGAATCTGTTAGTTATCACACAAGATAGGTCAAAAAACATGAGGTAAAATCTTGTTACCTTCCAATACTGCCTGCAAAGTTCTAACTGAATTTGAAGGACTTCACCTACAGTCCATGAGCTGACAATCATACAGACAGCATCTTAGTTCAGTCAGCAGCAAAGCATTCTAATCACGGGAAAGGAGGAACAGGCCACAATTAGGTAACAGCAGAATGTAGTTACTCAAGCAGAAAAAGTTACCCGAAAAAATGCAGAGAATGATGTGTTTAGTAGCACCAAAAATCTCCAGTGAGCTAGTTTTATTTTTTTTATAGTACCTGTCACCATGGTAGCCAAATGTCTGTAGCAGAAAATATCATGTATTAGAGGTATTAGATAATGGATCCTCACAAACTGTAGCTATACAGAAAAAAAAAAAAAAAAAAAAAAAAAGTTACCTAGTAAGATAAAAGGACACTACTTGAATTTGTTAAAGGTAAAATGAATGTAAATTTGTAGGGTTTTGGTAAGATTTAGGGAACAAGACCTGTTCCTCTGAAATGCAATAAATCTCTGTTTTTTACCCTATTCTGTGCAGGGGGCTTCTAGATGTCTGCATGAGCACCCTACATAAAACACCCTCCTCTTAATTGTGGCCTGTATAAATGAAGAAGCACCAAAGCAGATGTCAAGATACTCATCAAGAAGGAAAAAATAATCCCTCCAACTTTTGACAAAATAATTTGTAACTTCAGCTAAAATCATCCTGACCCAACTATTTCAACCTCTGACGAACTGTTTCATAAACAGGACCTGAATCTCTTGACATTTACTTCTCAAAACATATTTTATTCTGTATTTAAATCACGCTGTCTATTTCATATTTATTTTGTAACTAAAATGGCTTTCTAGCAATAATTATCTTCAAAACTACAAGGAAGTTTGCCTCCAGAAAGCTGTTTTTGAAGAGCCCCACAAAATCTTTCTCTCTGTAATACCATTGCTGTAGAAGCAATTCATTGTGCAGATAATGAAAAACTGTTGATTTCTAACCATGCTCCAAATTCTCCAAAATACACTTTTTTTCTGTGTTATCTGCAATAAAATGTCACATCTAGGGAGCAGAAAAGGTTAAAAAGCTGCATAAATGAGTGTGGTTTGATACTCATCCCTTATTCTGAGCACCTAGGCTATAAATGAAACTAGAGATTAAAGCAATTATTACATGTATGTGTTATGGACTTTAATAGAAAAGTGACCTGATAAATAACTTTGTAAAATAAATATTCTAGATGAACTGATAGTAGAAAATATAACTCCTTATGGGAAACCAAAGTCCAGGAATAAATTTGGATTTTTTATGCCTGGATGAGCAGAAATGGGAAACAGCAGAAAGCTGCCAGTCAGTTTTGAAAAGAAAACGAGCAGGTTAACTACCATTAGTCTAGCTAATATATTCAAAGTACTTTTCCTTTTGTACAATGAGTTCTATAGGTTGCTGCAATATGACATTTCTAGTCCTGCTCCTCCCTTTTTCATTTATTGGGTGAAAAGACCTGCTGAGATAAAAGTAAAAGTAAAAAGGAATGCTTTTAGCTAAAGGAAAAAAAAAAAAAAAAGAAAAAAAAGCGCGCAAATATTTTATCATAGGAGGGGATTCATTCTTCTTTCAGGTCAGTATTTTTCTCTCAGCATGCCCCCACAAGTAGAATAAGAAAAGAGGCATTTTATCCCCAAATCCATCAGAATATGATGGGTGCTTCTGAGTCTTAGGTAAATAGTGCTGCAGGAAATATTTGATCACATATTTTTTATAACAGAGCTGATTTGCATTGTCCTAGATTAAAGTATAGGCATAGGGATTTCATAGCTGCACATGGTACTCAGTATAGAAACACCTATTTCATCTTCGCAAGCTCTTTTCTGAGGGCCTTTGTAATTCAGGAAATGCGTACTCTGTTTTTAATCTTCATAATAACCAAAGGATAATGAATCTAAACCACACTTTAGTAAAGTGAGAGAGGAGGATGTGAATGGAGAAGTTTCAACAATGGTAGGGTTTTGTGTTCAGTTTTTCAAATAAAAGCTACACATCTATTTTTCTCAAGGGCAGCTCCTTGGGGAATGATGGTAGAATCTGGAAAACTTTTATGGGCTGAGACATGTCTGTAATAGTGTTCTATCTATATTAAACACAGGTCAGGGAAAACTTGAACTATGAAAGCAAAAAAATATTTATTTCATTCATTGCTATATTTTATCCTATACCTTGTTTTCTTATAGTTTTTCCCATTTCTTTCCAATTTGATGAATCCATTTATTATTCTTTCCTCCATTGTTCTCTTTTCCCAATGAGCATCTTTTTAGGATGAATTAATATGAAGATAAGAAGATGGTTTGTCTGGCATTTCTGCTTTGAATGCTTCCAGTAAAAAGGCAGATCAAGTGTTCCAACAGCAGTATCCCTGTTCCCCCTGAACACAGCATCACTGAGAAAACTTGAATCCTAAGTCCTTCTAAACAATGTCAAATAATTGTTTGATACTTTTCCAAAAGGACATAGTGTCCTCTTAGCCAATCTTTTTTTAAGAGGAGGTTGTCCTGGGTTCAGCTGGGATAGAGTTAATTTTCAGAAGAAGCTGGGAGCGGGCACAGACAGGACAGCTGCCCCAAACTAACCAAGGGAATGCCTGGTACCATATGACATCATACACAGTATATACCTGGGGGAGCTGGCCGGGGGCAGGAGGGATCATGGTTCAGTTCAGGCTGAGAATTGGGTTCCAGGTGGTGAGCAATTGCATCCTGCATCACTCACTTTATACGTTCTTTTATTAGTATTACTATTATTATTACTTCTTCTCTCCTTGTGTTGTGATATTAAACTGTCCTTATCTCTACCCCGAAATCTCTACCTTTTTCTTCTGATTCTCCTCTCTGTTTCACCAGGGCAGGGAGGACTGAGTGAGCAGCCATGTGGTGCTCAGTTGAGGGCTGGCTTAAGCCAGGACAGATGTGTAATTAAGCTTAATTTTAATTTCATACAGAAATCATCTGCTGTATGCTGCAGCACAATCTCTCCGCTTCTGTGAGATGTAATGGGTGGTTCATTTAATCATATAATTAAAAATATTATTGGTGTTCACTTAGCTGTGTGTTTTTCACTGTTCTGCTTCTTTCAATAGGATTAAAAAAAAATACAATGCAAAGAAGCATTAAGTCAAGAAGCTTAGAAAGTGAAAAAACTGACTTGTGGTGAGTGTTCTTAGTATTTAGCAAATGCTGACATCTGCATAGGAAATCCTCCAGTGCTGTAGACTACAAAGAAAATGAGGGGGTAGCTAAATATGCAGAGAAGAAGATAAAGAGCTCTGCTATATGTAATTTTTTTCCTCTATTCAGACTATTATCCCCAATGAAAAAAAAGAAATCAGGATGAGTTTAATACCAACCTATTTATACTGAAGCCAGCCTATTTGTGCTGAAGCTACCAAATAAGAAGCATCTGCATGTGCATGAGTGTGTACACATGTGCGTGTTTTGTGTGTAGATGAATAGGTAGCATGTGGCCTCATAACCATTGTAAGGAAAGATAGCAATTGCATTATTATAGTCTTCATGCTGTAGGCAGTATGAACTGGGAGCCTACTCAACCCAGCAGAAGTCCAAGGGAAAGACTGTATCACAATTCCCATAAAGTGCATGAAGGGTGCCCATCAACCTGTGCTTGCTGCTGCTTCCTTAGCCCTTCAGTGCTTGTGGAGATGATGGCACTGAAAGGTTCTCTCTTCTCTCAATGTTCGCTTACACTATGAACAGCATCTCTTTCTTACAGAGCATGTTTGTGATCTATCTCACAGCAATAACCTGACACTCCTGAAGGGCAGTGACAAGCTTTGTACTGATTTCACTGCAAACTGCAGTTCATGATATGATAAAATCAAAAGAGAAAGAAGCAAATAGAGCCAAAATGGGTTCAAATGGCTGAATACAGCTGCCAATATAATACTTAAATGCTATTGAAATTTTTAGTCACCACCAATTTTGGAAGCATTTTCTTATTTGTTAGACTGCTAACACTACATAGACTCCTAGATCATGTTCCTGGTGGAGGTATGAGAAGTTACTTACATGGCAGCATCAAATAGTTCAGAGGAAATAGAGTGGTCCATGGGATTTGCAAAGGGCAGTCTCTCTCCCACATCACTTCTTTCTAAGGTTTGATCAAGTGTGTGCTGACTATATAACCTGTACCTAGAAGGAGAGGAGGCACCTTACGTCTAAAATTCTTAGAATACAGTGATCAGTGTGATAGCAGATTACCTTATTATTAACAGATTATTTTAAGATTACCTTAAAATATTTTAAAATAAAATTCTAAGCCTTGATTTTCAATTACATCATGTTAATTTCAGTGATAGTTCACTGCAGTCTCTGGATGTCTACTTCCATGAGCTATTGTTAAACTTTTCCCCTACCTCATGGGAATTAGTAGCCTAAATTCTTCTGAGTAACAGGTTTTACTCCTTTTACACTTACCAATGAAAGGTGATATTGCAGTAATGTAAATAGTGTTATGAAGGTATTACTAAATAAACTAGTTTAATACTTAAATTAAATTGTGTTTTCGTTGTTGGTCATAGTTTTTCAATTTATTCTTATACACATGATTTCCGTGTCTGAGTCAGCAGTATAAAGGATCTTAATTCTAATACATATATAAAAGGAAAGAAACTGAAATTATGCTTAATTCAAGCTAGGAAAAGTTTACTCATATTCATATGTATTTAAGGTGATAAATTTGTATTGACAGACAGAATACATCTAGTCCTGAAAACAAAGACAACTTATGTTATAGCTGGTCTTTTATCAGCAGTGGAACATTCATACAAGAGAAAGTATTTAGTATAACTGATGTTTTATATGACTTGCTATACCAATGAAACACACCCAAAAAACCACAATCCAGAAAATTCTGGAAACACTCATAGTCCCTTATTTGTTTTTGTTTCCACTTCACATTCTTTATTTTGTGTATCAGCCTTCACATATGTTTCCTTTAATGTGATACCCTGTACAACCTTTAAAAAAATTTCTTGAACTTACAAGTCTGTACTGGGAGGTTTTGGTAGTGGAGGTGACAGAGTTGGCTTCTATAAGAAGCCTCTAGAAGCTTCCCATGTGGTAAATAGCGGCAATGCTAGATGGCTTCAGGACAGACCCACTGGAGACCAAGGCTGAGCCCATCAGCAACAGTGGAGTGCCTCTGAGAACGTATGTAAGAAGGGGAAAAAATGCTGCACAAAGGAACAGCTGCAGCAGGGAGAAAGGAGTGAGAATATGTGAGAGAAACAGCTCTGCAGACACGCAGGTCAGTGAAGAAGGAGGGGGAGTTGTTGCTCCAGGCTCTGGAGCAGAGGTTCCCCTGCAGCCCGCGGTGCAGCCCGCGGTGAGGCAGCTGTGCCCTGCACCCAGGGAGGCCCATGGTGGGGCAGATCTCCACCTGCAGCCCAGGGAGGACCCCACGCCAGAGCAGGCGGATGCCTGAAGGAGGCTGTGACCCCGTGGGAAGCCCACGCTGGAGCAGGCTCCTGGCAGCACCTGTGGCCCCGTGGAGAGAGGAGCCCACGCTGGAGCAGGTTTGCTGGCAGGACTTGTGACCCCGTGGGGGACCCACGCTGGGGCAGTCTGTGCCTGAAGGACTGCACCCCTGGGAGGGAACCACGCTGGAGCAGTTTGTGAAGAACTACAGCCCATGGGAGGGACCCTACCACGGAGAAATTTGTGGAGAACTGTATTCCATGGGAAGACTCCCACACTGGAGTAGGGGTAGACTGTGAGGAATCCTCCCCCCAAGGAGGAAGTGGAGAGACATGTGATGAACTGACCACAACCCCCATTCCCTGTCCCCCTGTACTGCTGGTGGGAGCAGGTAGAGAAATCGGGAGTAAAGCTGAGCCTGGCAAGAAGAGAGTTATGCGGGGAAGTTGTTTTAAGATTTTGTTTTTATTTCTCATTATCCTACTCCGATTTGACTGCTGGTGATAAATTAAGCTAATTTCTGCAAGTCGAGTCTGTTTTGCCTGTGATAGTAATTGATGAGTGAGCTCTACCTGTCCTTATCTCAAATCACGAGCCTTTTATTGTATTCTTTGTCCCCTGTTCCAGCGGAGGATGGGTAGTAATAGAGTGGCTTTGGTGGGCACACTTCCTTCTCCAAGTGATAGAGGAGCAAATGAGGAGAGGTGCTGTGCTGGACAACCTTGTTCTCACCAACAAGAAGGGGCTGGTGGGGAATGTGAAGCTCAAGGGCAACCTTGGCTGCAGTGACCATGAAATGGTGGAGTTCAAGATCCTTAGGGCAGCAAGGAGGGTGCACAGAAAGCTCACTACCCTGGACTTCAGGAGAGCAGACTTTGGCCTCTTCAGGGATCTGTTTGTTAGAGTAGAATAGAATAGAGCCCTGGAGGGAAGAGGGGCCCACGAAAGCTCGTTAATATTCAAGGAGAACTTCCTTCAAGAGCAATGGAAAATAAAGACAGGAGGCCTGCATGGGTGAACAAGGAGATCCTGGACAAACTCAAAGACAAAAAGGAAGCCTGCAGAGCATGGAAGCAAGGACAGGTAGCCTGTCCTTGGAGGGGTAATACAGAATAACTGCCTGAGAAGCCATCAATCTGGTTAGGAAGGCCACAGCCTTGATGCAATCAAATTTGTCCAGGGATATCAAGGGCCACAAGAAAAACTATAGGTACGTTGGTGATAAAAGGAAGACTAGAGACAATGTGGGCCCTCTCTGAAAGAAAACGGGAGATCTGGTCACCTGGGATATGGAGAAGGCTGAGGTACTCAACAATCTTTTGGTGAGTCTTCAATGGTAAGTACTCCAGTGTGGTGGTTTAAGCCCTGCCGGGTCCAGAGAGCATATTGCTGTTGCCCTTCCCCCACCCTCAGCCGGTCAGGCTGGAAGTGAGGCACAAACCCTGGGGTAAAATAAGAAGAAATTTAATACAACAGTGTGATAAGCAATCTGAACAACAACAGTAGCAATGATAACAACAATAAACAGTAATGGCAGTGAACAAGACAAAAGATATACAGGGAAATACCGCAATGGATACAGACAGCCCTGTGCTTCCTGCGACAAAAGCCACAAAGGAAAAAGTTCCCATGCTCCCGCACCCGGACCTGACGTCAGCATGGTATGAATAACCCGGCTGGAGATCCCTTCCCCCTCTCTCTCTTAACACTATCCCAGCTGAACCAGGACATCCAGCCACACTGCCCAAGATGCAGAATGTAAAGTCAGGGACTGGAACAAGAACTGCCCACTATAGGAGAAGATCAGGTTTGAGATCATCTAAGGAACCTGAAGGTGCACAAGTCCTTGGGACTTGATGAGATGCATCTGTGGGTTCTGAGGGTACTTGCAGATGAAGTGGCTGGGCCATTATCCATCTTTTTTAAGAAGTCATGGCAGTCCATGAAGTTCCCACTGACTGGAAAAGTGGAAGTATAGCCCTCATTTTTAAAGATAAAGAGGAAGGCGCAGGGAACTACAGGCCAGTCAGTCTCACCCCTATGCTAGATCACATGGAAAATAAGGAAGTGATTGGTCACAGCCAACAGGGCTTCACTAGGGCAAATTGTGCCTGTCAAATTTGGTGGCCTTCTATGATGGAGTTACAGCGTTGGTGGATAAGGGAAGAGCAACTGACATCATCTAGCTGGACTTGTACAAAGTATTTGACACTGTCCCACATGACATCCTTGTCTGTAAATTAGAGACAGATGGATTTGATGGATGGACCACTCAGTGGATAAGGAATTGGCTGGATGGTCTCACTCAGAGAGTTGCAGTCAACAGCTCGATATCCAAGTGGAGAGCAGTGACAAGTGGTGTTCCTCAGGGGTCGGTGTTGGGACCAGTGCTGTTTAACACGTTTATTGGTGACATGGTCCATGGGATTGAGTGCACCCTCAGCAAGTTTGCCGATGGCACCAAGATTTGTGGTGCAGTTGTCATGCTGGAGGAAGAGATGCTACCCAGATTGACCTGGACAGTCTTGAGAAGTGGGCCCATGCAAATCTCATGAAGTTCAAAAAAGCCAAGTGCAAGGTCCTGCACATGGGTCAGGGCAATCCCAAGCACTAACAGAGGCTGGGTGATGTGTGGATTGAGAGCAGCCCTGTGCAGAAGAATTTGGGCGTATTAGTGGATGGAAAACTGACTATGAGCCAGCAATGTGTGCTTGCACCCCAGAAAGCCAACTGTATCCTGGGCTGCATCTAGAGAAGTGTGGCCAGCAGGTCAAGAGAGATGATTCTCCCCCTTTACTCTGCTACCATGAGATCCCACTTGGAGTACTGTGTCCAGCTCTGGGACCCCCAATATAAGATGATCATGGACCTGCTCAAGCATATCTGGAGAAGGGCCATGAAGATAATCAGGGATCTGGAACACCTCTCTTATGAGGACAGACTGAGGGAGTTGGGGTTGTTCAGCCTAAAGAAGAGAAGGCTCTAGGGAGACCTTATAGAGGCTGTCCAGTACTTAAAGGAGGCCTACAGGAAAGGTGGGGCAGTATTTTGCTGATTAAAGATATCAATTAAACTCAGACACCAGAGTGAAAAGAGGATGTGTATTTTACTGGGGATAACCAAGTAATGTAACAGTGTAATACAGAAAACATGCAGTAAGAAAAAGCAGAATAGTGCACTTAAAGCAGCAAACAGGAAAATACAGGGTAATGCATCAAACCATTACTACACAAGAGAGAGAATAGTGATTAAGACAGACACATCACCACTTGCACACATTCCCATCACCCAGCCCCGCAGTGGCTGGGCAGCCCTGGTTACAGCGAGGGTTTGCAGAGCCTGTCCCGGCAAGGGGGAAATCCTACGCGGTGCGTCCCCCATAGGTGAGGCTGTCAAAGTCGCTGTGAGCGGGTCCAGCCTTATATACCAGAGATCGACAAGCCAGAATAGCTGGCACCTTTGTTTTGAGTGGAGAATTTCTGGTTTCATTCTCCTGTTGGATTCCACCCAAAGCCTGGCCAGGGCTCGGGGAGGGGGGGAAACCAAGGGAGTTTCTACCAAGGCCAGATACTTGGGTTCTCAGCCTTGAACAAGGCTAAACCAGGGAAGTTGGATACATTCTCTCCTCACTACTCATTATATTTTGTCTAAGCTGCATCTTTCACTAGTGAGCTTACACACTTTGTTAATGATTACAGACTAAGTTAGCAGCTTCGGCTTGGGGCCTGTTGTTTAGGCTTCAGTATTTCAATGCTTTATCACTTTTTACATCAGCATAAGTGGGTTGTTATAACTTAGTACAATACCTACTAGCACAATGGTTTCCAGTTATAAAATAGACAGGATTCATCTATAGGTCAGCTCTGGCTTGGGGCTGTTGTCCAAGTCTTAACACTTCAGGCGGGACTCTTTATCAGGGAGTGGAGTGATAGGAAAAGGGGTAATGGTTTTAAACTGACAGAAGGTGGATTTAGATTAGATATAAGGAAGAAATTCTTTACTGTGAGAGTGGTAAGATACTGGAATATATTGCCCAGAGAGGTTGTGGATGCTCCCCTCTTGTCTGTGGCAGTGTTCAAGGCCAGGCTGGATGGGGCTTTGAGCAACCTGGTCTAGTAGAAGGTGTCCCTGCCCATGGCAGGGGGGTGGGAACTAGATGATCTTTAAGGTCCCTTCCAACTCACACCATTCTGATTCTATGACGCTATGATCATCAGTGTATTCCAGGAACCTCCTGGATTGCTTATGCCCAGCTGTGTTGTCCCTCCAACAGACATCTGGGTGGTGGAAGTTCCCCTTGAGGACCAGGGCTTGTGAACATGAGGCTGCTCCTAACCATCTATAGAGGGCCTCATCTGCACATGCTTTCTGGTCAGGTGGCCTGTAGCAATCCCCACTATAAGGTCACCTGTCTCTGCCTTCCCTTTAAACCTGGCCTACAAGCTCCTTATCCATCCCCAGGCAGAGCTCCATGAAATCCAATTGGCTGACATAGAGGGTGACCCCCTCTCCACACCTCCCCTGCCTGTCCTTCCTAAAGAGCCTGTATCCTTCCATTCCAGTACTCCAGTCATAGAAGGCATCCCACCACATCTCAGTGATGTCAATAAGATCATAGCCCTGCAGGCAGGTGTGTGCACATCTCTAACTCCTCTTGTTCCCCATGCTACGTGCATTTGCATAGAGGCATTTAAATTGGACCCCCAGTGAAGCTGATTATAATAATAACAACTAATTTTTTTATTTCTTTGAGACTCTCTATTGGAAAACAGAATCTGGAACAACAAGATTTTTTTCTCCTCATTCCAACTTTTGTAATGTTTTAGTAATGCTGTATTTACCCCTATTAGAACCCTATAGAGGGAGACTAAGGACAGGCAAGCAGAATTTTATCAGTTAATGTAGATGCACAATATTACCAAGCAACACCCTCCATTGATAAAAAAGAGGTGCTCAAAAAAATTTTTTTTTTGTAAAAACTTGACTAAACATATTTCTTAGGCAAGTAGTGAGTTTCTGATAATGAAATCACCTTTTGTGTTTCTTCCTTCTGAAGAAGGAACATTTTATCCCATCTTTATTTATTTGATAATGAGAAGATATGAGCTCTACACAATTCTGATGTATCTTAACCCAAGAATAAATCTTACAATAGCCATGTGGGTAAGGGCAAATGAAGTGTGTCTGAATCCTGGTAACAGCAAGATGTGATTGATTTATGCCAACCTGACTTTGAGTTGTCAAGGTTTTTACAAGATTATCTGTTTTTCTGACCCTTCTATTATTCTGTGTTTCAAAAGCATTTCCTGCTTTTTGTGCAACTCATGCATTTTCATTCTGTGAACCAAGCTGAATAGTGCTGATGTTGCATAATCATTAGTTTATTGAACTTCTGGTCACATGTAATTCAAGACACTTCTCATAAAACAGCAATACATGACTCTAGAAGAAATTACTTATGGAAGGACAGAAAAATACAGAGGGACTTTAATTTAGTCTATCCTAGCAGTTGTCTGAAGTAAGAAGTTCTTTATCTGAATTTTGTTGCTGGAGGAAATGTTTTCTGACATAGACTTTGAAATTTCACTCGGGTGAACTACAAAACACTTTAATTATTTTAGTTCAGTATATGTAGAAGATGGTAAAATATTAGACCTGCAAGTAATTTTTTGAGTATATGTATTGAAGTGTAATTTTTTTTTAATAGTCTACTAAAATACCAAGTATTGAAAAAGGCTTCCACTGTTGCTCACTGCTTTCTAAAGCTGAAACATCAATGATGGCATGTGGAAAAACTCGGGTTTTTGGAGCATATTCCTCCACTTACCAGTTTCCTTCTCTCTCGTGGATATGTTTCCTCTGGTTGCCATCAAAATTCACTGTAACAAAGATGTTCAGTGTTTATGATTTGTGACCAAAACCAAATTCCTGAACTAATTCTGGCTGCAAAGCTCTTGTGTATTTGGGTAGTGAATTGTCAGGAGGAATAGGTTGTATGATCTTGGCAGTTGTTGACCAACCAATAGCTGTCTGAAATTTTAAGTAACGGAGCATGCATAAACTTCCTGGCAAGGCTTCTATTCAGTGACAAGTTTGCCAGTGATAATTCCAGACACTTTGAGTAGTCTGGGGTTGTGCTTTTTTGAATGAGCAAGATTCAAGAATCACTTTACCAGGGCAGTACTCTTTTCAAGCTTTAGTTCCTGGGCTTTTACTCAAATGCTTCAGGAAACCTTTTAATGAGGTTTATTAAGTAACAGAGAATTTTGTATCTTCTGTCAGGTTCATATTGTAATTTTGGAAGAGTTATTTGTGTGCTATTAAACCACTGTAAGATAATATTCAAAAAACGTCCCAGACATGAGAGCTACCTCAAGAAAATCCTCTTTGTCATGTGACAAGCCCTGCTAGGACTATCAGTTATTTTGACTTCATACCAACCAATATTAAAAGAACACTTTTTGTAAGGTTTTGCTTACATGAGGTCAAATGGAGGCAGCATCTCCTTGTTCCATACATTGTACTCTGTAAATATGTCTGAGCTAAATTGTAACCTAAGTCTATGGATGGATAAATGTCACTGGACCATATGATCTCTTTGGGGAATTTATTCAAATCAGCGATTCAGTGAAAAAGTTGGCTGAATATGTTTGTTTAAGAAACAAAATAATCTAAACTGACCCTTTGGTTTCCCAGGTGAAAATAACTTTGAAAGCTTCAACTAACTATTTTTAATAGGAATCACTAAAATTGAAGAACTACCATGCCTGGTGAGACATACAATTAAAGGGATATGGGATATGGACTCTAGTCCAGCCCTGGCATTTAGTTGCTCAGTGATTTTGGAGAAGTTATTTAAGCCCCAAATTTTCAAAAGAATCTAATGGGTTTTTTTAGTCTTACATAACTAAATTAAAATTTATATTCTTATTTTTTTCAGAGGTGTTTCCACTGTTTCCTTAAATGTTGTGTGGGTGTGCTACTTCTCAAATCAACCTCAACAGATATGCCTGTACTTTTATGAGGAACATCCCAAGGCTACCCTCAAAATCAATTTCTCTGAGTGATCAGACAGTGAATTTGGCAGCATGACTCAAGGTTCAGCTAGAGACCAATGTCTGGAGTGAAGAGGACCTTGTGTGAAAAAATCAGGAAACAACTGCCTGTGGCATTTGGTGGTTTGGGACACTGCCAGTGTACACTGTAGGCTGCCTACGGGCCTTTCTACAGGCAGTATGAAGGATGCCTGCGAAGCCCCTGTGTTTGCGAAAGGCAAATGCATTTGGAAATATATTGCCTTTTCCTCAAGTCCTAAGGCTGTATAAGCAAGGAGTCTTAAGTTGGAGACATATTAAATAAATGGATTCAGAATCAATTTCCTTAGTATTTCTGGTCCATATCTATTCCATGTCTCACTTTTCTTACTTGTCAAATAAGAATTTGACTAGTAAGAAACTTCAGAGGAAGCTTAAATGCATTAATGCATTAATCTTTTAAAAATCTTACGTCAGATATTAATAACTTGTTTTCAGTCTTGTACATACTCAGTTTCCAACATGAATTTTGCATCAATTATTTGCTTTGTACATGCAAATAGATGGTTTTGTCTGAAATGAAAAACATGCATGAAGATTAGAGTTAAGATGTGGGCCTAGTTCCAGATACTTTAAAAGTTATGAACAACAACTAACAGGAAAACCATAATCTGTCCCTATACTGGGATGAGTAATGGTGGATAATGCTGGATAAGGCAGATATAGGTAGGTTAAGAGAAACAAAGGCCTACAGTTCAAAAGATATCTTTGCAGACAGTCTTGTACACTACTTAGTACAGAAGGTTATTTTCAAATCAGCATAGCTTTAAATTTAACGAGGCTTCACATAATAATTTATGACCTGAATATTTGTTGGAGGAAGGCTGCATGTCACATAAGTAAATACATCCATTATAGCCAATCAACAAATATACTGCAGTGAATGTGTAAGTATATTTTTTACAAAGGAAGATATGATTTAAACATTTTGAATTCTAACTGCTGGAAAGTTAGACCTACTTTGTTTTTGCTTGACTATGAAGCAGTTATGAATCTATCCAAATAAAGGTATCTGGCTGGCAAATCCAGGGATGAGTCAAACTTTATAGTTAGATAAGCCCAAATTTCTGTGGCCTCTGGAGGGAGTGAAATCCAGGGTCAGTAGATGAACCAAGAGTCAGCCAGTGGCATCTTTGGAGACCTCCTAAGAGCCTATGGGAGAGATGGTCATGGGAAGAGTTATCATACAAGTCTGAGGAAACAGGAATGTGGAATGGAAAGTAGAACGTCTATGAACTTTTATGTACTTAATGTAGTTATTACAAGTACGTCTCCCAAAACATGTTAGACAGACATATATGATTTAGTTCTGTGACGATCACAAATTAAAATTAGTTTTCCTTCAGAAAACAAGCAAACTGTAGTTGGTGATTGGACTAATACATCACCTTTTCTTGCACTGGCTGCCTTGCTTGTGGAACAAGTGGAGGATGGTCTATTTGCTTATGCAGATAAAAACAGATCACAGATTTAAAAATTCCTTGACTCAAGGAAAGCACTGTATGTTATCTCCATTTATCTTTCTCAGTCACTATGAACAAGTAGTGCTCTCCGGAAAGTTAAAATTAGTAATGATGACGACCATGCCTATGTTGTTCTATTATGCATGGTCACTTTCAAATTTCTCATCTCATCACCAATCATTCCGTTCCTCCAGGGAACAAACACTACCACTGTACAGTGATGGCATATTATTTTTGTACCAAGCAATGTGTGAAACTTAATGTCTGCAAACAATAAAATCATATTTACTCAAAGTGAGTTTACGTATATGAGAGAGACAGAAACAGATGGAGTAAAAAAAAAAAAAAAAAAGAGTGATGTGGACATTTTAAATACAATATACAATGAAAATAAAATACTGAATGTGTGGATGCAGCTTTTGAATGCAGTTTTTCTGGATGCAACTTTCCTTTGCAAATGAATATCCAATTTAGAGGGAACAGAGCAGGCTACCAGAAAAATGACATCTAGAATTCTACTTTAACAGAGGCAGCTTTGCACCTTAAAGGTTGTATCACTCCTCATAAAAGACTAAGGATGAGCACTTGATAAATAGAAGCAGTTCTCATTTAGGATTTTTTTTTCCATATTCTTCCCTCAGAGATGAAAAAAAACAATGACTGCAGGTAAAAGAAGGTTGCGTAGCACTGCCCTTATTCTTGATAGACTTGCAACGTTTGGATTCTTGCTGTGACTAAATACTCAAGTGATAGATGTTAATAAGCTGAAATCACTGCTGGAATCAGTGTTTGTTCACTACAGCCTTGGATCTCAACAGGAGTTCAGGCAATCTTTTCCACAGATGTGTCTCTTCTCACCATTCTCTCGAACTACCTGCTGCTTCAGCTAGAAATGTTATTGTATACAGGGAAGGAAAGCCGTCCATGCTATTACTGTGGTGTTCTCCATACACATTTGATCCATCAAGGCTAACTTCAAGGCAGTAATCTTACTGAAATAGAGAGTGCAAACTCTGAAGGACAAACACCAGAATTCTAGGTTCACCTTAAGTGCTTTTTGCATTCTAACATGGCATAAACAAGAAGTTTGTCTATTTTATGCTTTCATATTTAACTATAGTGGGAGCTTGTTCTCACTTTCTTATGGAATTATTTTGGGAATTCTTTTGTCGGTTTTATATAGCTACTTTCTCCTGGCTAGAAGTTTTCTATAGTTCTTCAAATGTCTTTTTCGAAACTTGAATCTCCTGCAAAATAGCCAAACTTCAGAATGAAAACATATTTCTGATGAATCAGATTTGGAAGTTTGATTTAAGATGTAATATTCAGAGACTGATGTCTATAATACTTTGTGTATATATAGATATACACATACTGTTACATAACTCATATGTAGAAAAGTTGTAAAAACTGAAAGAGAAATAATAATCTGTATTTGAATCAGGATGGCCAAGTTTGTTGTCTTTTTTTTTTTTTTTTTTAAAAAAAAATACCCTCAAGAATCCCTTATAAATTTTTATTAAGCTTCAGAAGATTCTTCTGAAGGGTTTGGGTTTTTTTGCATTGTTATTCCAATTTTACATGTGGGAAAACAAAGAGGTAATGCATTAAGGGGACATATTTCACAGGACAATTCAAAGGAAGATAGAATAATCAAACCTTGTGTTACGTGGGCTCTCAAATAAACAACCAAGAACAAAATTTAAAAACTTATTATTAAGACGATTAACTAGCTCTCTGTAAGTTACAGGTTTGTATGTCTGTGAGAGGAGAACAAAACAACTTCCTAGAGTTTAATGGCAACCTGAAACACAGAACAAAGCACCACTCTCTAGAGTTTAACGAAAACACAAAATGCTCTATCACTCACTGAACAAGTGAGGGTTCTCAACCCAAGGGGAGAGTCCTCAACCTCAGCGTGCTGCTCCAGGGGACGAACTCAAAATGTCTCCCCCAGGGGACTCCATTTATACCCAGGCCAAATCTGACCTGCAGTCAATAGCAGCTTCCATCGGCCAAAGGCCCCAACTACTGTGAAGCCCCGAGAGCAAAGGCAGTCAGGTGTTGCTACACTTCATCAGCCAAGAAGGCATTGGGCAGGTGCACCTGCCACACCTTGATATTACTTATGATTAACCTGAATATTTAATAACTTAAAATTCCTTATCTGAATACTGTTTAGCAAATTACCTGTAGATTTTTTTTTCCTCTCTCTCTTTTGAAAATTGCATTAATATCATTGTAAACTGTTGTAGATTAATCAAATCTGACTGTAATTTGTAGTTTAATCAAATCTGACTGCGTACATGACCTGATGAAGGTATCTAATCACCTACATGTAGATAAAGTGAAGGGACAGTTTGTAAAACTGACATCAACTTTTACTGGTTCTTGCATGGTCAGATACCATTTATATGGTACAAAAATCCGACTCAGCAATTTACCAAAAATAACAGATGTCTGATTTTTAATCTTGCTAATTTGCAACCTTACTGGTCTTATAACAGCCCAGAGGAGAACATGTTAACCTCTAAAATCTGCTACAAGGTGAGAACTCTAATGTTCAAAAATACGTTAACAACAAATTAAAATGGAAATAACTTACCTCAAAATATCAGTTCCCTGAAACAGATATTATAAATTAATAAATTGAATTAAGAAGCTATTTAAAGTTCTGGTACATTCTTTATTTTCTAAGCACACAAATACAACAATGGATTGTTTCTCTTCTGATGAAATTTGTAGTGTGTCTATTGGAAGAGTTCTGAGAGTTTGAGCAAGTTTGGAAATGTTGCATGGTAGGAGTTGGCAGCATCTCAGTTCCTTCCGGAGCAGGGGGATGAGAGTCGTTTTCACATGTTCTCTTTAGTGTATGGGGAGAGATGATAAAGATCCTTGGTTTGTGGCAGCAGATCAGTTCCTTTAGGCAGCAAAGTATAAACCTTATCTGATAGTAGTTACCGGTATTTCTCTCTTCCATGTCCTGGAGGAATTGAGCAGCTGAAGCTATTGGAAGGAGAAAGAGGGATGAATGACTCACAAGAAGGTGATTAGCTGAAAAAGGACTGCAAAAAAATATTTAAGAAAGCCGTGAACTAAGTCATCAATATAGGGGAAGGGAAAAGGTTTGTAATTATTCTGTAATGTCAGAATCAGTAATGTAGATAAAGACAGACTCTTAAATGCTAGAGTTGAGAAAAAGGATTGTTTATACACCAAATATACTCTCAGAAAAAGTTTTAGTTCTTCAACATACCAGTTCTGCTAGATTAAGATTTTAAATTTATGCAAACAGAAAAATTCTTCCTCTTCATTACTTATGTGTTAATTAAATTTTTATAAGGAACTGAGAAAAGCAAAAGCACTGTCAGTCTATGGAAAATGTTGGAAGTAGGGGCACAATGGCAAAGATTCTACTTCTAATGTAGGAGGTAGAAAAGGGCCAAAAGTTGGTGAAAGCTGGGAGACTGCATTGGGAAAATATCACTTTATGCTTTCATAGAAAAGCTGCCTTGCTCTCATCTCATTATATGCTTTACCATACCTTTGCATATATTTTTATATTTATTTTATAGAAATGGATATGTTACTGCAGAAGTTATTTGGCTTCCTTATCTCATACCAAAGACACAACGATGAGAGAGGTGAATAATGAGTTTCTGGATTTCAATTGTTTTCTTCATGCTTTGTAAAGACTGTCGTGCAGCACCCACAAAGCCACAGCCCTCCAAAGAACAAAGCCTTCCTGGATATAAAATTCCACATGTTTGAAAGGAATGCAGAAGTAAAACTCAACTCCCTTATAACAAAGCCAGCACAAAGAAGGAGTCACAAGCTGTGAAGTGAGCTCGAGACTTCTTTGGGTTAGGGCTTTCACCAGAGGAGTGGCCATGAACAGAATGCTGCAGCAAGGCAGGCTCTGTCCTCTGGTTCTTCCAGGCAGAAAATGACCATAAACTGGAGAGCCCTTCAGGTTGCTTAGATGTTCAGTAGTGACCTCAGTGGCCTCTCCAGAAAGGTCTCTCTCCTAAGCTTTGGCTTCTTTTTTAACATGTTTGTGTCATAGAGTTATTTTGTTTGCTTTATCATTTACCATTAATGAATGTTCTTCCTTTGCAAGTGCCTAGTTACTTACATATTTATAGTTATCTTAAAAATATTAAAAGTTGATGATATTTGGAAAAGAGAAAAAGACAAAAATATAAAAGCTTAGTTCCAAAAATTAGCATGTGAGGTTTAAGGATTTCCAGCATAAATGTTTGGGTGAAGTGAGCAACATTTTGAAGTTTTGTGACTGTTTACTATTGCACAAGAGATGGTCACATAATATAAGCCCACCAGGTTGTCTTGGATATTGATTTTTTTGATAAGTCTGAAGTGCTGTGCTTTGTTGGATTTGTGCTGGTTATTTAATATCACGTTAATATACCGAAACATTAATACAGTTTGTTTTGTGCTTTTTTTTTTTTTTTTTTTTGAGCCATTTTGGTTTAGCATTTAAAGCACTCTGTTTTTACAGATGGTTTAAGCTTGTGAAAGCAGTTATGTTTTTACTGTATGGTTCTGTTGATAGTCTGCTTGTTGTCAAGGACCACAGATGGTGAATGCTACTTATTTTTCACTACTTTGAAATCCAGATATTTTCCTTCTTTTTTCCTGTATCGTTTGCAAATTCTCAATTAGATTTTATTGGTGAGTTTTCAGTGATCACTCTATGTAGAATTTAAAGATGAGATGTGTGCTTGTCTGGCAATTCTGAATGGAGGATTTTTTAATATATTTTGCCATATGGAACTGTGACTGGAACAGACCTGTTGCCACATGCCTTGGGAATGGGGCACTAATGCTCTAAGAGATGGGTAGATATTTGTCTGTGAGTGAGTAAAAGTGATGCTTAAATAAAAATGTCTGATTTGGATTTAAATAAATGGAACTGATTTAAGAGGCATCTTCCTCTGCAAGGGACTCCACATTTGCTACTAATAAAATTAAATTAAATAAGAGTTGTTCCTAGTGTCAGGGGGCTGAGGCACTACCAGGACTTACAGCTCATGACCAACATCCCCAGGGACTCAGAAAAATAGAATCAACTAGGTTGGAAAGGACCTTGAAGATCATCTAGTCCAACTGTTAACCCAACACTGACATTTCCCAAATACACCGTATCCCTCCGCGCTATGTTGACCCAACTCCTAAACACCTCCAGGGATGGGGACTCCACCACCTCCCTGGGCAGTCCATTCCAATGCCTAACAACCCGTTCTGGAAAGAAATACTTCCTGATATCTAGTCTAAACCTTCCGTGGCACAACTTGAGGCCGTTACCTCTTGTTCTATTGCGTATTACTTTGTTAAAGCGACTCATCCCCAGCTCTCTGTAATCTCCTTTCCGGTAGCTGTAGAGGGCGATGAGGTCTCCCCTCAGCCTCCTCTTCTCCAGACTAAACACCCCCAGTTCCCTCAGCCACTCCCCGTACGACCTGTGCTCCAGACCCTGCACCAGCTCCGTTGCCCTTCTCTGGACACGCTCGAGTCATTCAATGTCCTTTTTGGAGTGAGGGGCCCAAAACTGAACACAGGAATCGAGGGGCGGCCTCACCAGTGCCGAGTCCAGGGGTCAGATCCCTTCCCTGTCCCTGCTGGCCACGCTATTGCTGACACAAGCCAGGATGCCACTGGCCTTCTTGGCCCCCTGGGCACACCGCTGGCTCCTGTTCAGCCGGCTGTCAATCAACACCCCAGGTCCCTCTCTGACCGGCCTCCCCTCACCCCTGGGGCCCAGGACCCTATTTCAGCCAAGCCCGGGTCCATCAACCCCTTGCCACAGACACACTTGACAATGGAGGATCAGGCTGCCCCTGGCTGTCCCCTGGCTGCTGCACAGCTGCCCTGCTCCCTGTCTGGGGTTTGCGATGGGATGGGGTGCCAGACCTGACCTGCTGACCCCATGGAGAGACACCTGTCTGGCCCTAGTGACACCCTGACATGCAAGTGCTTGGAGTCCTCCATGTCTGTACAAACTTGAGGCTTTTACAGGAGATGATCACCTGACCAAAAGTCTTAAATCTTCTTAAAGAAGCTGCATAAATTTTATCTGGACTGAAGGCGTTTTTCTCATAAGCAATAGTTGCTGGTCAGCTTGCAGACTGTGAGATAATTGAAAACCTCAGTAAAATTAACCAGTGTGTCAAATGCTATTCTTCCACCTCATTTCAAAACAAACTTTGTTCTCTAGTTGCAACAAAAATAGATGTAGAGAAAACCAAAGGGCTATTGTGCATTTTTTGGACCCTTTTGTCAATTCAGGAAAACCAGCTGCAGTAAGGCTCAGAAAAGCAATCTGAGGAACAGCAGTTATTTGCACCAAAATTTTACAAACTTTAGTGCTCTGAAAAGCTTGTGTGATGTGCTACTCACAATGACTCTTAAAAATATTATTCTACATCTTGTATTTTTTTTTTCAATTGAAACTGCACCACCCATCTTTAATCATGCACTGAAATAGGAAATCCTGTAAAATAATCACTTATTCATGTAGGCTTTTTAACATAGCTGTTCATCACCTTTCCATTTCTTGAATCATTTGCCTTCTGAGTTCCTTTTCTTTCCCTCCTACTAATCATCTGAGCATTTTCACCACCATGACGACAAGAAAGAAGTAGCTGACCTTGAATCAATATTGTCATGCCTAAAGAAGTGCCCTAATGTTCAGAACTACTAATTCCCTGGAAAACCAGACCACTTTAAGCACTGACATATGGATTTTTTACAGCTTTCAAGACAACTTTAAGCACTTTAACAAATAGCTTGTATTTACATATTGCTGAATTCTAAATACTGTTCAGAAGTGTTTACTTCTTTGCAATTTGCAAGTGATGTGGGACAGATTTTCACTTTCTCGGAAAAAAGAGAAGAAAAGAAAGGAAAGATTTATCTACCTTATATAGTGTTGCCTAAACTAATTAGACAACCTAATGCATTGAAAATCATCTCTTTTAGAAGAGTTTATTTTCTGAGTCTAAAAGGACCAGGGTATAGCATGATAATTTGTAACGGAAATATTTGGCACAACAGAAAAGAACAAAAATCAAACCCATTTACTTCAGCTGCTTTACATGCTTCAGTAAATTAACTATTAATATGTGATACATAAATCAAAATTAAAAATCGATGTAGAAATTATGTTACTTTCTTGGCAATGTCTAATGCCTACCAAAGACAAAGCATTGAGCACTGATGTATGCCGCTTCCACCTCTTAAGCCAAGAAAATTTTCTTGCATTCTCTTGAAAAATAAGCTTATGTCTTGCAATTTTCTAGATGGAAAAATGGGGCTATGCCGTGGTTTGAGCTCAGAGGAAAGCAGCACCATGCAGCCGCTCTCTCTCTCCCCTGCCTCCCAAAGTGCTTCTCTCCAAGGAGGCTTGGGAATCGAGGTAAGGACAGAGAGAAATGATTCACCCATTACAGTCATGGGCAAAAGACAGACTCAGTAAGGGAATCAAAAAAGAACATCAGTTTAATTCAAACACTAACAACACCACTTAACAGAGTAGAACGGTGAGAAACATTACCACATCTTAAAAACACCTTCTCCCCACCCCTTCCTTCTTCCCGGGCTCAGCTTTTCTCCTGATACCTCTACCTCCTCCCCTCCAGTGGTGCAGGGGGCAGGGAGTAGGGGGTTGCAGTCTGTCCTGCTGCTTCTTCCACCTCAAGGAGGTTGAGGGAACTTCTGGCATTCTTCCCCTGCTCCAGCATGATTCCCCTCACACACGAGACAGTACTCCACAAACTTTCTACAACATGAGTCACTCGATGGGTTGCAGCATTTCCCTAGCTGCTCTGCTGTGGGTCACCTCCACATATTACAGTCCTACTGGGGGCTGCTTCTTCCCACAGAGTCCCGGCCTTCTTTGGGTGCAGTCACTTGCTCCAGTGTGGGGTCCTCCACAGGCTGCAGGTGGGCATCTCCTCCACTAGTGACCTCCATGGTGGCAGGATGGGACACCCTGCCCTTTCACTATGGGCTGCAGGGGGGCTCTGCAGTGGCACATCTCTCCCCTTTCTCCTTCCTTCCACTAACCTCAGTGTTTACACAGATATTCTCCTCACAACTTCTCATCAGAACTCCAGCTCCTCCTTCCAAGGGCCCCTTCTTAAATATGTTATTGCAGAGGTGCAGCTAATTGCTTTGGCCTTGGCACACAGGTGGGTCCAACATGGAGACAGAGAAACTTCAAGAAGTTCTCACAGGGGACCACTGCTACAAAAAACCCTGCCACTCACTCAAAACCAGGACAGGCTTTTCTTTGTCATGCTTGCAAGAAAAATAAATAACTTCTAGAAGCCCAAATGTAGAAGGAATTGTCTCTTTTCATCACCTACCGGACTTGGAAGCTGATGCCTTTTTACATTCAGAGATTATTTGATAGGGAACTCTAACAATTGGCAGAATCCCCAGATCAGTTTCCAAGTTGTCCAAGAAGGGCAGTGATGTATTTCCCTAGCAGATGAACAGTTCTTTTCCATTTCTTTCCTTCCCTCCTTCTTTTTTGTGTGGAACTTTTCACAGTATGATCTTTACTTGAAATAGTGCAGCTCAATTTCTGCTACATTGTTTAAAAGACCAAAGACATTATTTTATACACAAAAATAATTTAAAAATGCTGTTTCCCAAACAAAACTGTCTTCCACTGTGTAATAATTATTGTACTTTTCATTATTTCTGCTGTCGTTTTTCACAAATTATAGTAATAGAACTACAAAGCAATCAGTGTTTGAAGTTATTATATATTTTTTCCTTGTAATTTTTTTATTATTCTCCCTGAAAGTGATATAGGAATTGCAGGTGATTAGAACTGGTTCTGCAATAGCAGAAGAGAGAGTGCACAGACTCCTTTGCCTTTAAAAACAGCTAAGACTTTATGTGTCAAGAAATCCTTCAGTGAGGATGTCCAGTGTAGAGATGAACCCCATCAGTTAAGAAAATGAGACATGAAAGTTGTCACCCAGTTTCTAAGTGACATTGCAACCTCACATATTGTTAAAAAAATATAAACCAATCCTCTCCAATAAACATATAGAATGCATATATGAAATGAATAGAGAATAATGATTCTATTCTTCATGATTAGCATACCTCTATTTTGGACAGCTACATGAGTGATTCTATCTACAGATGGCAGAAGCTGACTGAAGACCACAGGATTTTTTTGTCAGTTTTGCCAGTCAGAAACCTGGTCCAATATATTAAAAATTAGTCATGGCTGATCATTTATTTTCATTACTAAAGATTCTAATTCTCACAGTGCAAAATGTTCTTTTAACAGTTATTTCTGTAGTGAAATTTAGAAATCACTAAGGCTTTCTACTTGTGAGGAAAGCAAGGACTATTTCTGAATGCATAGAATTTAGCAAGGCAATGGCCTAGTGTTTCTGGAAAGCAATTAAAAATCTATACCGCTAGCTATTGCTCCCAGGAACTACATTAACTGCTATAGCTGATTGGTGAAGTAGTCAGCTGAAATTACTAAAACTTAAGAACTCACTGTATTTTTCAGCCACTATTACTTTAAGTAGGGGGATAAGGCTGTTTTGGCTGCACTTCTGCATGTGTAAAGGTTAAGAAAATTCTTTCTTCTGCTTCTTATAGGTTTCATAAGAGACACTTCTGGAGGTGGTCAGTGATCCATAAGATGTTCTTCTGCCCATCACCTAAGGCCTGAGCTGTAAAAGAGGAACACATCCTGAGTGCTTATTCAGGCCTTCATCTCCCTGCATGCCACTACTGCTGGCTGCCATTGAACTTATCCCCAGTGAATGCAAGACCCTGTGAACCAGTGTATGCATACACATGCTGTTGAGATAATGTGAATCTGCCAGGTCTCCCAATTCAAGATCCCAGCTTTGAGTGCAGATGAAAAAACAAACAAACAAACAAACAAAAAGTAAGGCTTCTACAGGCAACAAACATATTGCTTTAATTGATGAAATTTGTATATACTTTTACAGTATATGACGTGACCCAAAGTTGCATGGGTCTGTAAGCCTTAAAAATCACCAAGAATAGACATTAATTAGATAGGGGATAGTGGGTACATGTTAAATGAGGTAAAGAGTTTAGGCACTGAGAGATTTAACAGCCATATATGATGCAAGTCATTAATTTAGCAAAATTTAACCCCAAGTTTAGGTACATTAAGCATTGTTAAATACACACTTAATTTAAAATGGATCAAATTACTTTAACAGATCTGCACATATTAGAGTGACTGATAATGTTTCATTGTTCTGTGACAAGAATACTGAAAAATTTTGGTAATGCTGTTTGGTTAGTTCACAATAAAAAATATGGAAATACAGAAGTTTTTCTTTATTTATAAACAATTTCCAAAAGTTTCATTACACAGCTATTGAAAAGCAATTTTTTTGTCTGTATCACACTGGGTCTTCTGAAGTTTATACTACTAGGCAGCAAATTAATCATTCATTAACTGGTTGTGAAGACATCATTCCAAGTGCAATCATTTAGACAACATGCTTCTGTCACCAGTTAATCTGTAACACTTTTAGGTGATATCCAAAAGTCCTGGAACAGATTAAGAAATTACTAAGTGAATCAATATCTGAAATTAGATATTTCATGGAGTAAAATAAATTTTGATAACCATCACTGAATTTAGAAATCTGCATCAGTTTCTTAACACCCTTTGTCTCAGGATATTTTTTAATTATTTGTTCAAAATATTGGAAAAAAAATTGCTTTATCATCTGATATGAAAGTCCTAAAATACAAGATAGAAATTTTCTGATTTATTTTAAACCACCTTAACATATCTGTGATTCTTTAGAAAGGGAGAGATTATTTGCAGTTAAATTATGAGTAATTTTACACCTTTCTCATGGATCTGCTTCTTATGTTTTAGAGTCTATTTCCAAAAATCACTTTCTAGCAAGAGTCCTGGTTGTATAGCTTCTGACCTCCTTTGTGTCTTTTCTCGCTCTTGGGATCATTTAAGAACCCTCCCTGATATCAGATTGGGACATTTTAAATTGGCATCACGGACAGGATCCCTAGTGACAAGAGTGCTGTGTTACCTTGCTGTGTTGGATGCAAACCTCTCGGGATGAAATAACCCTCTTTGTGTTACATTAAGGTGTGAACTCGTGAGAGTGGACAGTGATACGGTATTTGTGTTTTGGGTAAGGTGTCAACAGGGGAAACGTGTACCAAGGTCTGACCCTCTCAGGATGAAAACCCCTTTGAATTGCTTTTGTGTTTGATTCAGATCTGGCCTCCTGGGAGAGAACAGGCTAAATTTGACATTAAGGTATAACCCTCTCAGGACAATGATCCCCTTTGCATTAGGAAAAGGAAAAAGCATGGCTGCCCAGAAGACAGCCGATGCTTCTGATGATGTGCTCTCAGTGGCTGAAGGAATAGATAAATTATATGTTCTTTTGGAGGCACACTGATCTCACCCCTCAGTCCGGGGACAAGATTGGGTGAAAACCCACTGGTTTCCACCGCAGAGTGTGGTGGATAAGATAAGGGCATTGCAGAAGGAAGCTAAGGTTAGGAGGGGGAAAGGAAAAGCTATAATTTGTGCAGTGTTAGGAGTGAGTCTGGCAGCTGCGGTGGAAGAGAGAAGGCAGAAGTCTTGTCAAACTGATACTGTAATAGATTCCCTGCAGACTGCCATACAGACCCTGCAGGAACAATTGAAAGAAACCAAAGAATTGCTAGAGGAGGAAAGGAACCAAAATGTAATATTGAAAAATGAGTTGAGGGAACAACTTTTGACGGAGACGGATACACAGGCAGAGGCATAAGTGAAGCTTTTGGAGAAGAGGATATGGGAAATTTATCCCCAAGGATATTTGCAGAAAGCAAAAGAAATCGTAGAAAGCCTCCCCCATGTGTATCCTCTGGTTAAAACAGAGTATGTGTACGAGGATGATAGTGTTAACCATCCTCAGGTTATCACCAAGGAAGTCCCATTTACAGCAACTGAATTGGCAAAGCTGAGAAAAGATTTTGCAAGAACTGCAAAAGAATCAGAGACAGAGTATGTGTGGAGAGTGTCTTTGTCAGGAGAGGGTGGAATTTTGTTGTCAGAAAAAGAAGCAGAAGGATATTGGTATCCAGGTATGTTTCTAACTACTGGTGACCACCGAGCCCCATGGTCATTGACTCAGAGAGCTGCGTACTGAGCCGGCGGGCTGAACTCCTTGGAGACGGGAGATCCCCTTGCCATAACAGGTATGGTGGATCAGTTAGTGGAAAGTGTGCAGAAGGCGGCCTGTCTGCAGGTGATGTATGATCAGGAGCTCAAGCCCAACCAGGGCTCCCTGATAATGATGACTGTGGACTCGGAAAGGATGACTCCCCTGATACGAGGACTCCCTGACACGCATTGCTATTCATTTGCAAGGGAAGATTCAGAACACCCCCAATGCAGAAAGAATGATGGCCGCTATGGAGGGGATAGTGACCCCTGACCATCAACGGCCAGGGACAAAAGTATGGACATGGGGAGAGGTAGCCCAGGAATTGATTAATTTTGGGAGGAAATATGGCCCCATTGGTAGATCATCCCAAAGAACTGAATCCAGGGTTGTACGGGCTGAAGAGCAAATTAGTGGGCAACAATCATCCATGAGGAAGGGCCAAGGCTTGGGATCACCCTGAGGACAGAATTCTGGGAGAGAAAGGCCCCTAACTCGACAAGGACTGTGGCAACTAGGGCTTCCGAAAGGTATTCCCCAGGATTTGATGGGCGGACTCCCGACTCAAAAATTAGAACAACTTGTGCAGAACGGGTGGATGTCGCTGCACAAGGTCTCCAGTTCCTTGAGGAGGATGGCGAGGTCAGTTGCCTCCTGCCCAGCCTGGGGGACAGCTTGCAGGTGGCACACCTCTACTCCCACCAATCCATCTCATTTTCAAGGACAACCCATCTTGGTCAAACTTCCCACGGTAGGCAAAGTGCCACTGGTGTTGGACACACCCCTTAATAAACACACCTGGAAGGCAAAAGATGCTTGTGGAAAAAGTCTTAAGATTCACACTAGATGGATTGTTCCCTCTTTCTAAAGTGAGAAGTGAATTTGTTTTTTGTTTCACTTTCAGAAGGAAGCAACACAGATGCACCCACAGAAGAACTGAAGCAGACACAGATTTTAATGTAATTTGGTTGGATGTGTATGTTAATTTTTGCTATATTGTTTTGGGGATTTACCTATAAGAGGGAAGGGAAGCCAACTCCCCCACTCGCCCCCCAGCCCATATGACCCCTTTGAGGATAATGAATTCATTTTGTTAGTAAAAACTGTAAGCCAAACCTTTAATCTAAGTCACTGTTGGGTTTGTGGGGGACCTCTAGGATTATCAAGATGGCCATGGTTCTCTACACCCCTCACTCCAGCACAAATTGTAAGCAATTATAGTGAAACAAATAACACCACCTAGGATGATAGTGGAACATGGCCAATTCAATTTCCTACAATGGGTCAATATTGCTTAAATTTTACCCAGAAGGGAGGGGTCAATGTGGGGGAAAGCAAGTGTCAATGGACACTCATACATAAATTGGTTAACAAAGATAGAGATGTTTATATATGGGTGTGGTTTGATGAAACCGGATGCAACAAAGGGTTTAAAGGGTTTTGGTCAAACAAAAATGAAACCTTATTTGTCCGATGGCCTGGAAACCACATTTACCATCAAATTTGTAAGTGGAAGAACCACACTGGTGCCTGGTATTGTACTGGCTGGACAAACAATAGTCCAAACAGCTTTTTCAGCCCTTTGTGAAATGAAAACACAACTTATTTCCCCTTTCCAAAGGTTGTAGTTGGACCATTTACTAAAGGTGCCGAAGCCAAAAAATGCCATTATTGGATTTGTGGACATACTGCCTACAAACAACTACCAGCAAACTGGTCAGGGATTTGTTATATAGGGATTATCTGACCTCTGTTTTTACTTTTTCCAGAGGTGGATGGTCCTCAATTGGGAATAAGACTATCTGATAAGTTAAGGGACAAAAGGATTGTCCGCAACAAGCAATCTGTTGAGTTTGAAATAAGTGGAACGCAAAAGTGGAGGGAAAAATAGTGGACTCCCAAAAGAATAATTAAGCATTATGGGCCTGCCACTTGGAATCCCAGTGAACCAATATCAGGGGCAAGAGAACTGATTTATAATTTGAACTGCATTATTGGACTACAGGTAGTCTTAGGAATTATTACCAATAAAACTACTAATGCTATAGACCTTTTAACACAACAGTCTCAACAGATGTGCACTGCAATCCTTCAACATTTTTTGTCTTTGTCTAAATTTAGGATAGACACTTTTATGGCTAAACCACACGCAGAACCAACTTTTTCCCCTCCCTGTGTCCAAAGACTGGGACCACATCCTTCGGCCCAGCCTGGGACACACCTTGATTGTTTGGTTAAAAAACTCTTGGTTAGTAGTGTTGCTGTTACCTTTTTATATGCTTATTTAGAATATTGTTAACATTGTTATGAATAGTGGTGGTGTTTGTTTACCTTTGTTTAAATCTGGGATAGAAGTTTCTAGACCCAAGTGACGCATACGCTTTAGGATAAAGGGGGTGTGGAAAGCTATATTTCCGCTGCACATGCTGACCCCAACTCCAGAAGACCAGAGCAGCAGACTGCTTGGACTGCCAGGGCCTCAGACACCTTGTGATATTTTGTTAAAACCATGAAAAAAGTGCAACAAATATTAGGATTAATCTTAATTCACTTCGCAGCCTTTGTCTTGTTAGCCATTATATTGTTATTGTAATACTTCTTTTTTTTTGTCCCTGTGAATGCCAACGACGTAAACTGCTGTCATGTTCTTCTGCTGACTCATCGGAGATTTAGAAATGTTTTATAAGATGTGGTTTTATACAGTTAGTTAGTTTTGAGCATGATATATTTGTTAAAGATGTTATTGGTTATATGTTTGTTGGTTAAAGATGTTCATATTTGTTATTGATGATAAATTTGCTGGAAATCTTGTTTGTTATTTTATTGCGTGCTATTTCTGGCCTTTCTCTTTTTCTCTCTGTACTGTTATCTTTCATGCCACCATGAAGACAGCAATGTTGAGCCACAAGGTGGTGTAAGGGTCTGTGTTATCTGTCTCAAACATTGCTGTCGCACCACCACCATTTCCTGGCCTCGGCATCCTGTCACCATGGAGGAGTACTCTGAAGGAGATGAATTGTCTCTGACAGAACCACGACATCTGCTTGAAGTTAAATCAGGATGAAGACATGCAGGCCAGCATGGGACCACGGGCGGAACACAATGAGCTCCATGGGAATGGGTGGACTCTTCAGAGAGATTGTGGGGACTGGGATCATAAAAGGACTTCTCTTTAGGGAGCTCTATTCACTCTTGTCATCTCATCCTTCCTCAGAGCTGGGACTTCTGTGGAGCTTGGAGCACCACCACCTGCACCGAGACTGAGCCAACAAAACATCACTGGATTCGTGGTGGTGGTAATTACTCTCGCTGCATCTCTACTGTTGGCTTGCTTAGGGATTCTGCCTTTTCCTTTCTTTTCCTCTCTGTCCTATCACTGTTACCAGCTGTTATAGAAAATAAAGTTTACAAGGTTGTATGGCATCTGACCTCATTTGCGTCTTAATCTCGCTCTTGAGATCATTTAAGAACCCTTCCCATTATCAAATTGGGACACTCATGGATCTGCTTCTTATGTTTTAGAGTCTATTTCCAAATATCACTTTCTAGCAAGAGTCATGGGGCTCAAATGGCTGTCATTTATCCTCTGCAAAGTGAACTTAAAATGTTATCAGATAAAGAATGGTAGCATTGAATGCCTACTTTGCTCTGGTGAAAGTAAGAGCATAGACATAAAAGCTTGGCTTCTAATTACTTTGCCAGAGTGCTGAAAGGATTAGGAGTGCAATTCAAATTTTTGCATCTGGAAAGGAAAGCATTTATGTAAACAAAACTTCTATAAAACAAACAGAAAACTCATATTAGCTACTGGAAGAGGACACAAAGATTATAGCTTTTCCTGTGAGCCAGTCACTATTTGCAGTTAGCCATGGGATACATTTGGCAAAGTTCCATAGGTTTCCACTTTCATAAATTCCATTATGTTTATCCAGATTGATTTTACTCCCTCAAATTTATGATTGCAGATACTCATTCAGATACTAATTTCTATATATGAGTTTTTAAATCCCCCCTTATTTACTTCCCTCATTTATTTTCATAGAAATAAAGACTGGATTGCTTTTCCCCAAGTCTTCCCAAATCCAGGAACTATAATACAACTGTTTATACTCATTTACTTCATATGACATTACAATATTATGTAACAAATAGTGTCATTCTGTATAAATGTTGTAATGCATATAAACAACCTTTTAATGGCTTCCTCTGAAGCCACCGCAACATAGGTTTAGCTGTAATGTAAAAAGAAATCATGCATGGACAACATAATGGATTAGTCATTATAAGTCTGTATCATGCTATAAAAAGTTATCTCTGTCTCTGTGCTCTACATTGTAATACATTAGTAGGATGACTGTTTATAAAGTGACACTATAATACTTTCAAGATTCCTTTGGAAAATCAATTATTTACAATTTTCAAGAAGAAATGGAATACTGGTGTTATTATATTGTAGTTAAAAAACCCACACTGACCTTGAGATGATACACTAACCATACATGGCTGTATTCAAGTTTTTTACTACTGTGATGTTTCACTAAGAAAGTCTCTTTACAAGTCAAAAAAAACCCTCTGTGATGAGTTTTGCATCTCCCAGATCCTTAACCACAAGGGTGGGATTCATCCAATCTGACCTTGTTGTGTACCTTGTATGTTCTTTTATGCATACAAAAGAGAGGCTCCTCTGCAGAATCACTGACCCCTAATATTTGAGACCTTTCTTTAAGGTAGAATTGCCTAGTCACTGCCTAATGAAGGACTCCCACTAAACAGTTAATCTCATCTAATTTTAGATGTCTGCAGTTCTCTCCATGAGCTAGTCACCTAAACATTCTTTGAAATTAATAGAAAGGAATACACATTTAAAAGGTACAATTTAGCTCATCTTGATATAGATATCTCAAACAGTTCTGATTAATTTTAATACTGTTTCTTTCCACTCAGAGTCTAGATGAGCAGCTTAGATGAAAACACTAAAGCTGGTACACTGATGCCTAACCAAAGACACCTAACAGCATTTTGAGATGTTTGGGTTATCTGAATCATATATTAGAAGATGGCAGCTATTACATGGGGAGAGTCACATCCTTTCAGGGAGCATTTGGAGACAAGGTGAAATACCCAGAACATCTCATATAGGACTATTTACCTATGTTTAAAGAAAGGAGCTAATCCTTTTCTCAGTGGAGCCTGGAAGAACGCTGCTTACTGACTACCCACTAGAGTCCTGCTTTAGAGTGAGATGCATCTCCCTGACTTCATGGGATGCGTAAGGGGATTCACCTGCCTATACAGTCAGCTAGTGCCAAGTCACACGAAATATAATACCCTGGAAGTCCTTCAACTGCCTCTTCTGTAAGTAAATATATCCTGTAAATCCTGTGTCATACCTGCTAGCCCTATAGATGTCCTTGGATGTACTAGAGTATCTCAGGTGTCAGTGGACACCTATGTTCAGGCAGCTGAAACAGCCTCTTGATGAACCTGTGATTTCAAACAGTTAGGGAAGATACTTACTTAGGTGTCATGACCTGGAACTGAATCCTAGCAAGAAATGATGTTTATATTGATAAACGACAGACAATTAGGGAGACAGACTGATCATGGGACATCTGATCAATCACACTGCTTACTTCTTTATCTTCATTCCCCACTTTTATTTTGGAGCTCTCCAGATAGCGTTGAAAAAGGCAATGCACATGTTCAGTTGAGGAGGATGGAATCCACCAAAGCATTGCTACTGAAAGGCATTATGAATGAGAGAAACAGCTCTATCTCTGTGTTCTATGCATTCTTATGGTATTATTCAAATAGGTTGCAAACCCTTAGACATTCCACAAAACTTCATTCTTCTCCAAACAATAAACAAATAAAGAAGCACAATGGATGTGATAATTATGTCATAGGTTATGGAGTAAACACACAGGGCACAAGAGGCAGAACCAGGGGCTATGTAGAGTTGCTGATGTGCATCTTTAGGTATTTTATCCTAATCAGTTCAGATACAAACTAGTCAATGGTATCAGAGCTAGGAACTGGTCATTGGTCTTTGTTTAGTTAATACAGGCATATCTTTGTATTTTAGGTATCTGAAATTAAATGAAATAACATACTTGAATCAAAGACTCATTCAGGTTGGAAAAGACCCATCTGGATCATCGAACACAACCATCACCCCTACCCTACAAAGTTCTCCCCTACACCATATCCCCCAACATCTCATCCAAACGACCCTTAAACACATCCAGGGATGGTGACTCCACCACCAACCTGGGCAGCCTATTCCACTGTCTGACCACTCTTTCTGTGAAAATGTTTTTCTTAATGTCCAGTCTGAACCTCCCCTGTTGGAGTTTAAAACCATTCCCTCTTGTTCTATCGCTGATTACCTGTGAGAAGAGACCAGCACCAACCTCTCTACAATGTCCTTTCAGGTAGCTGTAGAGAGTGATGAGGTCTCCCCTCAACCTTCTCTTCCTCAAACTGTACAGTCCCAGCTCCTTCAGTCGGTCCTCATAGGATTTGTTCTCCAGGCCCTTCACCAGCTTCGTTGCCCTCCTCTGCCCTCACTCCAGCACCTCGATATCTCTCTCGTATTGAGGTGCCCAAGACTGGACACAATACTCCAGGTGTGGCCTCACCAGTGCAGAGCACAGGGGGACTATCACCTCCCTACTTCTGCTGGTCACATTATTTCTAACACAAGCCAGGATGCCGTTGGCTTTCTTGGCCACCCGGGCACACTGCCGGCTCCTGTTCAGCTGCTTGTCAATGAGAACCCCCAGAGCCTTCTCTTCCAGAGAGCTCCAGCCACACCTCCCCAGGCCTGTAGCAATGCAGGGGGTTGTTGTGGCCCAAGTGCAGGACCTGGCAGCAGGACCTTGACTTGAAGTCGAAGGGACCTTTGACGTTAAGTTCAATGAGCATAATAAGTGTTAGATAAAAACTGAATGAGAGAACAGAGGAGCAGTTTACAGCTTCCTCATTAATTACCACCTTATGTGCAGGCTTGAACTTTAGCAGTTCAGAGTTTCTTTCTTATCAAGAGAAGGGAATTATCTCAAAAAGGAGAGGACTCATAAGACTTCTAGTGATACTCTATAAGGATTGATCTGGACCCTATGCTGTTCAACTTCTTCATTAGGGATCTGAAAGTAAATTTAAAATCACTATTAATGTAAACATGTCATGTGATAATGGAAGGAAAATAATTCAGAATGGTTTTGGTTGAGACAATGACTGCAGCATATAAAAAAAGAGAACACTGAAATGCTATCAGATACATCTAAACTA
This sequence comes from Athene cunicularia, assembly GCF_003259725.1. Taxonomy (NCBI): domain Eukaryota; kingdom Metazoa; phylum Chordata; class Aves; order Strigiformes; family Strigidae; genus Athene; species Athene cunicularia. Next base: position 59,590,674 of record NW_020799092.1, read on the forward strand.
CATGTAGAAACAAGAAATTAACGATACCAGATGATCATATCTTGGAAACTAGTGACTCTGATGAAGAATATAATCTCAGTTCCCAATATGATGCTTAGGTAGAAGAGAGAATTCAGTCTTTTAAGTGATAGAAAGAGATTTAAAGGGGAAGGTGTATAAAAAAGTTCTTATCTAACTGAAGTATTTTTCTGACAGTGATATTGGAGACTGTACAAAGTTCTAGTATTCTCAATTTTAAATTAACTTCATAAAACTGAAGAAAATTCAAAAGTTTCATAAAAGGGATTAAAAAGTTGGATATCTTTGAGACTTAAAGAGCTTGATTTCTGTAATGTATCAAAAAGATGGAATTATTATCTTTTTACAATTTTTTTATAAGTATCTTCATAGACAGACATGTACGTTACTACTTTTATAAAGCCATAATAAGAACCAGTGACCAGACATTGAAAACAAATTTGAATTTGAAAATTAAATTATCCCTTTTAACTGAAAAGGTAACTAAGTACTGGAACAAACTGTTGAATGAATTAGTAGAGTATCCATCTCTTTGTATTTTAGGATTGAGACTGAGTGACATACAGAATGATATGCTTTTCTCACAGTTATGCTTTAGTTAGCACACAAATCATTAGGCTTGGTACAAAGATAACTGGATGAAATGCAGCACCAGCAGAAAATAAGAGTCACAGTAGATTATCTAACTGTCTTCTCTGGCCTTAATTTCTAAGAAACTATTAGATATTGTAATGGGTCAGATCCCCAGCTGTCAAAACTGGCCATAGAGCTGCTGCTTTGAGCCATTTCTGGCATATTAATAATATAATTTTTCCTCTTGTTAAATACACTGCGTACATTACTACAGCTACCATTAATAATCAGTTCACTGGAACCCTCTTCAGGGTTGAGTGTAATAATAATTTTGTTTTCAGATAAAGTTAATGTGCTGATGTAGCATTTGGTTTTGCTTTCAGTTATTAAAACAAGGAACACTGTACTTTGGCAACATTCTTATACTTAATTAACATTGACAAGATTTGTCATGAAGAGTTTACCACAAATCTACTTTTTTTCTGTCTTTTTCTAAAACGCCTTCTCGAATAGAACCTGTCAGGCTAAATATATTTAACATTAGTCACTAAAATTGAAAGCAACAAAATTGAATAATGAGACTGTGTCATTAAGTCAAATGTTATCAGCTCTAGACCCTATGAAATTTTCCACATGTGCTTGTAATCTGTGCCCATATTGCTAACTTTTTAAAAATGTAAATGCATGAGAGAAACTTGGAAGTCAAAGGCCTCTGTCTGATTTTGGCGAGAGAATTAAATTCATGATGCATAAGAAAGAATATTGGTTTTGTAACCGGAGTAGGAACCAAGTGATTTTAGTGGGTTTTAATCCATGTCTCCATTACACTGAGTGTCTTGACATCTTATCATAATGCTGTAGAGAAGCAAGAGTTCGGTTCAAGTGAATAGATCTGTTAAAGGAATTTTTATATCACTTGGACTAAAATGAAGCCTCTATGTGTTCAATTTCTTAATGAAAGATCTGTTCCAACTCTGAGATGTGGATTGGAGATTTTAAAGATTAAATTACTGTTTCACAGTCTGTGGAGCTGTGCATAAAGCCTGGGAGATTCTAATGGAAGCTCTATTCATTATAGGGAATGTGGAGGGTCATCTCCCTCCAGCAAAGGACAGTACACAGCACCTGAAAGAGGACCAAGCTGTACAGATGACTGACCTCTGCCTCTGTGTGGAAGAAGACCATATTCTCGTCATACTTCATATACAATTTATGCTCAAATTCAGGTCTGTGTTCAAATACAGTTATTGACCATTTGCAATTTAGACTAAATTTGAGAATAGCCCATTTGGGTTCTCAGCGTCCTTTAGCGTGGGGCCAAGTGGCTATCTTTGTGAGAGTAAGCCAGATACATGACGCTCCTTTTAGCAAGCCCTTGCATTCACTGCCTTTCCAAGAGGGCTGCCAGTGCTGCCTGCAGTGAGATCAGTGGGGATGTGAAGGCCACCTGACTGGGCTGCCTTAGACTGGATGGACCTGACAGCTGAAGGTAGTGGCAACCTACGGGCAGTACTTGGAAGGCCAGACTCTGTTAGGGAATGGAACAAGTGTTGTGTCTCCTGCAGGGTGAATATCCCACAACCAATGTCTTCTTTTAAATTAATGTCAAAACTATTCTGATTTATTTATAGGTGGCAGGAGAGTACTAGATGTAAAAATAATCACTTACAGACTCCTTTGAACTAAATCAAAGCAAATCAACTTTGTAACATGTGAAGCTACATTTAAATGAATTTTGAGACAATCCCAAAACTAAAACACCTGCTGTTTTTCACAGATGTTTTGGGGAGAAGAGATATGTAGGATTTTCATATAGTATTTGAGGAAGAACAAGGATATCTGTACCTTGGCAAAAATTTCATAAATTTTGGATTTGCTTGATGTTAAAGTGAAACATGTGAAGTATAAGTAAACCAAAATGGACTGATAATTCTGGAAGAAACCTCTCTTCAGCTGAAATTACCTAGTTTGTCAGAATTCTGACAATCATTGCTACTACAAGAAGGACTGATGGACACCATAAAATAAATTGTTGACCTTATTCCAGTTTCTATTATACATATGCCCAAAACTCTGTCAAGCTGGCATCTTTGTAGATTCAGAAATATGCTCAAGAGCTGAAAGAGCAAAGGGATTGAATTACCCAAACCAAATCTGAAAAGAAATGTGGAAGGCATATTTTCAGACTTGAGAAGAGGAAAAGAATTTTATACAGCAACTTGCTTGAAGCAAAATACACCCCATGAAAACGAGGTCTGTCTGCTCCAGATCTCAGCAAAGACCAGTGAAAAATATGTACCTAGTCTAGAGTAGTGGTAGAACTGGATGCTGTTTGCCTAGCAAAGATTAAAGCTGCTTTCAGGAAGATAGAAGTATTACTCTTCTGTCATTCTCTTAAACAGAAATTGGTCTTTGGATGTATTTTTTAAATACACGCTGTGGGTTAGAAACCAATAAAAATACAGGGAAGATCTTGGCCTCTGCTTCAATGGGCGCTAAACAAATAAGCTAATTAAAATCAAGATGTATTTCTATAGATAACATTATTGGTGAGTCAACAATTAACTTTGAAAGTCAGTTGAGTAAGAATGTAACAAGAGAGTGTCAGTCCTGCATGATGTGTGTAGTCAGCAGAGGAACTGGCTAGAACTGAATAATGAAATATTCCCTAACAGTCATCTGTGAGTCAACCCTCAGATGGGCTAGGAAAGTAGATGATAAAAGTACTCAAAGCCCAGTTTTCACCCTAGGAGTAATTTCACCTTCTCAGTGTTTTGTTGTTGTTTTTATTCCAGTTGGTCGTTGAAAGAAACCACCCATTAAAGATCACCTCAGACTTTTAAAAACAGCAGAAGCATTATTTTCTGAAAAGGAGCTCAAAATATTGTATAAATTACAATACGGATATCTAAATTGGAATAATTCCATTCTGGTTAAATCTGAAATGGAAAATCACAAAAGCCTCTGTTTTGACCTTATCAAAGTTCTTTCTTCCCCTCAAGTGTTTTACTGCCATACGAATTTATTGAAATTGACATATTCTTGCAGAATATGTAGATTTTGACAAAACTGGCCTTTTTTCTAGATGAAAGGAAAGGTCGCAGGAGGATTTTACCCTGTGCTAGTGAGGAGTACTGTGCCTAGCATACAGTGCATATCAAGACCTTCTGAAGACTCAATGCCATATGACATCATGAATCCTGGATACATTGTGATCCTTTTTTACTGTATGCCCTAGTCCTTTGGTCACAGGACATAAGGCCAAAGCCTCATGGTTTTAGCCCATTCTTCTCGCCTTTCCTATGAATATGCTGTCACTGTTGATGCTAATGCAATTCAGATGCTTCAGCTGAATATTTGCCTTTTTTTTCAAAGGAAGGATACTAATATCTTGGGATTTTTATTCTGTAAAAAATTATAATTGGGAATATTTTCTTTCCTAATTTCAGCTGCAGAATATATTTTCCCAACTACATCCAGTCACAGGGAGCCACCTAACTTGTGAGTATAGCTACACTATTTCTTTCCCCATGAGAGCAGTCCACTACCCTCATTGCAGTAAAACACTTTTTCTGCCTTAATTGTTAAATGATCTTAGATTGCTTAGAATCACTTATCTGTTTAGCACTTCCCTTATCCTTGTTTCACATCAAACTTAGTTGGCAATGAGTTAGTGTTTTCTTCTGTTTTGTTGCTAAAAGTATTAGACAGCATAGGGCTCAAAACCAATTCCTGAGCAATATCACTGTGAGTACATACATGAATTATTGGTTCACAATTGCATTTCCTCATGTATTAAAACAACTAGCACAGATTTAAAATATTTAAATTTTGTATTGGCTTTCTTTTACATTGTGTGGAACAAAGTAGCCTTGTAGAAATACATACACATATTAGCACAGTACTGTTACCTTATAATTTATTTTGCTTTTCAAAATAAGATTCCTTTAATAGCCTATCATAATTTCAGTTTTGAGCAGGTAACTAGAAAGTTCTTTGTGAGTTATAGTTTATTATTTAAATGTGTGATTCTATTATCCAAACTAAACAATAATAATAGTTTACCATCAGGACAGAACACATCTTCAGAATTTCCAGTCTTCACTGTTAATGGCAAAATACCTTGAGAATATAGATTGCCCATTTTTGTGGCAGAATTACACTCCTTTACCCCCCTCCCTTCTCATGGTGAGAGTACATACTGTGAAGTAGAGTGAAACATTGACTGTGTAAAATGGTAAACAATTGCAGAGCACTGATGATATTTCTCTTACACCATACTAGCAATAGCTTTCAGTATAACAATATCTTTTCTGAGCAAAAGGGTTTGTGTTTTGCAGAAAGTGGTATGGGTGTTTTTGAGATATAGTTATCTCTCATCATTCACTGTTCCAGGGAGAAAACTATAGCATAGTTACATCTGAGTAGTAGATGTGTAGCCTTTATCATGTCAGTTCTGTTGAATAATTTCTCTTACATCTGGTCAAGGAAATGCATTATCTTTCGACATCTCATGGGATGGTAATGAAGAATGACGTATTTTAGTATTTTAGAAGTGTTTGGGGAACCAAATACTTTTTTAAGAGATAAATTTTAGAAAATATTGGATAACCTGTGAGAGATGAGAGGAATTATATTGATCTAGAATGAAAATAACAAATAATTAAAATAATACTTTTTAATCGGCACTTTTTCCTCATTACTATATTCTCATATTCTGTCCAATATCACGCCTAAAGAACTACTCTTCAGTTTGTTCTGAGAATAATTCAATGTTTGTAAAGGGTCACAGGGAGACAGGAAAAACTAAGTAAATGATGGCTCATTGACCACGTCTTCAGCAGCCTATAGGACTTAGACATCTTCTCAGGAAGGACAGCAATACTACCAGACTTTCTTATTCGGACCAGGATGTCACTTTACAGAAAGCTTTGCAAATTTTCCCAGAGACTTTATGAAAGTCCGTGTTACCTGAGAAATCTATATTTCCCATTCATGGTGGTAATTTTTCATAGCTAATCACCTGGCAATTTTGTCACTGGATTGCATTTGAAAAAGATTGTTAATTGATGCTTTCCCATTCTGATCACTCTATAATGTTTGGATTCCTTCTTGTTTTAAATGTTGAAAACATTGTTCATACACTGACTGGCTCTGGAAACGGGACTCCTCTATATCAGATGCTTGTGTTGATGGATCTTATTCTGCAGGTCATGTGCAGTGTGGAATTAGTCCAACCAGGGACATTCACAGGAGGCACAAAGCAGAATCATCTGAAGCTAGGGTGACATCAGACCAACTTGACAATTATTTTTTACCTGTGTTAATCAATAGCTCTATACAAGGTATTAGTTGTACAAATATGTCAAGTACTAACTTTACAGGAACACCACCACAGTATTTCTTCACTCATAAACCTGTATGATTCACAGCTCCTACAAAAAGAACCTACGGAGTCATATATTTCTAGCTGGGATTTGAGCCAAGGCAGAAATAGAAGGCTTAGCTGATGAGAGCAAGGATTTAGGATTCCTGTCCAAAAGTAACTAATTATGAGTCCTTTATTTCAGTTCAGCAGGCAGTGGATCAGGACATGTCAAAAAGAAGGGAATTATTTTAACTCTGCCAGTCAAGGGCAGAATCTTAATAAGTAGTTTTCACAATAAAGAAAAAACTTTGATTATCATTCAAGAGAAAAGCAACACAGACCAAGAATAGCTGTTTGCCTGTTATATTCCCGGTTCCACCTTCTAACAAGAAAACACTGTATTTTGTTGTAAAGAAATTTATGGCTTAAGATACTTTAAATAACTCATTTCAAGACTGATGTAAGTAATGAAGTTTACCTTCTTACAGATGTGTGTCCTGTGGTTAGAGTTTCTAAAAATGTGTGAACTCTGGACTAAAGCTCGTCCTATCTGTGGGCTGTTCATAAATATTCTTTGTGGTATGGATTCTGTAGTTTTCACTAAGGACTGTAGCCAGGTTTTCGCCTGTCTGCCTATTTTCACAGAAGTTGTAGGAACTTAACTTTATGAGCACAGACAACTAGATCAAAAATTTATTGGGAAGACAGTTAGACCTTCGTGTTCACATCTACACACATTGTGGAACCAAAATAAGATGTATTTCCATAGGAAACTAGATCAGAAAGCATAATAAATTTCATATTGTTATTGAATTACTATTCTCAGTGAAATGGAATGATAATTTGTTGTGAAAAACTCTATTTAGCCACAGCAACTGTAGTGAATAGAAAACAGTTCTATAGAGCACATTACTTTGTACTCTGCTTTGAAATGAAGAATCTAGAGGTGTGATTACACTATGAATCAGTTTCTTATAAAATTTGTGGTCTCAAATGTATATGTGGTATATAGGACAAATCTTAATTGTTGATAGTTCCGAAGATCTTTGTGATATTATTTTTTTACAATGTGTTTGACATCACCAGCCTAATTCAGATAAACTGTCACATAATTTGAGATCATAATATTTCTAGGTCATTGCTGAATTGAACAAAATTGCCTGTATTACCTTGTACTGCAGAATATATGTCCTTGAAATATATTCAACTGGATAACAATTGAATCAGACTTAGTTTGGAGCCATGTCACTGATTTATGGGCCAGATGCTAAAATAATAGGATAGGGAAGGAAATATTTGTCAAAAATTATAAAGCTTTCTCTATGCTATTGAAATTTGTTTCAATATGTTTTGAAAATAAAATAATTCATAATGGTGATGCTAGAAAGCATCCTTTTCATTCTGATAAAAGGCCTGCAGAAAAGATAGGCAAAAGCTGTAATAGCATTCTTGGCAACAATATCCACCATTCCACATGTATTCTGAATCAGATTTAATTTTAATTAGATAGAAATAAAAACTATTTACCATTGCACCCTAATGACTGTAATTTTCTCTCAAGCTGTTACTTACAGACACAGTATGCTGCACCTTTAAAATAGTCTCTTCCCTGGTTTTCTGTCTAGGGGACAAAGTTTTGCTGCGTCTAGTTTTAAACACTAGACAAAAGGTTATGGAATCCACTGGAAAGGCTACTACAAAAGTAAACCAGATTTTTTTTTTTTCTTTTTCTGTCATGATAGAGGAATTCTCAATTTATATCTTTTCAACTGGCTGGGCCATCAATATCTGCATCTAACAAAATGATACTACTCTATCTCCTCTTATCCAATTTTACTCAATTCCACCAGGATACGAGTACTAACCATTTAACTCACCAAATAGCTATTATCTTGCTCATTTAGTGCTGTAGCCAAAATACCTCCATTATAACTGCAAGTAGCTAAACTCTTCAGTGCCAGATGGTATACAAATTGGTCTCATCACAGAGATACAGATGTCACCACACTCACAATTTGTTAGTATTATGAACTCCCCTCCTTTTGTGAATTTAGTGTGACAGAGTTATCATATTTAATCTCTAGTGATTAATACATATCAAAACCCAGTATCATATAAAGGTGCACTAATTAGCAGAAAATTAGCACCTCCTCATTGTCAACAAATAAAAATCCGATTTGATAGTCAGTGTAGGGATCTGCTGGAAATAGATGCACATTAAAAATCAGATTAGCTTTTTGAGTGCAACTTTAGTGCATGTTAGCTGAATTACTCCAAAGTGGCTTTGAATACCTTCTCACCAAACACTGTAAACATTTGTTTGCTATGTAGGAGCCCTGAGCTATTCATGTCAACTGAACAAGAATAAATGACAGCCTACCCTATCCCATGAAAGTTCCTCTCTGCAAAAGATTTATCACTTAAAGTCTTCATGTTGTACATTACCATTTCAGTAAATTACTGGAGGGAATTTCAAGACTAATGCAGGATAGCAACACAATATTTTTCTTCAGGAAAACAGCTAAATATTATTTTGTGTCATCTTCTATTTGACTGGGAAAACTTAACTGACAAGAATTCAAAATAGTTAAACAGTTTGCTGGCTTTAAAAGTTTATTTCAAATTTCTAAATGTATCTTAGGCTGCAAAAGGTTTTCACAGAGAAAGATGGGAAATGATATTTCTCCATTTTATTTATCTGTTTTGAATGAAAGAGAAAAAATCTTTTATATTCTTTTCATAAAATAGCTGAAGTAAAAAACAGGAAATGTTTTTACTTTTTTCTATATACCGGCATCCTTGAGAATAGAGCACTTATTTGCTTGGCTCTCTAATAGAAGTGTTCCTTCCATTCATATACTTTCTTCTACTCTTCAGAAGTACCCTAATACTGCCCTTCAAACAGGATTGTTTGGCTTCAACTATTTCTTACTAACTCCCCTTTAATCATCTGAGAAATCCAGCTGTTCTTTATGGCACCAGCTGTAACTTTTGAGAGCTTTGCACTTTCCTCAGTTAGTTGAACCTCAAGTCAGGGTCCAGTCGTCTGTTTGCATACCTTAAACAGTTTCTTACTCTGATTTTCATGATCATGTCTAAAACCGACTGTGCAGCTACCCCTCCTATGTGGATGTTAACAATTACTTAGTTTGGAAGATATACCTTGCAAATAAGAGGGTTCAAAACTAGCAACCAAATAGTAAAAGAACTTTGTATGAAGTGTGGACAAAAATTTTGTCAATGTAGGCTTTTTGTGCAAGGTCAACTGTGTAATCTACCAGTTTGTGTCACTATAAAATGTGCATACCTTTTGATATGTACAATTAACTTCACCTCAGTATCTTTCCTTCCTAATTAATGGTGTTTCATTTAATGGCATGATTTATGAATGTTGCAATCATTGCTCCCACCAGAAGCAAGGCAAGATTTTCATCATTCATAAAAGCGTGTTCCTACAGGGCACCATTGCAAACTTAGTTGTAGGAACATACAGTATATTGTGTGAGTCTGAAAAACTAGGTTCAGCAAATCCTGTGGATGGTGGGAGCTGTGGTCTGTCTCCTACTGCTCGGGAGCTCTAAAGAGGAATTTGTGGGGGAGACAGGCAGGGAATTCAGAGAAAAGAGTTAAATCTCTATTGATTAGTGATGACTGTGAAATTCAGTTTTAGGCTGAATGGTTCCTTAGTGATAAGTCCTAGTATGTAATTTTTTTTTTCTCTAAAAAGAATGAAAATATTTATTTTGACTAAGAATCTCGTTTTGAAGGTGGTTTGAGTGTTGTTGTTTTTTTTGTGGTGTTTGTTTTTTTGTTTTTTTTTTTTTTTTAAGAAAAAAAAACCCAAACCATTTCCAAATGGACAGACATTCTTTTTCTGCTAATGCAAAGTGTTCTTTTAGTATCAGTGGGGTTTCTTCCACTGAAATAATTCCAGATTGTAGACTATGTTTTTAAGCAATTTTTTCTTGCTGCAATTATACTGGACTTAAGTTACAGAATATCTGAGGTTTAAAACCTTTGATAAAATATATTATATTTTCACATCCCAGGATTGATTTAAATGTGATCTCCATAAACAGATCTCCATTTGTTAAAACTGGTCTTGCATTTTTATGGCAACCTGCACTGCACTTTTGATAATAAGAATGAAAGAGTTGAACTGTATCACGTCAGGCTTTTAAAAATGGAACTGTAGACCTGTGGCCAAAATTCTGGATACACATGTATACTCAGATAAGACACAATTAATATAATAGTTCTGAAGCATGGCTGATGAGAATCCTATCTCTGTTTTGTACAGTGCTAAAACTGATTGGGTGAAACCAGTGTTAATTATACTAAAATGAAGTCACTACTCTATTGGTAAAACTGCTTCCATATTAACAGGAAAAGATGACTTGAATTTCTAGACTATAATTTCAAAGATACAATTTTTATTTCTAGATAAGCAGTAAGATTAGATTCTGCTACAATTTAGAAGTTTATAATTAAAACTGCAAATTTTACTATCTACCTAAGTGAAGGCAACTAAAGATTCTTTATAAATTTTTATGTCCCTTTTCCCCTGTGAAAAACACTGTACTTATAAGTCTTAACATTTTATTTCTATCATGCCTGTGTCCATAGGAAGCTTGGACATATGATGTGGAAAAAAATCCTTTCTTTTTCATCTCAGTATTCACTGTGTTAGTTCAAATTGTTTGAGTTTCAATTTTGTTGAAAGTATGACCATTACTTTTTCTTCACCCAGAGAAATGAATCATTAAGCTCTCACAAACTTTTTGAGACAACAATAATCTCCTATATTTTCTATGTCAATACTAACAATTCTAACAAATATTTGTAAATATTCACTCCTGGAAGACTTAGAACCACAAGACTTAGAGGTCAATAGGACTCATGGTTCCTAATTCTGAAGACCTTGGCTGCCAAAAATTTGAGAAACAAAACTGAAGCTATGAAAATGTTTCAGTACTTACATGTTACTTTTGGCTGTATTCCTTAAAAGTGTTCACAGTATTGATCACTAAAAGGCATTCTCTTTTAGAAAGTGCAACCTGAATCAGTGTGAACAACTTGATGGTTTTCTGATTACCTGATGCTGCATACAACAGCTGCATATTAATTGAACATGAGGTAAATTCATTTCAAGCATAAAATATGTGTGAGGGAGTAAGGAAAATAAATATTTGACTTCATAACCAAGAAGTCTCACAGGACCAGAGGTTTCCTATATATTAGTCATGGTTTAAGAATTTTGGCATACGACTCTTGTCTGCCTGTAGGTAACATTATCTACCCCCAACTTAAGTTCCATTCATTACTCTGCAGTAACTTCTAGCAACTTGGTATCAGATGTCCATATCCGAATACGTAGATCCCATGATTGTCATCTTTAAGGATGTCATAATTTTCTTAATTTTCTTAACTACTGTTGTGATTGGGGAAATAGTACTGTCTGCATACGTGACAGCTCTTTATTTTATCTAGCAGCTCTTAAAGAGACAATGCATAAACAGAAAACAGATCTCTCTTCCTTTCTTTCTAGATGTGTATTCTCAACAGTTTGTGCAGTCAGATGTCAGTTTAGCACTACTGTGGCCCCAAAACTGTTTATTCAAGTTGTCAAATGAGAGTAAACCCAGATTGTCGTAGACTGCCTTATGGTACAGTGATTATGAAAAGATCAAAATCCTTCAAAGAAGGATGCCTTAGAATTAAGGCCCCCTGTCCTTAAGGTTCTCTATCTACTTCACTGTTGTAAAAAAAAGATACTCTAGTTGCATTCACTGTGTGTTTCTCTAAGTCCTTTATGTTCTGAAAATTAAGATGTAGAGAAGTATGTTGTGAAGCTTTCAGTCAAGTAGATCTGAAAGATTACTGAATCACCCTACAAAAGTTGTCCATAGGATCTGAAAGGGGAGAAGATACACCTAGTTTCTCTGATTAATTCTTCAGAGGCACTCTCTGTTGACTGGATAGGGACCAATTTCCAGCATTCCAAGTCATCCAGCAAAGACCCATTACCTAAATATTATAGTTATTTGGAAATGTAGAGAAAGCCATTTCAATCTTCCTTCAGTAACACAACATACTGCAACAAATTTTTCTGTGCCTGGGTTTCAGCGTTCCATGATATTACCTACATAGATCGAAAAGAACATAAATGAGGACGTACACATCACTATAAAGTTGAGATCAAAAGTATGTAATAAATATAATTTCCATTTAGAGCCCATGTACTTCAGAACTTCATGCATTAGCTTTGTGAGTAACTGGGGAAGAATCCCAAGCAAAGAGGTAAAAACTACATTTCCCATCTCTTTGGACAATGATTTACTTTGTAGGGAAAAAAAATAAAAAGAAAAAAGGATTCTTTAAGACAGACAGAAAAGTATGACTCTGTTGGCTCAAAGACAGAAGTGACAGAAAACACCAAAGGGGAGGACAAAAATCTCTATTCTAATATTCAACACGGGGGGAGATTATATACTTTACATTACACATAGTGGACAGACTACTGAACTGTTCTTGATACTCCCTTACTCTCAGGTGAGGACTCTGATCATTAATCTATAAATCAGTGTGAATGTCATAATTTTCTTTAAAAATTTTGTTCTCCACTTCACTGAAGAATTTAAGTATGTGCTTAATTTTAAGTTCACAAATTGTAATATTTAAATTGTGCTTTGTTCTATTGGTGACTTCTGATGTGCTTAGTTTCATGTATGTACAAAGGCCTTTTTTGCCTTCAGGGTTTTGGGTTTCTTTAACCATTATTGAAAAATGTTGTACCTCTGTATATGTTTATAATGAGGTGAATTGACTCACTCTGCCACCAGCATAGCTTTCATCCCTTCAGAATATCTTCTAGCACCTTCTCTATTTCTAATACATATCTAAGTAACTACATTGAAAACTGGTACACAAGCTGTTCCAGAAAGAATATTCAATGATCATATAAAAAAAGGCCCAAATAATTGTTTACTAAAAGAAATGTGTGAGGGTGAATATTTGGATGTTACTACAATTCTTTATGCTTCCTTATTTGTCTAAATCTTCTGATGGTAGATGTTTTGCTTCTGAAGTGTACAATTTTATCTCATGTGTAACCTGTTCATTTTTCCGCCTTCACAATTCTAGCCTTAGTAATTTTAAACTTCTTTCCCAACTTGGATTATTTCCTCTTTGATGTCTTTTTATGAGTCTGTGATTGACTTTAGCATTGCTTACTGAACTAAATTTTCTATGAAGAAGAATAGGTGACTCAGTGCCTGATGGCAGTATGTAGACTTCTTATTTAACTGTTAAAAATGGATATTAATTTTTTTAAAGCTCATGTGGAGTTATTTAAATATTCACTTCTTTTTTCTCACAGGACAGTCTTTGAAGACTTATGGTCATCAAATATCTTCCATCTTCCACACCTTCTTGCATGCACATTCTGTTTTACTAATATCTCAAGAATTATTTGTGTTAGGAAGGTTCAACAGGTATGAGGCATGGCAGACCTGATTCATAAAGGACATAGAATAAAGTCCAACAGATGGTTTAATGGTTCTTGAAATTTGGGCAGTCAGTTAAGCTCAACAATGTCCAACACTGAGGCATCTGAACAAAGAGCTTTATTTTATATTAAAAAATAATTTAAAACTTTTTTTTTTTTTTTTTGGTGGAAGAAAGAACCCAATCATGGACTTCTCTCCCCATCAGTTTCATACTCTTGCTGCCAAAACAGCATGTCTATGAAAAACGAATAGTGCTCTGCCTGTGCTAGGTTCCAAACTGTGCTTGAAAATTGTTTAGTAGACACATGGGATCTGTTCTAACAAAAGAAAAATGTAGACAGTTGTAATATTACTCAGCATTATCTAACATAATTTTACAAAGGTAGAGAGTTTGGCCCTTCTAGAGCAAAACAGCAACTGGATGGAGAAACGTATGTTAAAAATGATCCTTGGAAGTCATGCTACTGGCCACTAATTTATGAGTCTGACTTTGACAGAGGTGCTATTTGAAATAATATTGAATGATGTTTCCCCAGTGTACCCTCTATCTTCTGGACTTGGTCATTTAAATGCTAAGTCCCACTTAAAAAAATTAAGTGTGATTTGAATATATAACTTAAGCATTTCCCTATTTTAAAGTAGAGACCATATCCATCTAAGGGAAAAAGAAATAGCAAAATCAAAGACAAATTTCTCCAACATATATAAAATAATTGCTGTTCCCTTATAGTCAGGTACAGATTATTCATCACTAATACTTTTTAAACTGTAAGCATTTTTAAAGTAGAAGTGAACTGAGAGAGAAACAATGTTTAAAAATCAAGTCAAATAATCCTGTGTTCTCTTTTGGCCTTACAAAAATATGCATAATAGTCGTGGAATAACTTTAAATTCTGACCTGAATATGTAATATGGCCTGTACATTTGATTATATGTGGTAGAATGAAATAGTTGAAGAGAAGAAAGCAAAGACTGGCATTTACAATTTTTTCTTAGGAGTAGTTAGAAAAAAAAAAAACAATTACTCTCTCTGAGCCCCAATAAGATAATGGAAATGGGAAAGTCACAGACAATTTTGGTTTAATTGCTTATTTTTAAGTGCTTGTTATTTTAATAATGTCTAGAAAGGGCAGTAATATGTAGATGGTAGCCTTCTAGATGTTGTCTTATTAGTCATGAAGATGACAGTGTTCATGTCTGTGTATCATCACCAGCAGTCAGAGATACTGATAGAAAAGCACGAGCCATATCACAGTTCAGCAGATAAAATTCCAGACAAATCTTGATAAACCTTGACTCTATATTTACTGCATTGATATTACTGATTGTATTTTTACTAACACATGCATAGAGAAGGAATAAGAGGGTGCCATTTTGTGTTGAGAACATGCCTTTTAAGCAGCAAGAAAGGTGATCTAGTTCAGTGTGCAGTCATTGTAAATTTTATTTCAGAAATGCACTCAACCCAGTGATCAACATTTACAAGTTCCTCCACTGAAAATCTTTCTCACAGTAGTTGGCAGCTACATATCTAAGCTTGCCCAGGTTTAAGAAAACAACTAGCAAATTGCAGAACCTGTAAACTGACATTTGATTATTAGTTTTATCCTTTTATTAACAAGCTGCAAAGTCAAATTACTAAAGAGAATTCAGTTTTATGTTTTGACTATTATTTCTTTTCAGTTAAGATAATTTCCTTAAGATACTAGAGTTAGAACTTTTGGATAATGTTTTAAAAATAACAAAAATATATAAAAGCATGTTAAAAATAATTTTGTCAGCTAGATTTTAAACTAATTTAGTTCCCCTGGAAGTTGCTTGATAAAGTACAATATTAAGATTTTCTCTTATTGATCCAGGACACTAGAGGAAATAGCAACAATAGAGATCTCCCCTTGCACTGCTCTTGTGGCTTCGAATTGATTTGAGAAAGGAGAATTTAGTTTCCTTTTAGAGTTAGGTACTTATTAGCAAATGGCAGAAGCCTTTGACAGTTTGCCTTGGATCAGATATAGGATCCTTGGAGTAATATCAGCAACCAAGGCATCAGCTGATGACATGTAGTTTTACATTGTTGCTGTCATTGTTCTAATGCCACTTTATTGTCTGTAGCATTTTATGTGACAGCAGCTGGCATGCTTAGGTCCTAATTTTCCCTACCAGTTAAAGCATATGTACAAAGTATCAGTACAACAGTAGAGTTAATGGGATAACTCAGAATATACAATTACACTTCTCCTAAATTAGTACACCGAGTCAGGGTCTTCTGGATGAAGCAAGCATTGACTATAATGGAAGACAACATCCCAGGACAAGGGCTGAGGATGCTTCTGAAAGTGAGCAGGGGAAGGAGGTAAGGAGATAGGGTTACTATGTTCATTTGGTTTGACAGTGTTAATATTTGTTCTCTGGATGAAAATTTTGAGAAAAAAAATGTTTCCAGAGGTATAAAAATAAACAGGTGGCTAGGTTTTCTAAGCATCAATCTACTTTTTGGCTTTGAGGGATGGAATTTATTAATCTTAATTTTATACAACACTAAGAACTGAAGGAAATAAAAAACTTTATTATTATTTTTAATAGATAGAAGATTTGATAGAGCAGAAACAAAGACAAAACATGAGTATTTTATATTAATATAGGAAAAATATGTTTTTTAATGCTGAATTAGCCACTAAACTTATTATATCTATCATATATCATTAGAAGGTTTTGATTTGAAAATATTTGAAATAATAATGTTTGACACCATTTTTATTCTGATCATTATATAAAATGAGAATGATATAAATGTTCTTATGCAGTGAAATAAGATTCAGAGTGTATTTCAGAGTAAGTAATCAGTGGGTAGAGCTTTAAGGGATAGAAGATAGGAAAGGAGGTCTTGAGATTTTGAAAATTTGTCACTTGTCTTTTTCTTGACAACCAGAAGAATTATGAAAATGATAGCTTGTAGAAAGTTATGTGATATAACATTGTTGTGGTTTGAGCTCAAAGGGCAAATAAGCACCATGCAGCCACTCAATACCCACTTCCACCCCAGTGCTGAGAAGGGGAAAATAAGCAAAGACACTGCTCACTCCTCCCCTTCCTCTCCAGGACTGAGAAGTAGGGAAACAAAAGACCCAGGAACTTGAGATAAGGATGATGTCATCCTTTAAGGTACTAGGAAAAAAATAGACTTGTTAGGGGAATTAAAAAAGAACATAAATTTAATACAGACACTAGCAAACCAAGATCAACTAACAGAGTAGGACTGTGAGAAGCATTATCACATCCTGAAAGCACCTTCCCCCACCCCTCCCTTCTTCCCAGGCCCAGCTTGGCTCCTGATATCTCCACCTCCTTTCTCCCAGTGGCGCAGGGGGCAGAGAATGGGGGTGCGGTCAGTCCTGCTGCTTCTTCCACCTTGGGGAGGGGAACTTGTGGCGTTCCTCCCCTGTTCCAGCGTGGTGCCCCTCTCACAGGAGAGCCCTCCACAAACCAGCTCCGACAGGAGTCACTCCCATGGGTGTGTGGGTCACCCCCACGTGTTGTAATCCTCCCAGCGCTGAACTTCAACAGTGGGGCCTTCTTCCCAGAGGGTCCCGGCCCTCTTTGGGCACAGTCACCTGGCATGACTAGAGCCACCAACATGCTGCAAATCTGTATCTGCTCCACTGTAGATCCCCATGGGTGGCAGGGGGGGCAGCCCTGACATCTCACCATGGGGTACAGGGGAATCTCTGCTCCAGTACACTTCCCCTCCTTCTTTTCTTCCACTGACCTCAGCATTCACATATATGTTCTCACATCTTCTCCTCACAATTCCCATTCCTCCTCCCAGGTTTGTCTTATATACATTATTGCAGAAGTGCATCTAATTTGTTCAGCCTTGGTGCAAAGGAGGGTCTGACTTGGATCTGGGGGAGCTTCGAGAATCTTCTAACGGTCAGCCACTGCTGTAGCCCCCTCCCCTGCTACCAAAAGCCTTGCCATTCACTCAAACCGGGACAGAGATTTATTCAAATATAATATCGGAAAACCTGATATCAAGTTATTTCTTCAGTGCAAGCACTTAGCAATTCCAAAAATAACTTATGCCTTTACACATGATTTTTTTAAAGATCCGAGTTATTGATGAGATATTCCGTTGGCTATGTTAATTTGATAGTGAACAATGTATATAGCCTGTCAGTTGAAAAATGATGCTAATAAGTAATTTACAATATTTTTTGACAATAAAGGTCATATTGGAAAACATGTGTAGGTAGTTAAGTTCTCCCAGTTCTACTTCCTTCTATTCATAAGTAAAATATCTTTTAACATAAACTGTACATATTAGAAATTCTCAGACTGTGAAGGCTTTCTGACAAATGCTAATTTAAATACAAAAGATTTCATGTTAAATTTATGCTGGTAATTTCTTACCCATCAGACCTCATTTCGTAAAAGTTAGAATGGCCAGCAAACAGCAATTCCATTTGTACAGTTTCCAGCCTCTTGGTATCTATTTTATTTTTTCATCTTTTGGTTTACATCCAGGAAAAAACAAAAAAGGAAAAAGATAAAAATAAGAAAGAAACCCAAAGTTTTGCGCTCCCCCCCCTTCTTTTTAGTGAGAATACTGCTTTTGCCTCAAAGCCTGTGATTGTTCTTTTCTTTGGGAAAATCCCTGCGTCGCTATCATCAACATATTGGCCTCAGAAGTGGAATGGCCAGATGTAATGTCCTGCTTTAAAATGTTGTCTTTCCATCTAAGAAACACCAATTCTGTCAAAGGGGAAATTTGTACCAGGGTCTTCTACAGCATAGACTGATGCTCAATCACAGCCTAGAAGAAATTTGTAGTCTTCTTTACTGTTCTTCCCTGAAATCTTGTCAATGGATCTTATACAAGAAGAAGAATGTTCCAAAAGAGTCAACAGAACACATTTTTAGGTGATGAGACAACAGAATATAAATGGCAGTGATAGTCATAAAGAAGCAAAGATGATTCAGCTCCATCTTTAGAAGGGGAAAATGCAATTTTTGATTAGACAACTGACCTTGTTTTATAACAGTATTACAATATTTTGTTTTACTGAACTCATTATATTATCAGTAGATTAGAGAATAACCTAATTTATTATTTTATATTAAATATATGCTAAATACCACTTATTATTTTACATTGAAAAATACAGATGCAATTACCATTTCAGAACATATAATAATGTGACCCCAATTTATAATGACAGTCATATAAAAATGTAATTGCTTAAAAGTTGCTAGAGAACCTTTTTGGTTTTACTTTTAAAAAAGAAACTATACTTAGTTAAGTCTAATTTAACTCTTAGACAGGGATTAATTTAATCTTGTCTATAGCATAGTAAACTACACTTTAAGCTCTCACAATGAATCGTAAAGCTCTTTAAATCAAGGGTGCTGCTTACCTGTGCCACTGCTGTCTACACAGGGCAATAGAGTACTAATATGTGCAGTTATTCTGGACATCGCAAAATAGTCCTGCCCTTACTGAATGATGGGATGTGTTCACTGCGGTTCTCTAAAATGGGTGAGAAACCATGAACTACTGCCTGCAACAGGTACATAATGCACAGAGCTGGTCTGTAAACTGAAGTTCAGGATTGATAATTCAAGAGCACATTGCCTTAGTAAGAAACCAGCTTTTGCTTTGTTATTGCAATTCAAGCTTTCTTTTTCTGAGAGACATCCCAGAGCACTTGTCAGTGCAATTTTAAAGACATCACGTACAAGATATCTATGCCACCCTGCTTGAAGTGTGGGCAGTCCAGAAGTTCTTTCGACCTGTATTATATGATTTTTGACATGCCATTCCAAAGAGTTTATTTTAATATATCCTGATCAGAGTTAGAAATATAATTGTTTCCCTGTACTGTCTAATGTGTGTCCTCAGCCTAGATCTTCCAAAGTTGTTCAATGGTTTATGCAAGCTTTACTTTTTTTTTTTTTTTAATTTGTGGTTTGAACATGTAAGCACACCAAATCCAGATAATAAAGGAATTCCTGCGAGATCTTGCAAATCTAAATAGTTGAGATCATTTGGCCTTCTTTATGGTTTCAAGTGAGTTACACTGAATGCAGGTCAGACTTTTAGTATAAAATTTTCAGTGTTAATAGCCTTCATCATATTTTGTCTCAATCTTGTTATTCTTTTATTGATTCTACATCTCTCTAAGTGAGGATATAGTCACAAAACTGATACTTTTGAGGAAGTGAAAGTCATTCCTTCATAGTATTAAAGCCTCACACCAAGTTACTTTTTCTTGATTGCCTTGCTAAGACTTTTTTCAACAGTTTTGACAGTTTCCTTATCCAGTGAAAAAAAAATAGGATTTTTATCCACTCTATTTTCTTCCTCTGTATTCTGCAGAGTCTTTAACAGAGATGAGTCAAAGCATCAGGCATTTTGTCTGGACTCCTGCAACATCACAGTGATGGAGTGGAGTTGTAATGATGTATAATTACATATACCTGCATGACAGTGAAGTTTATTTTCTTTTCAGTCACATGTGTCAAGAACTGAGATTACCACAACAAACTTGTAGTCTCTATTCACTTGAACTCTGACATAAGGCGACATGCTTCTTTGTGCAGTAGATTTTACTAGTTATGGAAAAACACAGAAACTGAGATAAAATGATATCAGCTGGATACCTCCAAGTCCCTGGTATAACTGGGCAGGAAACAATTTTCGTATCCTGAAAAAAGGTTTGCAAAAGAACTTCCATTGTGCTTACAGGTGAAGCCAAAGCCCATGAAAGCATGGCCCAAAGCACACAGGGGAATTTCTTCTCCACTGTAGCTATTACTTACCATGACAGAACTGCAGACTGTAGACTAGAATTTGGATTCTCTAGAAATGCATGATCATTGTTCTTATGTTCATGGCTTTCTGCATTTCTTTATATATAAATATATATATATATATATATAAAATTCCCTTGATTTTCTTTTATGGCACCTGATATGTTCTCTCAAGAAAACTTTTTATTTAAATGTTCTAATATTTTTCAATTTAAAACCCTCCGAATTTTAATATCACGATGTGAAAAAAATATCCATGGTAATAATTCACTGCTTCATACCTGTGAAATTATCTAAACTTGCCTATGCATTGTAGATTTACACAAGGTGTATATCACAATACAGGAAGACAATTTTCAATTAACAGGTTTTTAAATTTGCAGAAGTTGTATTCTTTATCCTCTGGATAAACAGGGAAAACATCGGAGTATATGAAGATGCTGAGCATAAATATCAGAAACACATCAATGGAAGAGGTTTCATTAATGGCTTATAACAAAATCTCTAGGGACAGGGAATTATCTGTTTTTATGTAATATTTTCCACCTAAGCAAAACCAGCACCAATTTTAACACACTAGAAGGAATCTATTTCATCATATTAAAGACCTATGAGCTTGTACATCTGTGGTCTATTTTTATGGCACAGTTAAGCAATCAGTGGCTGGGCTTTCTTAAGCTTATAGTTTCTCATAAAATATAAATAAATGGCCTCACTTAAAATAAGGAAAGCAAATCAATGCTCACACATAGTTTGTATAACAGTGTTTTTTAATGCAGATTAATAAGATATCTTAAATGACAGTAAAACTACTTTATATCATTATGTAAACATACATTGAATACTTGCAGCACTTGTTATCTAATCTGATCAAGGTAACTGAAAAAATGTAAGAATTTTGGTTTGAAATGAAACAATCACAAAGAACACAAGTGCTGAGTAAGAGTGCATGTGATGCCATGATGTCTTAGGCTTTGCTACCTTTTTCTTAGTTAATCAGTCTATCATCATAGATTATATCCTTAACCAGTGCTTGGACTTTGAATTTTCAGCATGTGTTATTAAGGACTATAACCACTTTATGCTCATACATAGTGAAGTCTGAAATAACTGAAATCAGTAGGTAAAGAAAAATAAGGAATTTATTAAATTTATAGATTATCTGCTCCTCTCTGTTTCCAGTGAAAAGCTTAACTATATTTCTTGACTGTCTACACATCTTTTCCATCTCCTTTCACTCTGAGCTCTTGTAAATGCTGCCATAAAAATCACTTACTATGTCAATAATCTTGACCAAGCTCTACCTGTCCTTAAACTCTCTTGTCCTTCCTTTTCTTTATGTGAACTGAAAGTTCACATTCTGCCCTTGAGACTGGCATTACCTGATTTTTTTCCTTACTTCTGCCTTTCCAAGATAACACAATTTATCTTCCATTGCAGATCATCCTCTCATCCCATGTGTCCTCCGTCATGAAGTTCTTTACAGATATATATACCTACTCCTTCATTGCAAGTCCATGTAACCCCATATCAGTGCCCTCCATTTATTCTTTTAAGAAGTCCATATTCCAATACTCCTCACAGGATAGCTAGCAGGGAGAGAGAACAAATAAAAAGAGTACAGAGGGATATGCATCATTCACCATGAGCAATTATTTTCATTTTTATCAAAGAGTTGCCTGACATTTTTAACCTTTTGCAATACTTGATTAATTTCAAGCAAAGGAGAGAAATAAACATGAGATCAAGAAACAGAATAATTCTTCTAAATACTAATAAAAAACCCGTGGAGATAACAAAATGGGTACTAGACTTCATACTGGGTTTGATTATGTGTTCAACTTCTTGCTCATACTTCTATATTACTACTCAAATCATAAAGACTTCTAGGTAGGTATTTCACATCCTAATATCCCTGTAAAGACTGCAAAGCCCTTAGTACACTGTGGTGTTTGAGAGACATTGGCATATGCTCTGTTAATTTTCAACCTGAAGCTGTGCTTAAGAGATTGTGTCTGAGCTTTGTTTTGGGTTTGAGTGTTGCTTTTTTACTGCAGAGGCACAAGCAGAATAAATATACAGGTTAGACTTGTTAGATGAGGAACAAAAGAGACAGTGGATGGATGCATTTTGTGAAATGGGTATTGATTTGGTAATAACTTGTTTTAATTGCATGGTACAAGGAAAAGGTGCACAATTATTGT
Organism: Athene cunicularia; assembly: GCF_003259725.1. Lineage (NCBI taxonomy): Eukaryota > Metazoa > Chordata > Aves > Strigiformes > Strigidae > Athene > Athene cunicularia. The sequence goes on from NW_020799092.1 coordinate 59,613,155, forward strand.
TCTGTGGGCAAAGAAATGCCTTTTCATGTTTGGAAACAATTCCTAACACAGAAAAAATTACAAAATTTTACGAGCAACACTTCAAGGGATTTAAATGCAAATTAACCCTGATGTATTCTACATATGTTTTATGCGGCATAACAAAACCTACTATTAGAGAAAAATAAAATGCACTAAAAAGAGCTGCTTCAGCCTTCAAAAACTAGCTAATCAGGTATCACAGCAGTGGCTATTAATCAAAAATTCTTTAATTGCTAGTTAACTGGACTTTATTTTATGAAATATATTGTATTACTTGGTTGTAGTAAGCTGACTGAAAAAAAATCCCCACCACTGTGGTTTAACAGGATACAGATTTTTTTAATGAGGCTGAAATGAGTTGTAAAAAAATCTGACGGCTGCGGTTTCAAAAGGAGGCAACTTACCTCACTTCTTTCTTTTCTTTTCTCTTCTCTTGTTATCCTAAAAGTTCACACCAGCAGGGTTGCCATGTGGGTACAGAACAAGATAATTGGTCTAAAATAAGGTGGTTCAGTGCTTCTTAAAAGCTGCTCTGCAACCAAAGACACCATACTGCCAGCAAACATTAGCATGTGTTTCAGAGCTGAACAGAGATTACAGCTCTGTGAATCAGAACTGGCTGACTCAATTTTGGCATAAGTGCTAGAAAGCTAAGCAGGGCATTTTCAGCAGCAGTTCTTTTGGATATGATATGGTGTCTTTTAGATATCACTGGTTATTTCTGGTTTTGGTTTCGACAGAGATGGATCACTGTCTTTTTCCTTCCTCTGTTTCTCACTGTGAAATTGGTAAAACACAAAGCCAAATTCAGAGGTGAAATATGGTTAAATCGCACTTATAAATGCATCTTGCTGAATTTTGGCCTTCCTTATAATATCTGTGGGCTGTGGGCACAGCAAGGTATCAAAGGTTGTTTTGTGGTATGATTTCTTTCCTCCTTTCCTATTTAATTGGAAACCAAGAGCCTAATTTATAGCCTATGTGCACTACCACTGATGCTCTATAACTCATGCAAAATGAAATTCTGCTATGATGGTTTCTTTGAAAGCTACCTCGCAATAATGACTCAAAACATATATGTGTAGGAGTAATATAGAAATGTTGCCATTGTGTTTTAATTACTTAATAGAAGGAAGGCATCAAAACCACAGTCAATTGCCTCAGAGTATTTTGTGACTCTTACTATTACTATAATTTTTATTGTAGAACTGTGCACAAAAGGAGTAGAACACGTAGGTCACATAGCAGTGGCATGTATCACTCAGGTATCATTTATTTGGAAAGCACTCATTGTCCAGAAGATATCCAGAGTATATTGGAGAGCCAAGAAGATGGTGTCACCAGCTGTTTATAAACAACAAACTGTTTTTAAAGGGGATGTCTCAAACAACTTGTGTGGGACGCCCTGTGGAGAAGAAGTGGAGTGAACTCTGCGGAGGTGGGGCAGTGGGCTGTTTCTCTCCCCTTCCCTCCTGTTGTTGCCCAGAGACAGCCATTGCCTAACTGCACAGGTACAAGCCAGAGAAAATGAGAACCTTCTGAAACAACCTACTGCACCTGCGTAAGAAAGACTGTATAAAGGCAATCCCCCACGTGTGTCTTTGTTGACCCACCACATATGGACAATGCTGGCTACTCTGCGACAACACAGGATCCAAGGGTGGTGATTTTCCCATTTCCTATCCTCCTTTCTTTCTTTACCCTCCTTCTGCTCGCCCTCTCTCTCTTACATATAGTCATGTGTATAAGTCCTGTAGGGGTTGAATTGTGATTGGTTGATCATTGATGGGTCTCATAGCCAAAATGCCTTTGTTCATTCTCCAGACAGTTATCAGTTGGTTGTTGCCAGATTGTCTCCATTCACTTACTAAAGTGGTCAGTTAATAAGGTCACCAGCACAATTGTTCCTCTGAGTCACTGTGGTGACTCAGCCTGCCCTGCAGCTCTGCGGAGCAGAGACCAGCTCTTCCAACGCCATGCAGGCTCTCGGGGAATTCAAAAGATTCACCCACCTCATAACCCACTGCATGGGATGAGACGAATGGACAATGAAGAATCTTAAACAGAAAAAAGGTGTTGGCTGGGGCTTCTGATAGGGTTGTGCTGAAGAAGAAGAAGGGAAAGAAATAATTTCTTCTTGAGGCTATTGTGTTTAAATAAATCAAAAATCTAGTTAGTAAATATTCACCCATAATTTTTTTTGTACAAAATTGTCAAAATCATGCATTAACTTTCTAGAATCAGAAGCACTGTGTATAGACAACTGGATCCAGCAAGTAGCTGTCTGCTCTCAATTACAAAGGAAAGCAATAGAAATTTATAGCATTTTATATTCCCTAGGGTGAATATGGAAGTATGTCTTAACTTTCTACTGGAAGAATCAATTGGAGACACAACAACTCTCACACTAAGAACTGAGTCCACTGTGTACTCATACATAATTTCCTGGCTATGCTAAACCCAAAAGAAAATGCAGAAATTAAGAAAATTAAGTAGCTCTTGGAAATGTTGTTTTTGTAAATATATTATTAATTCGGAGCTTTATGTTTATATTTTACATCCTATTTATATTAAATCTCACTCCAGTTAAATGACCGTCAGTTGTCAATTGAAAGTAAATAGCATATGGCTGCAACACCCTGTGAAGCTCTTTTCAAAATTCTCATGCAAACCTTATTCTCTCTTCTCCCGGTTTCTTAAGCTTTCTTTTCTAGTCAGACTGACCAGTCCACAAGCAATAAGTTGTCAAGATGTGGAAGTATCCTATAGAGCTAATATTTATTACTAGATTATTTTAAATTCAAGCTTTCGATATGCTCTTTCAACAATTATTAGATTAAAAGAATGATTCATGTATAAAATAGCCAACGTAAGTTACTTTCCATGTTCCTTGTCAGGTTTTAAGCATCTTTCAAACTCAGGAGAAATCTTCCTTTCCCTGGCTATAAGTCTATGAAGATTACTTTTAAAAATAATTGAATCTTACTGGTATAGTAAGTGATCATTCTTATTTTACACTTGTTCTCAATCAAGTGTCTTTAAGAGCTGGACTGTTGCTAGCATATAATACAGTGGCTGTTGACTGCTTCTTTAATTTCTCCTTTATTGTGTTGTAGTATTTTTAGTTCAACAACTTCACTTTTGCATAAAATAACATTAGTACTGTTTACCCACAGATAGAATGAATTATCTTCTCTATTTTGAGTTAAAGTAATAAGTACTTGGGGCTCTAATTTTTGATAATTAAAGTATTATTCAAAGTGCATAACAAAGTGAGAATTTTTGTAAATACATCAAGGCATTGGCGGAGTATATTAAATATTTTCTATAGAAATAAAACAAAGCCTCCTAGTAGATCCAATGCACTTTCCCTGATGGAAAATGCACTTTTCAGATTATAAAGACAAAATACTAAAGCTATTTCAGAAAATGTGTTTCAGCTTCAAATTTTTCTTATATGAGGGTTCAGAGTAAAATAGGAAAATTTTAAAAGGTCTGTAAAATGAAATTCAGAAGGAAAGGGTTTTGGTTTTTAACGTATTTTATGAAAAAGTGCCTGCGTCTTATCTAACAAGACTTTGATTATTTTATTTTTAAGGCAAAGATAACATTCCTTAGTGGTTAAGTTTTAACAAATCAATATTAATGTGGAAAAGTCTTCCACTGTAGTATTTGTGGATAACTAACTGAAAACTGCTTTTACCACGTTTGAAGTTGTTTGCTACATGGGCACAACATCCCCCCCTCCCCGTCATCCCTTCCCCCCC
>NW_020799092.1:59616992-59755410 GCF_003259725.1 Athene cunicularia
TTTTCTCCCAACTTGGTGTTTATTGTTGAGGTTTTGAGTTTGGGCTTTTGCTGCTTTGAAGCTTTCAAAGGAGAAGTTTTAGGAGAAAGACTAATGTGTGGGCTAAGAAATGAAGTCAGAGAGGTAATAGCTTTCAGGCAAGCAGCTCAGATCCTAAGATTACTGAAAAGTTTACAATGAAAAAATAAACAGATTTTTAGAATTTAAAGGAGATACACTTGTAGTGCTGTAATGCACTGCTTAGAATCAAGAGATACAAATGTAGCATGAATAGTGACATGGCAGTTTTATTTCAGTCTCAGCATAAGAGTGACTATGTAGGTACAAAGCTGAAATTACATCTATACAATTTTCTTCATCATCTCTCAATGAAGATCATTCTGCACTGTTAGATTTCACAGTATCTTTTGACTTGAAAATGAACTGTTACTTTGATTTTGCCTTTTTGTTTTCTTTTTGTTTGGGAGGGAAGGAAGACAAAGTGAGGAAAATAAGTTTGTTTGCTTTTCACACTGTTTATTTTGGGGAATAGCACTTTGAAAGCTGTTTCTGAAAATCCATTGGAACTGGGTCATGTCCTTCATTTTCACTTCTAAATCCCCTCCCTGTGGTTTCCAGAGAAGTAGACTCTTTCCCAGATGTAAAACACATGGTTAGGAAGTCTAGCATTTCCAATTATGAAGTCTGTGATCAGTAGAGTCTCCCAGAGCAAACTGAAGACAAGCTGTACAGCCACATCATTAACCAGCCACACTGGTGAGACAGCAGTCTGCTGCTCCTGCCAGCCAGGCTCAGTACACATCTTGGCTGCTGGTCTGTTTCTTCCCCAGTGGCTCCTTATGTATTTCCTTCCCACACTTTATTCATAGGATCCTTTCAATTCTTACGTTTGATTTTATGCCAGAGCTTTATCTTTAACCCTTATCACTCTCAATTCTTTTATAGTCTCCTATGCAAGAGTTCCTGTGTATATTTTCCCTCTATATTTTCTGACTCTATTCAGCATTTTTTTTTTTTTTTTCTTTTTCTTTCCCCTCTTTCCCTTTGAAGTTGGGAATCTGGATTACACTCTTCCAATTTTTCTAAGTCTTCCTCCCATAAGAAGTTGTGTATGTTTTCTCTCTTCCTTTTCTATGTTCCCTCATTCTCCCAGCCCTGGAAAAAAAAAATCTACATTTCCTCTGCTTCTTCCTGCTTCTTCCCTTTTCAGGATCTGTCACAGACTCTGTGAGAACTTCATTTCCCCTATTCTATTCTTCCTACATAGGCAGAGAGTTACATAGGATACCAGTGTCTTAAATTTCATTGAGGCCATAAAGCTCTGTGATCTACAAGCAATTACAAATATCCTTGCTAGGGTGTTAAATCCTTAACAGCCACATCCATTCCTTTTCCCTTTCTGATTTTCTTCTATGGTAATGCAAGTCTATTCATCACCTACCCCTCCATTGTTTTGGTGTTCCTTCACCGATCATTAAATACCCTGCTCTGCTAAACATTGTTATTATCTTTTGTTTTTCTGTCATTCACACTTTTCTTCCCCATGCTTTCTTCAAAACTTTAATTTGATGATTTTTTGCCATTGTAACAATGATGGGACAATTGGCACAGAGAATGCAGATACAGTTGTTTACAATAAAATATTTATGCATCACAGTGATATTAGAGTAAATAATGTCCCAACACAGCAGCATCCCACTTGACTTTGTTCTATTATACATTTGTGCCATTAAGCACAGTTCCGCTTAAGTGAAAACACTGGCTTTATGCTCAGTTTCAGAATTCATACTCAAAAGCTTTCATATGTAATTAGTCCTTGAACTGTTTCTGGAGGTACAGGAGCTCCATGTTTCTCACCCAGGGAATATCAGCAGCATTGAGAACAAAGGGAGTATGTTTGACCTGGGAATCCTGCAACAGTGTATGTCATAGCACAAAGCTGTGACATACAGGCAACTGAGAGAGCTTGATCAGGCACTGGAAGTACAGCACAGCTACTCTTGGGTATCACAACTCCCCGTTAAGTATAAATGTTTAACTTCTCATCATCTTATGCTTTTTTCCCAAATTACACAATGTGAAGAAAAGTTGTCTGATTAAATGTGTGATTCAATAAAGGGAATTCATTAAAGCTTTCTTTACTTTGGTTACATATCTGAGTGGTTACATATCTGAGGAAGAATTATAGTCATCACTGTTGTGATACTCATGTCTGTAGTTTTGAGGCTTTTGCTTTTAATGCTCTGTCCTGTGACTGAGAAATCAACCATTACATGATTTTCACTGTGCTCTGTCTTGATCACTGACATAGAGCACTCACTGACCCCCATGGAGTTTTTCTTTCATATATTCATTTTCCAAGTGATCTGTCAAGAATTCTGCCATATTATCCACCTAATTGCAAAATACTTGCATTTTATTTCTGCAGTAACGCTTCATGACTTTTTGAGATAATGGCAAATTGTTGCAATGTGGTTTTCTTACTAGTGTCCATAATGAGCTGATAAAAAACCTCACCACATAGATGACATATTTTAACTACATAATATTAAAGCTAATGCATAGTTTAATAAAATTTCAGATTTAGTCTTGTTACCAGCACAGTTCTTTTGTAATTAGAATTATGTTATAATTGATACTCTGATTGCATTGTGGTTCTATTTTTCTCCAAGTATTACTGCAAAATTCAACAGGCAATAGAAGAATTGGGAAAAAAAAAACCCAGACCCTTTGAAAGCACTTAAAAAAAACCCCACAACAAACCTCCTCAGCTGTTAAACCAACATTACCAAATGTTCTATCATTAAGAAATTGTCTAAAACCCTGTTTCTCTCCATTGGAACAGGAGCTGTAAGCACTGTGTCTGCTAGAAAAGCAAGATGTGGGTGTTTCAGTGGGCTGTGTATGTGGGAGTTACTTATCCAGTAGTTCTTTGGTTTTTAGAACACTATTTTAAAGTTGAAAAGTTCACCCAACATATGCTTAGCAAGTTGAAATATAGGCATCACATTTTCTCGAACTTTCTTACTTTTACTACAGAAACTTTCAAAGTATAAAAGCTTCAAATAACTTTTTCCTTTTTGCAACATGCCTGCAATATGGGAGATGAATTTACTTTCTGCCCCACAAGTTCTCTCACATTTTAAATGTTCCCATCTGTCACACTGATGCATTTTTTCTTCCTTTTCTTTCTGTCTTTCATATGCCTCCCTGTCTTAAATAGGAAAATATTGAATTGTTTTCTCTTGAAAATTCTGCTTTAGGTATTCCTGCTGTTCTATTGCTGAATTATAGATAGTTTATAGATTTTTTTCAGCATCACCACAGGCTGTGATCTTGTTTCATCTCACAAGCTAAATGGCAGAAAAATTTATTATTTTATTTGCTAAGTGCTCCAAATGTTCTCAGTTGGTCATATGCAGTATTTGGGTGATAGATCTCAAAGGACAATTTGTATATAGAATTCACTGGAGGCTAATTTAACATTCAAAACTACTACTAGTGAAAAATTAACATATTTGATTTATATAGGCAATCGAAAAGTATAGTTTACAATGAACTCAATTTTATGTCTTTTTGTTTGTCCATCCCGATTCTGTATGGCTGCCATTTTTAGATTATAAATATAATTGAGATCTTGAGTACCTTGGCAATTACAAATCTTCTGGCACTTTAGAGGAACAGGGCTATATAACCTACTGTAACGGACGTATCCATTTCCGTTTGCCTGTTTGAATAGACTTTTTAATATTGTATATGGTTCATTCATTTCCATGTTATTTTAACTGCTGCATAGCATGTTGCTATGCTTTGAACATTGTCAGCTTTGAATGACAGATCATAATTTTAAAACAAATGAAGCAACTTTAAAAATAAAAGCTTTTTCATTAAACTTCATGAATTTAAAATAGCAAGGGCTTAAACAGTATGTTTTTTCAGTCTTAAGCATGGCCTTTGCATTATTAGTTCTTATATGGTGTCATCTTCTTGTGAATTTGTATGCTTTATTTTCTCAAGGCCTTATAGAAGCTTATTTAAGAGAAAAATCCAGTAGTCTCTTGTAGATGGGGCTCCTTTACCGATGCTATTACTCAGTTTAGCTGTCAAAATACCTTTGAAAATCTAATATACATTCTCATGACACCTTGGACAATATTTCTTGAAATTATGCCACCGTAAGGCATATGATTCTGTAGTCTAGATGTTAAAAAGGTTATATGCTGATAACATTTGTCTAAGTTTGTAAGATTTTGCCTATGTTAACAAGTCTTCATCGTGAATCCCCATTCAATAATGGTCTTTGACACTTGTCAAGTCTTGTTCTACAATGATTCCTATGTATGCTAACATTACAGTAGAATTTGCATGATTCTTTAATATAGCTGTGCATAATCGTTAAGTGAGATAGACTTTGCAGGTATAATAAATTGGCAACAACAGTGACTTGATATTGCTTGCTCCTGTTTATAAAATGGTTATGACTTAATGTTTTTACCGGGATGCAGAAAAAATATTTATGCAATGATCATAATTCCAGTTTTCTCTATGTATGACATGATTTGTCTCTACTTTACCTGAGAACATTTTACATGCATTGTATTTCTAGTATCATTTTTATCTGAACAGAAGTCTGACGCTGATGTCTAGGACTTTGGCCATCATTTGTATAAAGATATTCTGAGACTATGTACAAGACAGACTGAGACCTAGAGCTATAGTTTCTGTCACACAAATTTAATAAGTTGTCCCGTCAGTCTTTTTCAGGTAACAGTGATCTCATGAATCCAGGCTGACAAAGCATGCTAATAGCTTTTTGATCTGATCACTGTAACAGATTTCCTAGTTTTTCTATGAACATTGTGAAGCAAGATGAGGCTTTTATTATGATTCTTCTGCCTCGTATGAAGCCACAGGCTTTTAATGATGAGACTAGACAGAGTTGTCATAGAAGTTCTTATATAATTTTGGGAGCCCTGTGATTGATTTATCTTCAGAAGTATTTAAAAAATACTATATTTGAGCTGCATGTGTAAGTCACCTCAATGATATTAGAGTTTATGTATTTTGTCTGTTAAGTTTTCACTTACACAAGAAAATTACATTGGTTTTTGCAAATAGTACATTTAGAGAAGCTGTTAGACTCATGGTTATTTAAAGTAATTGTTCAAGGTAGTTCACTCAACAGAAGTTATGCATTTCTGATTCCATGTGTAATGGGCAGAAGATATTTCGAATAGTGTAGAGGTGACTGTAGCTCTGTATTGGGCATTACAAGCTAAGATCATTATGGGCAAGCCAAAGAATGTTTCTGTGTGTTTATGGTGAAAGCTGCTTATTCAACAAGCAAGGTAATTTAACCAAAGAGGATCTTTTTAAAGAATCATATTAGTACACTTTATCATCACAAGGTAAAGTCTATTCCCATTAATTATGTTTCTCTGTGGCACAGAATATTTACCTTTCCTGATCAAGCAATAGAAATGGGCTGTGACTTTTAAAGCAAGTATCATTCCCTGGGGCCGTGCTGGGCTCACTGATGACATAGGCTTCGCATTAAATTTTCAAAACAGAAGAGGCATTCCATGGGCTTGGATCTATACTTCAGAAATAGCTTTGCACTTAGCATCACTATGATAATTTTACAAGCAAATTTCACTGGCTGACTAGCTCTTGGTCAATAGAGACTAAATATAATTTGACAGAACAGCTAAAAAGAGAAGTTTTGTCCTTATCAACTACTCATTGGTGCTGTAAGACTGAAAGAAGTCTTAGTAACGATACTAAACTTGACAGCCATGATGGGCAGACCAGAATGAAGAGATATTTTTAAAAAAATTAAAAATTAGTTTGTTTGGATTTTTTTTTAAGTTGACATATTTTACTATTTTTGATTGTCAGTTGCTGTCACCAGCAGTCACGTAATGTAATAAGTCGGATGAAGTAAATGAAATAGCTCTCATTGACTTAGATTGTTTTGGGTAACATCTTTATATGTACTGCTGAAATACATTTTATGTCAATCTAGGGGAGTATCCTGAGAGTCAAGATTTATCCTAAAATGGTTATCCAGGGGAAGTGGTATATTTATCCTACCTTACAGCACCTCATGCTGAAAGCACAGAGAACAGGTCCCACTAGGGCAATGCAAGAAACTAGGTTCTGAAGTTTTCTATAGGAAAAACAAAAAACAAAAAAACGAGACTTGTGAAAGAAAATAGAGTGCTTCCCAACAGAAGAAAAGAAGTGACCTGCAGCTAGCACTGAGTCTTTTTTGGTGGTCATTAGCACGACCTCTCCTTTTAAAAATGCACACAGATGAAGAATGTATCTTCTGTGTGGTTAAACAAGTAGATTCTACAGAGCAGTTAGGATAAGTGGAATCTTTGCACTTTATCTTGAGAAATATTGACTTTTTTTATATGACTACAATGAAGCTTGAAAGGCAGTAGAAAGTTTAGAAATGGCAGCATTTTGTCCTTATGCAAATCCCAGAGTTTCATTGCCTTAAGACCAGAAAGTAGAAGCAAGATGTTGCTATTCCTGGGTAATTTCCCTAATCATAAAGTCCTAGAGTTACATTCCTCTTATCCTCTCTCCTAATGACACTATGGCTCTTGTTCCCACAGCTGCAGCATTATTTCCTGTAGGAAGCAAAAAGGGGAATGTACAGAATTACAGTGCAGCCCCCGGCATTTGGCCTTATGGAAACTCCCCCAGTTGGGCTCAGCCCATGGCTCCAGCCTGTCCAGGTCTCTCTGCAGAGCCTCCCTACCCTCGAGCAGATCAACACTCCCACCCAACTGGGTGTCAGCTGCAAACTGACTGAGGGTGCACTCGATCCCCTCGTCTAGATCATCAATAAAGATGTTAAACAGGAGTGGCCCCAAAACCGAGCCCTGGGGGACACCACTCGTGACCGGCCACCAACTGGATTTAACTCCGTTCACCACAACTCTTTGGGCCCGGCCATCCAGACAGTTTTTTACCCAGCAAAGCGTGTGCCCATCCAAGCCACGAGCAGCCAGTTTCACCAGGAGAATGCTGTGGGAAATGGTGTCAAAGGCCTTACTGAAGTCAAGGTAGACAACATCCACAGCCTTTCCCTCATCCACTAAGCAGGTCGCCCTGTCATAGAAGGAGATCAGGTTTGTCAGGCAGGACCTGCCTTTCATAAACCCACGCTGACTGGGCCTGAGCATCTGGTTGTCCCACATGTGCTGTATGATGGTACTAGGGATGAGCTGCTCCACCAGCTTCCCAGGCACCAAAGTCAAGCTGACAGGCCTGTGATTTCCCAGATCATCCTTCTGACCCTTCCTATATATGGGCATCTCACTGGCTGATTTCCAATCTGCTGGGACCTACCCAGTCAGCCACAACTGCTGGTAGGTGATAGAAAGTGGCTTGGTGAACACCCCAACCAGCTCTGTGGCAGGTGCACTTGCCCAGTGAAAATAGGGGTTCTTGACTGCTAAAGTGTAGCAGCCCCTGAGTGCCTTTGTTATGGCTTCATGGTAGATGGGGCCTTTGACCAATGGGAGATGCTATTGACTGCAGATCAGATTCGGCCTGGGTATAAATGGAGTTCCCTGGGGGGGACATTTTTAGTTTGTACCCTGGAGCAGCACGCTGCAGTCAAGGACTCTCCCCTTGCCTTGGTACACTGACCAAGGAAACTCCTTGAGGTGACTTGGGTTGGGACGCTGCCCTGAGCAGGTATTTGAGGTTGTGAGCCCTCACTTTTTAGCTGAGTGATAGAGCATTTTGGGTTGTCATTAAACCCTAGGAAGTTGTTCTGTTCTCCTCTCACAGACATTTGAACATGTAATTTGCAGAAGGATAGTTAATTGTTTTGACAAAAAATTTTTAAGTTTTGGTGGTTGGTCGCTTATTTGAGAGCCTCTGTAACAAGCTCCTTCAGCACTCGGGTGTGTCCCATCTGATCCCATAGACTTGTGTGCGTCTATGTGATGCAGCAGGTCACTGACTGTCTCCTCCTGGATTGCGGCGGGGTCACTCTTCCAGGCTCTGTCTTCTGGCTCTGAGGAGGCTGGATTCCCTCAGTACAACTGGTCTTGTTATTAAAGACTGAGGCAAAGGCGGCATTAAGGACCTCAGCATTTTCCTCGTCTCTTGTTACCATGTTTCCTCATGTGTCTAGCAGGGGATGGAGGCTCTCTCTGGTCTTTCTTTTGCTTCTCACATACTTATAGAAACATTTCTTTTTATCCTACATTGCTGAAGCCAGACTAATTTCCAGCTGGGCTTTGGACCTCCCGATTTCCACCCTGCATAGCCTCACAGCATCTTCGTAACCATTGTGAGTCACTTGCCCCTTCTTCCAAAGGCCGTAAACTCTTCTTTTCTCCCTGAGTTGCAGCCAAAGCTCCCTGTTCACCCAGGGTGGTCTTCTCTGTCACCAGCTTCTCTTACAGCACCTGGGGACAGCCTGATCCTGAGCCATTAAGACTTTCTCCTTAAAGAGTGCCCAGCCTTCATGGACCCCTATACCCTTCAGGACCATCTGCCAAGGGATCCTGTCGAGCAGGTGCCTAAACAAGTCAATGTCAGCCCTTTGGAAATCCAGGATGTCAGTTCTGCTGACCCCTCCCCTGGCTTCCCCAGGAATAAAGAAGTCTATTATTTCGTGATCGCTGTGCCCTAGATGGTCTCCAACCTCCACATCATCCACCAGTCCTTCTCTGTTCACAAAGAGGAGATCCAGCAGGGCACCTTCTCTGGTGGGTTCACTCACCAGCTGTGACAGGAAGTTATCTCCCACACATTCCAGGAATCTCCGGGACTGGTCCCGCTCTGTTGTGTTGTATTTCTAGCAGATGTCTGGGAAGTTAAAGTCTCCCACAGGAGCCAGGGCAAGAGATCATGAGATTTCTCCTAAGTGCCAATAGAATATTTAATCCACTTCTCTGTCCTGGTTGGGTGGCCTATAGTAGACTCCCACTACAACATCTGCCCTCTTGTCCTTCGCCCTGATTCTGACACAAAGACACTCCACCCTGTCTTCACTGTACTTGTGCTCAAAGCAATCATAACAGTCCCCAACATACAGTGCCACCCCATCACCTCTCCTTCCTTGTCTGCCCCTTCTAAAGAGCTTGTAGCCATCAACTGGTGCACTCCAGTCATGGGAGACATCCCACCATGTTTCTGTGATAGCCACTACATCATAATTTTCCTGTTTCATCATGGCTTCAAGCTCCTCCTGTTTGTTACCCATGCTGTGTTCATTGGTATACATGCACTTCAGATGGGCTGATGTCCCCAGAACCTTTTTTCATTTAGAGGTCCTAATTCCAGCCTGACCTTTCACAGGTGTTACCACAGTTACTGATCCATCAATATCCCTTGCATCTTTGTTGTGCTGCATGGCTCCATCCCTTGCACCCATTGAGATGGCAGGGTGAGGGCGGTCACTGGCTCAACAGCCTCAAAACTCTAGTAGTCTACCCTGGGGCTTATGTCTGGTAGTTCCATTTTTGTTCCCTTCCCCCTTGAAATCTAGTTCAAAGCTCTCTCAATGAGCCCAGCTAAGTCCTGCCCCAAGATCCTTTTCCCCCTCTGGGACAGGTGCATCCCATCTGATGCCAAAAGTTCTGGTGTCCTGTATAGTAACCCATGACTGAAAAATACAATTTCTCCCACTATGTCCTTAAAGCTATTTCCATGTTCTGTTCTTCTGACCATGCTGATCTGCAGACTCTTTCTCTTGGCAGTAACAGCAAGATCTGGGAATATAAAGGCCATTCTACCCCCAGTTGGTATTTACTGCAGGCTGATGCTTGTAATAGTCATTCCTCCTCTGCACTGTTTTACTGCTCTCTATATTGTAATTGTTTTTTTCAAAGCCAGCTTTCAGATGTATTTCTGAGGAGGTAACAGTAGCTTGCAGTGGTTGCGATCAGGAATGTAAATACTATAGCAAGTTATAAATTTTGTGCTTTATTAATTATTGTGATGGTATGCTTGAATATTTGGCATTATTTAAAGAGAAAATATTGAAAACTAGGCCATGATTGGCTAAAAACCCCTCTTACTCAGTATCTGGGAGTAGTATATTGGTCTAGTAAGTGGGGTCAATATCCTGGCAGCCTTGAAGGCATGGGATATTAGAGAAGGGAATGCAAATAGAGATAGTGAAATAAACATTTATACACAAATACAACACAACATGTTTAGATTTATTCAGCTCTCCATACTTTAGTATTTAAAAGATGTACTGTGTTAAAGCAATAAAAGAGTAATTTGAGAAGAGAATTTTAATAATAAAGACGTAAAATACTATTGCTTTTATTATCTTTGTCAGTATTTACTTCTGAGATAGTATTTAAAGATTCAAGTTAGTAAGAAATCAAACCAAAATTAAATTAAAAATTTTAGAAATGAAATGCCATGTATTCTATTAATAATGTCAGACTGAACTATTACTATGAAGTTGCTCATGATATTTTTTGAATTTTAGAGGGAAGTAGTGGTGTGAATTTCACTTATTCTATGGAAAAATATATTTCAGTTTGCAAACATATTGGAATAATATTAATACAAGGTAAACAATAGTCTGTTAAACTTTCAGAAAACAGTCTACTTGTCACCTGAGAAATAGACTGGGATTTTTTCATAAGCAAAAAAACTTTTACATATGGAATATGTAGTGACTTAATAAATGTGTAGTCATGTTATTAAGACTAATTAATTATGAATAATCAGTGATAAATAACCCTGGCATCACCAGTTTTTAAGGAAACAGATCATGGGAAATGTCTCACAGGACAAAAAAGAGATGACAAATAAAACATTATGATCTCTAGCTGAATTGCATAATATGTAGAATAATTGCAGAGGGTGAAGCAAGTGTTAAAAAACTATCCCAAGATCTTTGTTTTGTTTCAGTGCAGAAGAGGAAAGGTTTTAAAATCATGTTGTGAGAGAAGATTTTCCCTCTCAAGTCCAATATGAAGAGAGACCTTCAGCTGGTAAAAGTCATTATTAGTTCCAGCTTAATTTTTCTACTACAGTCCAATGCAGTTCCTGAAAGGACTGTTACTTTATGCTTCCTTTCAAATTGAAATTGTTTATTAAAAATAAAGAGTGGAAATAGTATATATGGTTATATTTAAAATAACCACTGTTTTTAAGAATCCTTAGCTTATTCAGCATCTTATTATGAGGCTACTTTTGTTGCACCTTCTATGCTAAATAATCTTCTGAAAGACTTTTTTTGTTCTGAAATTTAAGAAGGAATACAAACTAAAAACAAGCAATAAAAACCAGTTTTGGGTGGAGAATGAAACTGATAGAACTTGCACTTAAAGGATGAGAATATGGAAAGCTCAAACTATTTGCCATAAACGTGCATTTATCCATTGCGATGGTCCAATGAATTGTCTCAACCATTTAGTAAAGAACTTTGGCAAAGGAAATGGTTTCTATGAAAATGCCAGGGCTGTGCAGGTGATGGCAGGGAGGCGTGGCAACAGGAGGGGGTCCTGTGGAGGTGGGTTCACACTTTTCTGAGGCTGAACTCCCCTATCTTAAGTGAAGAGCCCATAGAGAGACTGTTTTCATGACGCATGTGCCAAAAGGAATGATCAAGTAACGGTCACACCTGAAAGGAGAGTGGAGCAACTCCCCAGTGACCCCCAATCCCACTGACTCATTTCCAGAAGAATCTGAAAGCAAAAACTGTTCATGATATCTAATTAGCCAAACAAGTCCAAGTGCCCACCTGGAGGAGGGCTGTTTGGAAATTAATTGCCAATTTCAACCTGTACGTTTGAAGTGGCATATCTCAGCTCAGAATAAAATGTATTAATTGCAATAAAAACCATTAGAATCAACACAATTTTGCCAATGAGAAACAAGCGTATTTATTCCGGTTGCATAAAATTCTGGACTTCTGGAGGCAATGAAGTCATCGAAGGCAGTTTCGACCTCCCCTTGGTTTCTGAAGCGTCTCCCGCACAGGAAGCTGTCGAGATGCTTGAAGAAGTGACAGTCAGTGGGCGAGAGCTCTGGTCAGTACGGTGGATGAGGCAGAGTTTTGCAGCCCAGCTTGTTCAACCGTTGCAGCATCGAAAGTGCAACGTGTGGCCGCACGTTATCATGGAGAAGGATTGGACACTTTCTGTTGACCAGTGCTCGGCACAGCTGTTGAAGTTTCTGGTGCATTTCATTGATTTGCTGGACGTACTTCGCCGCCATGATCGTTTCACCCGGATTCAGGAAGCTGTGAGGGATTAAACCAGCAGCAGACCACCAGACAGTCAGCCTGACCTTCTTTTGGTGCAGATTCGGCTTTGGGAAGTGCTGCAGAGCTTCATCACAGTCCAACCACTGAACCGATCTTCACCGGTTATCGTAGAGCATCCTTTTCTTGTCTTAATACGGTCGAGAAACGGGTCGTTCTCTTTGCGAAAAGGAAGCACTGACAACACTTCAAAACGTCGATTTCTGTGATTCTCATTCAATTCGTGCGGCACCCATTTGTCAAGCTTCTTCGACTTTCCAGTCTTCTTCAGATGCTCAGAAACAGTTGATATGCTTACCCTGAGTTCTTTTGCAAGTTCTCGAACAGTTGTGTGTGTATCTGCTTCCACCAGAGCCTTCCATTCATTGTCGTCAATAGCAGAAGGATGTCCAGGACCTTCTTGATCTTCAAGGTCGAAATAGCCACATCGAAATTTTTGGAATCAAAGTTTCACTGTCCGTTCGTTAACACTTCCCTGGCCATATACCTCACTGATGTTTCGAGCAGCTTGTGCTGCATTACATCCAAGTTTGAACTCATAGAAATAGATCTGTCGAAATTGCTGTTTTGACATCTGAACTTCAAACCTCCAAAATTTGTCAAAAGTGCAGTTTATATTATAATTTAATTATGCAGTGTGAAAATTCATATCATGAGATTTTCAAAAATATATAACGGCATGCCAGTCAAGAAGGTACTATTCCTGAAGCATATGCAATGAAAATCACATTACAAAACTGAAATTAATTTCTGAACAACCTATAAAAGGGCACAAGTCAAAGCCCTGGGTGTCTGCGCCCCATCGGAACTGGACTCCTGGGCTGGCTGGACCAACGATGGAACTAGGACTGGTGAAATCTTCCTTTTTGTCTTTCTCTCTCTTCTCATATTTCCTCTTTTCTCTCCTATTCCTATTCTGTATGCCTGCATATAAGGCAAAGCTTGTTTGTGCATGTCTAAGGCTTGTTTGGGCATGTTTAAGGCTAATCAGGATATGTTATAAGATCTGCCACTAGTCGGTGTAAGTTTAAAGCCTGTTGCAGAGGATGTAAAGGTTATGGACAAAGTTTCATGCCAAGTCTTTGTTGTGAGTGAATAAAAATTGAGTTGTGTGAATTGAAGAATTTTTGGTGTTGTTTCACCTTAATCCTGACCTGGGAAGCGGTGAATCTGAGTCATCGTCCTGAGAAACTGGGACATGACACCCATGGTGCCTACAGGCTACATACAGTGTAACCTCAGTTTCATTACTTTCACTGAATCACTTTTTATTTGTTTGTTTTCATTTCTCAGCGTAGAGATCCAGAATTCTTCTTCAGTCAACACTTTTCCTTCTTAATATTTGTATGGTTTTGTACCAAAATTGGATCACCATTTTCATAAACTGTGCTTTGTTTCTGTTTTTTTCCCCCTTACTAGAAAGGAAGAGGAATTTTCCTTTCATAAAGTGAGTGAAAAATACTGTTACTATAATTTGTGCTAATATCATAGAATCATGGAATGGTTTGGGTTGGAAGAGACCTCTAAAGATCGTCTAGACCGAACCCCTGCCATGGGCAGGGACATCTTTCATTAGATCAAGTTGCTCAAAGGCCCATCAAACCTGACACTGAACACTTTCAATGATGGAGCATCTACCACCTCTCTGGACAACATGTTCCAGAGCCTCATCATCCTCATAGTAAAGAATTTCTTCCTTATGTCAAATCTAAATCTACCCTCTTTCAGTTTAAAATCATTGCCCCTTATCCTGTCACTGTGGGCCTTGGTAAAAAGTCTTTCTTTGTCTTTCTTATAAGCCCCCTTTGTATAGTGAAAGGCTGCAATAAGGTCTCCTTGGAGCCTTCTATTCTCCAGGCTGAACCCTCTCTCTGCCTCTCCTCATCAGAGAGGTGTTTCACCCCTCTGATCATTTTTGTGGCACTCCTCTGGACCCAATCTAATGTGTCTTTCTTGTGCTGGGCATCCAAGAGAAGGATGCAATATTCTCCGTGGGGTCTCTGAGAGCAGAATAGAGCAGAGAATGACCTCCTTCAACCTGCTGAGCATGCTTCTTTTTATGCAGCCCAGGATATAATTGGTTTTCTGGGCTGCAACCTCACATTTTTGGCTCATCTGCCAGTATCTCCAAGTCCTCCTCTGTAGGGCTCCTCTCAATCCATTTCTCCCCCAGTCTGTATTGATATTGTGGAATACCCTGACCTGGGTGAAGGACCTTGCACTTGGTCTTGTAGAATTCCATGAGGTTCACATAGATTCACTCCTCAAGCCTGTCAAGGTCCCTCTAGACGGTATTCCTTTCTTCAAGTGAATCAACTGCTTCGTGCAGTTTGGTGTCATCTGCAAACACTCAATTGCACTATGTCATTGATGAAGATATTAAATAGTACTGGTTCCAGTACAGACCCCTGAGGGATACCACTCATTAACACCACTTGGATGCTGAGCCACTGACTGTAACTCTTTGGAAGCAGCTATACAACTAGTTCTTTATCCGTTCACAATATTTCATTCCCAGGATACATGTCTCTGGTTCCACTGCCTGTGAATTTTCGTCTACACTTTAGTTTAATCAGGAGGTCTTTATTTGGCCATCCTGGTGTCCTACTGCCATTGTCTGCTTTTCGACACATGAGAATTGATAGCTCTTACACTCTAGGAAAAATGTCCTTAAAGAGCTGCCAGGTCTGTTCAGCTCCATTATCCCTGAGGTCAGTTTCCCAGGTGGTCACATCCACTAATTCTTTTGATTGAAGAATTGAAAGATGTAACTTTCAGTTGCATCTTCTAAAATTCAGGGTCATAACATAACTCTTCACCTGGTCCTTATGCGTCAAGGCTGTGAATTCCACCAGGGTATTGCCACCAATCTTGACCTGTAATTCCTTCATCTTTGTTGGTGAGCAACAGGTTTAGTAATGCTTCTCCTCTGGTTGGGATGTCTGTCACCTGGATTAAGAAATTATCCTTGATGCATTCCAAAATTCTCCTGTACTGTTTACAGTTTGCTGTGCTGCTTTTCCAGCAGGTGTCAGGATGACTGAAGTCCCCTAGCAGGGTCAGGGACTGCAAACATGATGCTTCCTATTGCTGAAGAATGCTTTGTCAACAGGTTCCCATTGATCAGGCAGCCTGTAGTAAACACCAAGTACAAGATTTCCTTTGCTGGATTGGCCTCTAATGTTTACCCATATCTCTCAACTTGTTCAACACCTCTCTACTCTAGTTTCTCTACTAGGTAATGTTACCGTCCTGAATAACTCCCAAATCTCACATATCACATCCTCACAAATTATATACAATGTTTTGAATCCTCTATATACCCCTGTAAAGTATTTTTCATTAGTAAGCAAAATTTCAGTGTTATCAATCCTTCATAACTGTTCTGAATTAAAAAAAAAAAAAAAAAAAAAAAAAAAGATATCAAAAATAACCCAACTCAAAAATATTTTTAACTCCAGAGAATTCTGCAAGTGTAACAAATAGAAATACAGTATTCCAGACTAAGCTCCAGACTTCAGTCACATCAAATGAAAGGTTTGTCTACGTAGTTCACAGATTAGTTTTGGAGATTTAAATAATTTTACAAGACATTTCTCTCCTGAATTCTGGTTACATTCCTTAGTAACACAGAGATATTCTCTATTCATGTTTGTCAGTTTTTGTACCCTCTCAGAGTTGATGTGATGAAAGTAACTCACTGAAAAAATGTAAATTCCCTGAAGATTTCTAGTTGAAGACACCTCGTTACTTCTCCTATGCTTTTCCATGTCATCATGAATTAGCATGTAGAATTAAAAAAGGTTTCTTGCAATAGAGTCAGAGGTCTAAATCTTAAAGCAGGTGTTGGTGAGATGAATGTTGTGATTTGAGCTCAGAAGGAAACTCAGCACCATGCAGCTGCTCACTCCCCCCTTCCCCCGAGTTCTGGGAAGGATAAAATAAAGGCTCAGTAATTGAGATAACGACAGGGAGAATGAATCACCCATTGCAGTCACGGGCAAAAGACAGACTCAGTACAGGAAGAAAAAATAAAAATCAATTTAATATAGACAGCAACAACAACAACACTTAACAGACAAAGTAGGATAGCAAGAAGCACTGCCACATCTTAAAAACACCTTCTCTCCATCCTCCCTTTTTTTGAGGCTCAGCTTTGCTCCCAAATTCTCTTCCTCCTCTCCTGAGTGGTGCAGAGGGCAAGGAATAGGGGCATGATGTCAGTCCTACCGCTTCTCTCTTATTCAGTCAAGGGAACTTCTGGCATCCTTCCTCTGCTCCAGTATGGTTCCCCTCTCACAGGAGACAGTCCTCCACAATTTTCTCTGACATGAGTCCCTCCCATGGGCCACAGCATTTCCCTAGATGCTCTGGTGCAGGTCCCCCATGTGTGTTGCAATCCTCCCAGCACTAAACTACAATGGCAGGGGTTTCATCTTCCCACAGAGTCCCGACCTTCTTTGAGCACAGTCATCTGCTCCAGTGTGGGGTCCTCCACAGACTGCAGGTGGGCATCTGCTTCCCTGGTGATGTTCCTGGGTGGCAGGGGGAGATGCCCTGCCCTCTCATCACGGGCTGCAGGGGGGGTCTGCACTGGTGTACTTCCCCCCACCTTCTCCTTTCCTCCACTGACCTCGGTGTTTGCACAGATGTTGCAACTTCTCTTCAGAACTCCAACGTCTCCTCCCAGATTCCCCTTCTTAAATACATTATCAGAGAGGTGCTGATAATTGTTTTGGACTTGGTGCAGAGGTTGGTCCAACTTGGAGCTGGGGGAGCTTTGAGAAGCTTCTCACAGGGGGCTGCCACTGTAGCTCCCTCCTCTGCTACCAAAAAGCCCCAACAGGGACAAAAACCCAGCACAGATTATTTTAAAGGAATTACATTATATGAACTTCTGCACTAATAGATGATGGAATAGATTGATATGGATGTTTTCTGTAACATTGGACTTCCAAAATTATCATTGTGGCCAAAGACAAAGGAAGCGCTTTTACTGTATATTGGATATATGTTGGTCATAAAAATATTAATGCCACACATTAAAAAGTAGTGACCGACTCACAGAACACAAAATAAACAACTTCTGCATTAATTTAGAGATTTCTCAGAGGAAAAAATTCTGGAGTCTGTGTGAAGACAGAGTTCACGGACTCTGTACAATTGTTTGTTCTAATTGGAGAAAAAAATCTAAGGGTGAAATTTCACAGTCACATCAGCAAACATGGTGCTTTATTAAGATATTAATTCGTTATATTTTGCCTCCAGTAGTGTTTTTATATCTTGCTGTAACTTCTGTACAGACCATAATGCTCAAAGCCCAGTATTGTCTATCAACCAGAGCTATCTTCAAGGCACAAGCAAATAAACTGCATTACTTGCACTCATGCAGCGTTAGCTGGGCAGTTCCCAGAATTTATAACTGCTCCTACATGCCCTGTGGCAATTGAAGACAGGGGAACTGGATGGAGGGAGCTGTAGGAAGGAAAAAAGAAAAAAACCTCCATTCAGAGCCTCTCTCACTCCTGTATCTTCCTCACGTCCTTTCTCACATCTGTGCTGACACCTTCCTGTCCTTTCTCATCCTGCTCCCATTTGACTGTCCCAAAATCAGCAAGACCAGGGTATAGGAACTCCACTGAGCTCTCCTCAATGGAGTTCATCCACAGAAGGCTGCTTCTCTCTCCTGTGATGTATAAGTACGCTGACATACGGATTTCAGCCTCCCCTACACTCAAACCATGAAAGATTTTAGACAGGCTTCTCATTAATTCATTTTTAAGAAATGAAGTCCATTTTTTTGTTAGCCCATGGTCTGCATAGTCAAGCTGAATGAGAACTCATTAAAAACTTCCAGAAGAGGATAATATACAAGTAGTTCACATTCATGCAACACACATAACCAACAACAATGCAAGAGGCCAACTAACAATTCAGTCAGTATTTTATAACTTTAAAAATTATATCTTAATATATATTTAATATATTAAATATATATATTTAAAATATGGACAATTGTATAAATTCAGTGCCTGATGAGTACTCAGTCCTTGCTGAGATTTTAGAGGCAAATAGCTTTTGTGTCAAAAAAAAAAAAAAACAAAAACAAAAAAAAACAAAATGGAAAAGGACATGGAGATGATTTTGATTTTGAACCTGGTTTTATGCAGAATAAAGGTATGTGGAAGCAGCCTTCCAGATCTCATTTCAGTGCCTGATCTATGAGATTATGTTTCCTCTTAATCTTGCTATCAGAATTTTTTTCCTACTATTACCCTTAATACAACCTTTTAGTTTCTATCAAGCACATACTGAAATTTATTTTAATCATTACAACATAATATGGTACAGAGGAGACCATTTTGATGAACTGTGGATAATCCTTCTTTGTTCCTATGAAAGAATGTGATAGTCTGCTTCATTTAATACACTCTGCTTTTCCATAACAGTCTTTTTAAGGAATGTAATTAAGATTAGTGACTATCTTTTCCTGAGGAATAAAAAGTAAACTGCACATACATTTACAGAAAGAGACAACAGAAAAGGGTTTTATTGCCTGGTCTTTTTCTAATTGTGAAATTTTATGGGGTTTTATGTGTTAATATATTGTTTGTTTTCTGTTTCTTCAACATTAACTGTTTTAGCATCCTGTCACAGCAATGACTGTTATGGAAAATGGTAGCATAAGTGAAAACTAAAATAAGTACTATATCTTTTGTTCTGAAACAAAGATAAAGATATAAGTAAAATAAAAATATCTCTTGGGTCCACCCTGAAACTTTTCTTTTTCATGTATACCTCAAATCTAGAGATTTCGCCAGGTATATAAACAACAACAGCCTCATGAATACGAGGCTTTTTTAAAGAGTTCAGTTCCAGGTGAATCATAGCTCTGAATCATACAAAACTATAATATCAAAAAGCTTTCCTCCTACAGCATATACTGAGGAAAAAAGGGACTAAAGACAGAAAATCAACTTCATTTTACTGCATTTGCATATGGGGAAAACATTAATATCCTATTATAGTCTTCCTTCCTGTGAGTCTGTAGAAATCCCATAAATCAGATTACTGCTTTTAATCTATGTTAGCAGAAGGCCTAAGGAAAATAGATAAAGGAGGCATCCTTAAAGAAAATTTTTGTTTCTCTCCTCAGTATTTAAGGGAAATGCTCCCCAGCCAGCTGTTAGCTAGGAGGAAACCCAAAGATCAAAAGGAAACCCAAAGATGAAACAAAGATGAAGCTGATTAACTGTCATATGATAGTCACAGGGATTCTGGGACATCTAAACATCTCAGATGGGTTTAAAAAAGCCCACACATGAAAAAAGCTCTCAGTTCTGTCAGGAAATATAAGAATAAGATATGCTAAGATTTCACTTCTGCCTCCATAGCTCAGTGCACAGTTGTTAACCTGCTATGTTCATCCTGTGTCATTGAGTAGTTCTTGAACACATGATCACAGCTATTATCTTTTAAAATTATTTTTAAAAGTAAGTAATATGTGAACCTTTGTTTTGTTGTTAAATAAGGACACTGAGTCTGTCAAAAAAACCACCCCATGAGAATAATGATTGTATATAAAGGGGAGCTAAAGACAAAATAATTAAAGCATGAATTATCACAAATCCTCTGTTAACAGATATTTTCAAAAAGTATTGAGATTGTTTAATAGATTGTTGTTTTCCTAAAGACATAGTAGCTTTCAGGACAGGATAACCATCTTCTGTTCTCTGAACAGGTCTATATAATATGAGTAAAAGAGAGCTGAAGTCCTTGAGAATTGGATTAGAGGTTAAAAATTTTTAAATTGACCTGGCTGGTGTTATTTACCTTCAAAATGAAGACTAATTTTTTCTCTAATGTAAACTCTCCAATAAGAGAACCATCATTTTCTATTTGTATGATAACATTCCTCATTATGGAATAATTACTGTCAGCAGAGAGTACAATTTTGACATTTTTGGTTACTTGAACTAATAGTAATGTGGGTTGTTTTCAATATTTTCATTAGTGTTACTCTAAAAGAAAGCTAATACAACTAATGCTGTAGTACTAAAAGCTGGACAAGCTGTTACAAGACACGGTGTACTTCTCCCTATGGGTATTTCTGACCTATGGATTTCCTCCTTGAGTTGGTGCAGAAATTAATTTGGCAGTGTGGTAAACTAGCTGTAAGAATTGAGTAAAAGATAGAGATTTTTTTTTTTTTTTTTTTTTTTTTTTTTAAATCATGGTGTATTTTACGTAGAAAAAGTTTTCTGAATGAGCTCCCTGAATGGCTGCCTGAGGACCTATGCTGGCAGCAGCTGAGCAGCAGTACTGTCACTTGTTTTCGTAATCCTGGTTGCCTGCTTAAGGGGATTCTGAATCTTTGGGTTGGGGTTGCAGTTTACTATTACATATAATCTAGTGTAACTAACTGCAAGCGACTGCTGAAAGTAGGATCTGAGTGGTCATGTTGTTATAGAGACTCTCAAACAAACAAACATCAACATAAAATTAAAAATTTATTACCAACACAATTAAAGAGCTCTCTTCAACCATTCAACAGCAGGTTCAAATGCCCGTGAGAGGAGAACAAACCACCATTCTCTAGGGTTTAATGACAACCCAAACGGCTCTATCACTTCCTAGGGTTTAATAACAAACCAAACCACTATCACAGAACAAAACAGCACTTCCCAGGGTTTAACAACAACCCAAAATGCTCTATAACTCACTTGACAATGAGGACTCTCAACCTCGAGGAACTTCTCAGGGCAGCTTCCCTGCCCAAGTAACCTCAAGGAGTTTTCTTGGGCAACATCCCGACCTAGGGGGAGAATTCTTGACTGCAACGTGCTGCTTCAGGGAGACTAATTCCAAATCCCCCCTCGGGGAATTCTCTTTATACCCAGGCCGAATCTGATCTGTGGTCAATAGCAGCTCCATTAGCCAAAGGCCTCAGCTACCACGAAGCCCTAAGAAAAAGGGCATGGAAAAAGGAAATCAATAGCTGCTACACGTCAGCAGCCAAGAAGGCATATTTTCATTGGGCGGGTGCACCTGCCACACGTGTCTAGACATAAGACAGACTGATGTCCATTACACTAAATGTATCAGTTTCTTCTTTTTGCCCAGAAGTCTCTATACATATCAGTGATGCTGTTTGGAATTAAAAGCTGCAGTTGAGTTTCTTTGACCTCAGATTTTTAAGGGCTGAATGAGTCTATGACATCCATTTTATTACTTACAAGAACAAATAATGTGTAGAAAGTACTGTTTATAAGCAGGGTTTGAGGGGGAATGTTTTGAGAAAACTATGAGATTTTAATGAGATGAACATACGTAACTAAACTCAATGAGAGCATGTAAGAACAGCTAAAGTCAGAGACACTTTTTTTTTTACATGGTAATCAGGAAAAATTGTCTCAAAAATTATCTGAATCCTGTCAGGTCTTCAAAGATGTTTATTTAAATTCACTAGATTATAAAGAAGGAAGAGTCATCTTTAGTGCTTAAAAGTTTCCTCATTTTTGCATCTAGGAAGAAAGTAAAAGGACACCTTTATTTTGCTTGGATACCTCAGAACAAGGAATGAGCATTATCACTAAAGACATAACAACTAGATTGAAAAGTACTGGCTGTTGAAATTATAGAAAATATTTACTTCCTCACCCAGAGCATCTGAATGTGAGGGTTGGGCTGAAACAGTTAATCAGTTATGGCTACCTCCCTGTGGTGTCAAAAAAGTTCAGGGGAATCTGACAGAGGTATCTGATTCAAATGTCTGTATCTAAAGAAAGCAGAATGAAGTCTACCTAATAAATGGTTTGAAATTTGGCTGCCTAGCGATGTTTATATGCTAGTTCTGTAGCAATGTATGATTTACAAGTAATTATAAGTAGTTTATGAAATTGTATATGGTTTCCATATAATATCTAAAATAATAAAATTACTAAGAACTGCAACATATTAATTGCTTAGAATGTTTTGAAGCAAGTGGTATTACTTAATCTTGGGGTTTTTGCTATTGACCACAAACCTTTTAATAGACTTTTTTATTGAAGTATATCTACTTTGTCATTTAAATATGCCTGAGCATTCTTCAAATACCAATCTTCTTTATTAACTGTTTTTTTCAGAGCAGAGAAATACACTGGCCTTAGGAAAAGTTTTGTTTTGTTTTGTTTTTTAATGTTTCTATTAAAAAATAAAAGCAATAGCATTTTGTGACATTTTCAACTATTTTGTCTTTCTCTTTTGCTAAGTATGTTGTTTTGCTATTACTAAAAACTTACAGACTTCTAAGTATGTATGTTCTTTCTTTTTTAGATAAAAGCATCTGATACAGCCTTTCATATGCTGGACTGAAAACAGGAGACAAAGAAAGAAAAGGATAGAAAAAGAGAAAACAGAATAAATAGATGCACACATACATACATACATACATAGATACATACATTCAACACTCAAACAGTCTAATCTTTTAAAACACGAAAGTTGTTTGTTTGTTTGTTTGTTTGTTTGTTTTTTCCAAGGAACTCTTACAGAAGAAGGCGGCTTTGAAGATGAAGAGAGATTATCCCACCTCTATTTCCTCTGAGAGGTAAAACCAAGCATTTGTAGGTAAGTATGTATGAAACTGAAGCTATAGATAGACTGCAAGATCCCTGAGGATCTAGATCATATGCTCATGGGGAGAAAAAAAAATAAATTAAAAGCCATGCCTGGGTTAACAAATGCAATTTCAAATACATAATCATTTCAACTGGCATTTACCAAAGTATTCACAAAAATGAAAAATGAGATATTTTAAAGACACTTCCCCAAGGCTTCAACAAAACTTTTTTTTTTTTTTAATGATTTACCAGACATAACATGATTTGACAACCTGAGCCTTCATTTGCCATGCAGTTTTATCCCAAATGCTAGTTTGATGCTTCCTTAAAGTTCTTTGGATATGATCTGAAAGCAATTGCATTTAAATGAAAGTCTCTTAATAATGCTGAGTTTGATTCATTGCCAGAACTATTTGTTTTAATGTAAACAAAAGCATGCGATGTCTTTACTGTCATTTATTGAAAGACGTTACTTAAGACCTTGATTCCATAACGTATTGAAAAACGTTATCTCAAGCCATGTTAAACAAGAATGGAGACCTGCATGATTAAAATCAATTACATGTTTAAATGCTTTTCAGGATCAGAGCCAGCATGGTCAGCACACAGCGCCATTCTACAATAGGTAAATTGTATTGCCTTTGTAGTTTATACTCCTGTATTTTCTTACAAGGAACTATTTCTTAAAAGACTCTTTTGTACACCTCAGTCTGATGCAGTTTTGCAAATAATTAAAGTCTCTTTCTAGGTCATTTAACTGGCTACGCATTATTGTACGGTTAGTCATGCAAACATTTTTTTCTGTTTTTCTGAACTGGCTTTAGAAGCTCTTCTGACATTGACTTCCTTGACAGAATAGATTATTTTTCCTCTGCCTCCCCTCTCCTCCCCATCCTCATAATAACTCATTGCTAGTTAAAACAGATAAGACTTAAGAGGCTGTTAATACTAAATTTAATGCATCGTTATGTTATAAAGCTTAAAAGTAACTAATTTTCCAGCAAACCATATCTACTTTAGTGAAAATACATATTTTCAGTGTATGGCAGATCCCTTATTAAGCTTAAAAGAACTCTCTTTATTGCATAATTTTCTACCCGTGTCCATTAAAAAATTATTTCTGCATTTTTGTCTATATTTTTGGTTTGCTTCAAAAGGGATGAATACATATTAAAACTTTTATTTAAATGAAATACCTAATTATGATATTCTGGAGCAAATCCTGTTTAGTATGGGACTATTTTTAGAATATGAATAATTTACCTCAATTCAGACTTGAAGTTTGGGTTTCTGATATAAACTAGCTTTCTAAACTTCGTTTTTAGTAATGTTTGTAGGTAATGTTCTGCCACTGTGAGATTCATTTCACCTCTCTAAGAAACTTTTTTTCAGACTATGAGAGTCATATTTCACACATTCCTGTTTCCTCCTGTCATTGATTTTAGCAGAAACCTGATTATTAAACTACACTACTGAAGTCTGTCAGTTGGCTGATTGGAATCATGCTAACAATACGTACCATGTCCATACTTTCATATTCAATTTGGTATTCAATTTGATATTCAGCAATACCTTTAATCAAAGGTTTAGTGCTTTTCAATTTCACTTTTGGATTTATTTTATACTTTTACAAGTTTCACCAGTGTCCTGGTTCAGCTAGGATAGGGTTAAGTTTCCCCAGCAGAGAGGGGGAAGGGATCTCCAGCTGGGTTATTCATGCCAGGCTGTCAGGTCCCGCACGGCAGCACGGGAAATTTTTCCTTTGTGGCTTTGGTCTCGGGGAGCACACGGCAGGCTGTCTGTAACCATTGTGGTATTTCTCTGTATATCTTTTGTCTTGTTTACTGTTATTACTGTTTACTGTTGTTATCATTGCTATTGTTGTTCAGATTTTTGTTTATCACACTGTTGCATTAAATCACTTTTTATTTTACCCTGGGGTTTGTGCCTCACTCCCAGCCTGACCGGCTGAGGGTGGGGGAGGGGCAAAGGCAATGTGGTCTCCGGTCCTTACAGGGCCTAAACCAACACAACCAGCTGTAGAACAGACAGCTGGGAGCAGGACAGGTGCAGTTCATGGACCTGTACCATGGCCAGTAGTCTGTCTGGTGTCTCCTTCTAGGGGCTGACACGTGCCTTCTCTCTCATGGGACACTGCAGCACACTCACTGCCAGAGTGAAGGCAGGTGAAGGCAGGATTGGTCCCTCTGGGATGGAGAGACCACCTTCATTAATCATTCTCGGCGAGTTCAGCTGTGTTTTGAACACTGCTACACTGACTCTTGACATTTCCTGATACCTGTAGTAAATACAGCAGCAAAAATAAGTACTTCCAAACAATGTATTAGGTATTAATTCAAAAGTTCATATCAGTGTGCAAATGAAATTTTAAAAAAAGATTCCTGTAAGCATATTGTCACATTTAACAGCTTAAATGTGTCTAACTTATTCCTCATATCTCACTTTCTGAAGTGACAGCTATTGAGCAGCAATCACTGCCTCTTTTCTAAACATCCTCTCAGCCAAATAGAAATGAGGTTTGTGGCATTTTTCCCACTCCAGTTTTCAGATTCCTTAAGGTCACAGGTTGGGACTTTTGCCCCTCAAAATCACTCAATCTCTAGTGAAACAAAATATCAATTATTTACACAGTGGTGGTCTCAAGTTTCCCATATGGTTATTTTCCATATGCTAACTGTTCTGCATTCTAATTTCTCCAGGAATTATGTCTATGTGTAACTTTCTTCTGACAAGGCTCATTTTCTTCTCATTGACGGTATCTCAAATTGCACAGTGTTTCACTAAATATGTTTAAATTTACAGTATGATACAGCAAAGTTCTTGAGAACTTTGAGAAAATTAAGCTGCTAAATTACTTCAGTACAAGTCTACTCAACACTTAAGTACTTTTCTAGACTGCGAAGTCACAAGAGTTATTATATAGCATTAAAATATAATGGAATGAAATATATATAAATTATATGATTTGATGTTCCACTGTATATAGATTTCATTGCATATGTCAATTTATTATTTTATATCAAACCACATAATTGTATGTTCCATATTTTATAGTATCTTGTATGAAATACATATTGTAACAGGTCACATATTATACAGTAGGTCTGTGTGCTTCTGTTTTGTGAAGATTCAGTGTGTGGGAAATAAGGATTTAGACTGTCCATTCTTTTCTGAAATTACTACAATCTGTAAATATCTTCCTGGAATAAATATAATAAATATTTAACCAAATACTTTACTTTCAATCTCTTCTGCTCATTATGGAACAAGACAGTCACCCTCACCTGAGACTGACAAAGAATGACAAATTATTTTGAAACATGAACAAGGCATTTTCTGTACTTGCAAATCTAACCTCAAACCATCTGGTCTTGCTTTTTTAGTATATTAGATCACATTATGATATCTATTTTGCTGTCCATGGTCTCCCCAAAGAATATTACGCTGAATACTTGTATCTGAGTTTGTTTTTTCTCAGACACCTTAGCTTGCATTTTCAAAGGTTGGATTAATTTCTATTGGTTACCTGCAGACATTTTAGAATTAAGAACTCTCTTGTCAATTTCTGGCTGGTTTGTTGTTTTTTTTTTTTTTTTCTTTATCCTCACTGATTTCTGTACTGCCTCCCATTTTTGTACTGTTTTAGAGTGTAACCTGTTTGTATTTAGCTTTTCATTCAGATCATTAATTAAAATAGTTTATGTCAAAATATACAGAGGATGCTCAAAGATCACCGAAATCAGGGAGCATTTGCCTTCCTCAGTTATGCCATTAGGCATCATGCCTTTTAATTTTCAGTGTCTTTGCTTGTGAGTTTCTTGAGATTTTTTCTGGCAAAACTAAAATACACAATGGTGAAGTAACCAAAGGCATTGATCGAGGACATTTATCTAGGTTTCAGCTATGGAATCAGGAGGTCTGTCAGAGCTTCAGTAATCATGAAGTTTTGTTCTATATCCTTGAAATAATTACCTAAACACATATAAAAAGTAGAATAGAAAAATAAAGTGCTAGGGAGAAGATCTCCTCCTGAATTCATCATGCATTACAAATTTCAGCTACAGCTTTGCAGACCATTATAACCTATTGCACAGATTGACACTCTCAGCTTGGACCAGTCCCTCTTGCACATCAAGGTTCTGTTATCCAAACTGTTAACTCTGCATTTCTGTAGGATCACTCCTGTGCTCCCATCTGGAGTGGATGGCAAAGTCTCACTCCAGCCTAACCCTGGGAGTGGTTAGGTACTCCAGGCACAAATCTAATGGATGGGATGAGAAGGTTTCTTAGAAGTCACACTAGCAGTGCTTGTGCCAATGCTCCTGCAGTATTCCAGCAGATCTTAAATCCTTGTGATATACCTTCTGCATAAAGCTCACAGCTTCGGCATCACACTGTGAAATTGCAAATACTACAATCTTCTTGTTATCTTGGGTGTGTTATGAACAGATAATAAGCGGGTTTGTAAAATAAATCTAGTCCAAAGATTCCAACATGGGACACAGAGGGATCATATATACTTAAGGTCGTGAGCTTTGAGGTATCTCATGTCAGCTAGAGTTAAGTTAGGGGCAGGGAAGGGATTGATTTAATGAGAAGAATCTCTGTTCACCTAAAGAGCTAAGGCAGAAGGGTTTGCATTGAAGGAGTAATGAGTATCCCCTGTTACCATGACTTGATCAGAAAGAGCAATCCCAGAATAAATTTATATGAGAAGAATCATATAATCCTATAGCAGAACTAAGTAAGTAGACTTATGTGTGTCCATGAAGAGACCTCCATATAAGTAGGCGCACAGGTCTGTGAGATAAATAATATGTCAGGAATTATTCCACGTGCTCATCATGCAGGTACAGAGAGATCACTGTCAAGAGAGCTAGCAAGAGCAGAATGGTCCAATAGACCTGGGAACAGGAACAGTCTAGTTGAAGGAACTCCGGCTGTAACTGACTGCAAGTGCATATTCTTAGCACAGCTTCTGTGCCACTGTGTTAGTGATTAATTATCTATACACAGGATTGTGTGTAAATGCAGTGGCATCAGAACATGTTGACAAAAGTCATGTCACTGGTCCAGCTGAAGAAAACTTCGAAAAAATATACTCACCCCTGAGAAGATTTGTATTGCACTTCATACAAGCCTGCCTAGACCGTAGACCAAAAGCCTATCAGTGCAGCCACAGGACAAATTGTGCTCTCCAGGACTTTTGATACCCTGTCTGCCTCAGCACATTGAGAAGATTGTCACTGAGGTGGTGTATGGAAGAGGCGGCAAGCTCTGAAGATGGTCACTCATTTATTACTCTAATTACAATTAATAATGTGCATCTATGAGAACAAAAGTAGCCAGGGCAGTTAGTCCTGTCTGAGAGGGCAGAGCACCATGTCATCCCATGGGCATGGAAGCATGGCCCTTTTACCTAACAGTGAGTGGTTAGGTGGTGTTTAGCAGCAGGTGTTACATATCCTATACCAAGAGGAAAACATAAAGTTTCAACAGACCAAAGGATTCAGTAAAAAAGGTATTTTTGCGATAACACTGTGCTTGTTGAAAAGAAAAAGCTGTCTGAACAGCCTTCAGACTAACTTAACAACACTTTCCTTCTTTGTCTTTCCTCTATTTCTTCTATATGTCATCTCCTTAAAGAAATATTTTTTAGTTAAACTTTCTCATCTGGGCTCAGTTATGATCCCTAGCTGAGGCCATCTGTCATTTAGCTCATCTGCTGTTACTGATGAAACTGACCCCACACTCTTAAACCTCGGAGCATATGGCATTTGAATATGATTTTTACAGCTCAGAGCAAACAATACTTGTAGGTCATCTTAGTTATTTATTGCCCAAATAATTTGCATTTGTATGTATATATCTAAGTACATGAATGATTCCTTTAAAAAAAATCTTATTACCCACCTTATTCCCTTAAGGCATTCTATTTCCCATTTATCATTACTTTGTCCTTGTAGACTTCTATGTCTCTAAGAACGAAGGAGTCTTCAAGCTATCTTAACATTAATATGTAGTTGTGGTGGGTTGACCTTGGCTGGACACAGCAGCAGGACAGGGTGGGGAGAAAATAAGATAGAAAATAACTTGTGGATCAAAAGAAAGGCAGTTTAATAAAACAAAAGCAAAAGCCACACACAGGAGTAAAGGAAAACAAAATATTTATTCTCTAAACCCATCAGCCACTTCCTGGAAAGTAGGGATTGAATACACATAATGGGTACTCTGGAAGACAGGCATTGTAATAACGAATGATCCTTCCGCTCCTCCTTTCTCTTAGTTTTTATTGCTGAGCAGACTTAATATGGTGTGGAATATGACTTTGGTCATTTTGGATCGACTGTCCTGCCTATGTCCCCTCCCAAGATCTTGCCCACGTCCAGCCTACTGGTGAAGGGGAATGTTGGGAGACACAGCCCTGATGTGGTGCAAGCCCTGCTTAGCAATAGTGAAAACACTGGTTTGTTAACACCTTTCTAGCTACCGACACAAAGCATAGCACTATGAGGTCTGCTGTGGGGAAAATTAACTCCATCTCAGCCAGAACCAATACAGTAGTACCACACATTTTTAAAATTAGTTTCAATCTTAACTCTGAAACTTGTTTTTGCCAAGATCCATAAAATGTCCAGAGAGCTTTTACGATTTAATATTACATCAGACATCCTTTACTTTGTTTGACATGACTCTTCTTAAATGGTCCTATCTTAAAAACACAATTCAAAAATAGATTGATCCCAATAACATTTTAAATCTTTGAGTTATCTATTTCAGATAAAAATTAAAACATACTATTATATATCTACCAAATGGATTTCAGTGCTTCAGGCATTTCAGCTATATCGGAAAGTTGTACAAACAGTATCTGGTTTGTAAATGCCTTTTCTAATGGAGTGCTGAACAGCGTGTGTAAATGTTAACATAAAGGAATATAAAACATATGGAGAATTGTAAAAAAATATACATGCAAGTTCATAATAGGTATTTGTACAAAGCATTTGGTCTCAGAACTGGGAAATGGTACATATATCCCAGAATTTTTTCTACTAATTTGTGTTTTGTTTTGCTTGTTTTCAGTCCCACTAAAATTTTCTGTCCTGTTTTTGAGATGGCTAATCTTCTCATATAATCATATTGCAATATTATTATTTTGGGGGGGTTCAGTGCTTAACTTTTTTTTCCTGGCTGGGCAAATTATCCTATTGTACCCTGCAGCCAACTATAATAATTTCCAGCAAATACAGTAATGGGAGCTAAACTGATTAACTGTGGGCTTCCCTCCTGCTTAAATTCAGCCAACAAGCTGCCTGTCAGTACCTAGGGGTTTGTCTAGGGATTTTTTCCAAAAGTAAAGGATAATTTTCTGATCAGAGGTTTACATTCCTGTCAGAAATAGATATATGATTAGATGAGTTATGTGCAGCTCTGCTAATTGCACAGTTGTGTTCAGACATAGAATTGTGTCATGGGCAGCAGGACTCTACCAGTAAAATATACTTCTGTGGTTGTCTACTCTATCAACTTTACCCTATTCTTGAGGCCAACTGCTCTTTATTAAAAAGATGCTGAAATGCAGTCTCAGCTTTTACAACCGAACCCTTTAGCAGCAGGGGAACTGTACATTGTAATGTTATAGAAATAGTAGAATTAATATGTTATACTGTGCAGAAAAAGGATGGGAAAGATAGGAAATATTAGCTTAGACAAATATTATATTTCATCTGTGCCATGTGGTATAAATGCTTCTTGCTTTTCTATTGTTTAGAAAAGAAGTCTGAAAAATCTAGACCTGAAATAAGACTAGCAGTGTTACAATGTTTTGAACAAACAGGCTAAATTCTCTGGTAGAAAAAATAGAGAACCTCTAAAGATATTGAAGTGTTCAGGGACCTACTTGGCTAGTACTTGGTTATCCTGACAGAATGTCAGTATTGCAGCAAATAAAACCAGCCTAATTCTTCTGCATAATGCTTGATTCTATTCTTCAAATTCAAGTGAATTAAATTTGATTCCAAAGAATGTTCCTGGATAGAAGAGGTTCTGTCACCATAATTAAAGAATAATTATGGCAAAACTCTTCCCAGAAATATATTTGCATGCTTGTTTTAATAGCTCTTTTTATTTTTTCAACCATAGAACCACTGTTAAAGGATTACTGTGAACAGGTATTTATATGCAACTTTTGTACTGAAATGATGCACTTCTATGAAGTGGAAGTCAATCAATTGTATGATTTCTATGTTTATGTATACATAGACATTTCTATGTATATGAATATGTATATGTAGATGTATTGTATGAAAAAATAGCAATGAATTTTCCAAAAGGCCACAACCCAAAATCTTTCACATAAACTGCTTCTCAAATATCTGCATGCAGCACACTTATAAAAATGTTAGTCGTTCACAAGTTAATAAAAGCAAGATATAGTATTAAGTTAAATAGTTTATAGTATTAAGCTAAATTATTATTTGTCACAGATATGCCCAGCAACTCTCTATATGACTGTAGATATACATCACACTATATATGCTTTCAAAAATCATCTGTTTGCTGGGAGAGTTTCATAAGCATTCTCTGAATTCTTGGATGCTTATAAAAGTTCATGAACTTTACTCATGATGAACTTTTTTGCTCTCAGACTACTGCAGAGAATCTCTAAGAGAATGATAGTTACCATAGACAGCATTAATACTTTGCGGTAAAACATGCCTTACATTTCACCATAATGATGTGCTCAGTACTCATTCTTTATTACTTAAGCTAAAATCTAAGACTGGTTAACAGCTTAGTTAAAATCTAAGACAGGTTAACACTTTTGGCTTGGTAACTGCTTTGGATAGCTCCTTCTAGTGAGTATGGGAGTGACCTTCTGGATGACTCTCCAGGGGCTTATTCACCCCAGGATCCATCTTCATACAAAAACCTCATCCCCTTTTCTTGGCAGAACCCATCCTTAAGAAGCTGCAACATGCTATGTTGCTTTTGACCCAGCTAAGAAGCAGCATGTAGCACTGACAAGGCACTGACTTTTTTGACTAGTCATTCCTCACTGAGTGCAACATGAAAATGATTTTGAGAGTTTATATTTTTATATGTGTGCATGTATGTATGAATAAATGTACATACGTATACAGCCATGTATATGTATATTTAAACATTCACATATATATGTATATGTAATTGTGCACATATATATGAATTTTATATATATGTGTGTGTAAATATAAATAATACAAATATTATTTAGAAAGAAATTACTAGAAAGGTCAATTTTTTTTTGCTAAAATTAAAGCCAGTTAACATCTAAGATGTAGCAGCTTGAAACAACAGATCTGAAGGTTTATAAATGCGTTCTAGGTAAATAATTAGTGAACTTGGCCTCTTTGTTTGTTTTTTGGGGTTTCAGTTTCTTCTGAATAACAAACACTTCTTGGTAAGACTACCAAAAATACCAGTACTAACACTGAAATATTACTAGTATAAGTATTGCTCGTAGCATCTTAAAAAGGAGTTTAAAAGGTCATGGCTTGTTTAGCTTAACAAAGCAAAAACTGACAGTAAAGATGATTTCTCTATATAAATACACCAGGTAGGTCAACTCCAGGGAAGCAAAGGAGGTATATAACCTAAAAATGATGTTGACATATGAACAGATGTACAAGTATGAACCAAGAATAATTATGGGCAAATTTATAACTTTTGAATGAATGTGCATTTCCAAAAGAATAATAAGGAAAAATAAACCTTACCAGTCTTGACACAGAATCTGATATGGGTCTGTAGAACAGGATTATATTATTTGGTTACATGAGACAGGCAAAAACTAAAACTTTTTGACAAAGAATACTCTTTCCACTCCTAACTCCAGAAAATTTTTGTTCTTTTTCCATTCTTTTTCACATATTGTTAAATAATTTTCACTACAGGAACAAACAAACCAATAAACAAACATACAGTATCCTGTATGCTCTTAAGAAAAATGGAGCATTTTTAGGGAAACGCTGGGTTCTGTGTACTTTAGCCACAATAATACCTCCCTGGGTTACTCACTCACACTATAAAATTAAGGGGTAAAGAAAAATTTCTAAATGAGTGTACCTACAGTATTAATCAATTCTGCTTGTGTTCTTTGAAGCTTGGCTTGTCCTTAAGGTCTGACTTTGCTAGTCTTGTGTTTCAGACACAAGGTTTTTGTGGTAAGATTTTCTTTCTCCCATTAACCTAAGCGTCACTTTCCAATATCAGTGTGTTGTTAATGTTTGTAGCTATACTATGAGGAATGTAGAAACATATTTTGCTTAATTACTTTCCCACAATGGGTTTGAAAATTAGCTCAAATTCCACCTTTTATGCTGCACTTAAGTGTGGTATGGATAATGAAGCAGAAAAGAGAAAAAAATTCAGCTGGAAAACAAACAAATAAAGCCAGGTTGAAAAAGGAAATAGAAAGCAGAGAGAATGACAAAACAATACTACTGAGAGATGGATGAGAGTTCAGTAAAAAATTAATTTAAAAACATCTGCAGTGTTTTAGGCTTAAATTTTGTCATCTTGATTTTTGAAAGATATGATGAAAATCTCTTCTACTGTTTCTTTTACAATAAAAGAACAGCACACTTAAAATTTCTTTCTTTTTTTTTTTTTTTTTTTTAAATTGATTTTAAAATTATTTAACAAACCAATTTTTGGTGACATTTTTAAAAATTCTCATGCCTCCCAAGTATTCTCTTTGATAAGAGCAATTTGTAACATCCTGAGGTTTGAAAGTGTATGCTCAACCATGGAAAGCCTGCCTGACCTAGGCTGTGGAAACATGTGACAAAGAGAAAAGGTCAACTTTCTTGACCTTGCTGTGGCTGGTTCATGTTGCACTTTTAGCCATCTGTGTTATATGTAAGAAGAACAGATTTGGTTGTTCTGGGCATAGCAATGCCTCTCTAAGATGTTCCTGTGAGAGTTTGAGCCTCCTTTCAGACCATCCCTCTGTTCCTTTTTCTGTCTTGTAACTCTCAAAGCAAAAAAAATCCTGTGAATGCTTGCAGCCAAGATATTTCTCCTGATGATTTAAATACTGCTGAAGAGAAGGACTATTATAAAACGATATGTATGCCCATAAAGCGTGACTGGTTTGAGATGAAACTCTGAAGATTGCGTGTGGGTGTTCTGCTGGGGACATGTATTGCTCCAGGTTATATACATAGAGGAGCACATCGCAGCACCTCTTGCTCTGTCTGGATAAGGCTGACAGACAGCTGCAGCCTTTAGACTTCATATTTGATACTTAAATTGTATATATAATGAGAAAGTCTCTTCGTTTGAATAGCATAGTCTCACACAGGCAAGTTACATTTAATGCTAGACTTACTTCAGTTGATGAAAGAGCAACAGGTAGCAGGGATCATCAGAAAGTCTAGACGTGCACAGAGGAAGACGGGTAAGCTCTGTGACCCTTTTTTAAATGTCAGAGAGGAGATGCATACACAGTGAGATGGTTCAATTATATTGGACACAGAAGAGATGCATGAAAAAAGCACCCAAATGTTACAGTTAAATTAAGCCACGCACACGCACAGACATGCCAAAATACTTGGCATGTTATTTTAAGGCAGACAGACCATATGTACTCCTTAGCAATGCACAATGCTTTTTTTTTTTTCTGTGTCTCTCTCACTGCAAAAGAAACTGTTGTAATTTGGGGTGTGCCAGATGTCTTCTCAGTCAGCCAGTTTCACATTTAACAGTGTTCTCTGCCTAAACTTGACATAAACACAGCGGAACTGCTTACAGGATAGTCAGCTCCTTACTCTGAGGGAAAATACAATTACAATAGAAAACATGAAATGCCAGGCAACCTTAGATCATTCCTGGTGGACAGGCTTCCTTTGAAGAAAAACTATTATTTTGTAATTATAGGAGAAAAAATGAAGGCTAATTTCCAAAGCAGTGAAAAGGAGACAAGCATATAGGGCGAGTAGACATATTTTTGTCTAGTTAGCGGTGCATTTATCGCTGCATTTCTCAAGTTCTATGGATGCTCCCTAGGGTTTGTGGTGCTGGAATCAATTCATCTACCTGTGAAAAGGCATTGAAGGTCTGGGTGTAAGGGCTGGTGGGGAGAGCGTGAGTGTCACTTCAGTATTAAGCTCCATCCCGTATGAAGTCTCTGTGGAAGCTCCCCAGTACCTGATCAATAATTTTAGAGGGATCATGGTCTACACAGAGACATGTCAAACATCTGCAGGTGTACCTTTTAGCAATCAAGGCTCTGACTTCCCAGATGGCAACATGTACGCATTGGAGAAATGGAAGGAGAAGTCAAACCTCATTAAGTTAGGTACTTCTCAGGAGGAAATATACATATTCGCCTAGTTTCTAGTGTTTTCTATAGTTACATTGAGCAAGTACAGTCAGTATTAATGGAAGAAAATTACCTCAGTAGACCCACTCACTTTGGAATTATAGTCACAGTTACAGACACATAACATATTGCCTGCTTTCACTGAAGGCATCAGCCATGCTCAGATCTGACAGATAAATCTAAATGATTAATTTTGCAAAGATAAAACATGACATCTGAAAACTTAGGTGTTTTTTTCAAAATAATGAAGATTGCACACCCTGGATGAATCTGTAGCTTGAAACATTCATTAGTTTCTGGGCATTCTGGTTAAAGAAGTGACTCAGGAAGTAGTAAATTTTCAAAGTGTTTTTATAATTAAGAGAAACATTTTTTTTTCTTAAATTTTCAACATTCTGGTGAGATTTACCCTTAATGCTCTTCTCAGAAGAGATGACAAACTGGATGGTAATTTTACATTTGTCTTTTTTCTGCTTAGAACAAGTTCTCATTGAAGGCTTTACATCCCTTCACTTACCTAGATGATGACCAGAAAATGTACTTATTACTGTGTGTCTTCTTGTGGGATATGTGACATTTTGTTAAAGAAAATATTTGCCATGCAGATATATCTTCTTCAGTGGTGGAGCATTTAGATTCTCTTTGATTGAATATTTTTAAAAGTCCTCTTTTTTTTTTTTTTTACTTTTAAAATCTAAATTAAAAATGTTTGTGGTCCATTTTAAAACTGTCCCAAGCTGTTAAAAAATCTGTTTATTTAGTATATGTAAGAGTAACTTTCTACCTACTTGCAGCGTTATTCTTAATCACCCCTTCTGAAGTCACCATGTAGGAAAATATATCTATAGAGAGGGTGGTCAAATATTTCAACAGGTTACCTGGAGAGGTTGTGGAATCTATGTCCCTGGACATAATCAAACTGTGGCTGTGGCTGGACATGGCCTTGAACATCCTTATCCAAATGGCCTTGCTTTGAACAGGATGTTGAACTAAGTGACATCCAGAGATTTCTTCCAGGCTAAATTCTATCATTCCGTGTTTTATTCATATAATGAAACTAAATGTCAATTAATGTAATGTCATTTGACTATGACTTCATACTTTAATTTTCAGGTATATATTACATAATATGCTAAATACTATATATAGATAGATAGATATCTGTGTGTATGTGTATCCATGTGTCTATCTATCGACCTATTTAGAATATACAAAAGAATACTTTGGAAGTCTGTTCTGACCTCATCAGAATAAAGAGGCAATAAATCATATATATATATATTCACATAATTAATGGAAATTGACATGATACTAGAAAACATTACATTTATATCTTTAGATGTAAATAACATTCTTACATGAAATACTGTTCCTTAAAGTTGTTACATAGTTCTAGGGTTTGTTAACTTAGTTGTCGCAGACTTTGAAAACCTTACATCAAACTGTGGAGTTTGAAAATTATTCTGAGTGTAAAAAAATGAATTCTTTGGATGACTTTTATTTTGTCAAGAACATAAAGAAAATCAGCCTAGTCAAACCAGTATCATGTCCATTATCTTTCACAAGTACCACCCATTGTGCTTCTAAGTTATGCTGAATGTAGTGACAAAATGTAGAATGGTTGAGGATTCTGAAATTACATGGTTTGTATTCATAATACAAAAGTCACCTTGATTTTTTTATCTCTCTTATGCTATTATATTACCACTAACAAAGTGGGGGAGGTCTGAGTTGTCATTTGTGCAGGCTGAGAAGCACATTGTGTACAATGTTATTCGCTAAACCACAGAGCAAGTAGATGCTGTAGTATCTGATTGAAATGCAGTAATGTTGTCAGGACCTTGTTTAGAATATACATTGTTTATCTTTCTTAATCAACTGGATAATACTTGTTATTTTTTACTGTAAAACTGTATGAATACTTCAAAAATAATGATTAAATGTAATGCTGTGATGTAGTCTAAGAGAGAAATAATACAGGGTGATAATTTCAAGGAATATTCACCACTATTCATGGTGTGATTTGAGGTCCTCTGAAAGGAAGATAAAGAAACTGATTTAATTCAGATACCTATACCTTGTTCTGAGAGCTTAAATAGAACTCAGTACCCTCCACAAAAGGGTGAAATTAATTTACAGCAAGGCAGTTTTATTGCAAAAAGAGGAATCTTTTACATACTTAAAATCCTCTGTGGGAAGGGGTTGTTGTCACCTAAGTTTGTGCTCTACTCAAAGAGAAATATACTTGGAATTTGGCATTTCTTAGATAAAACAGCAGAGGACATATGGTGAAATACTGACACCTTCAAACTGGTGATAAATTACTGCATAGACTATTGGAAAGAAGTGTTTGGAGCAGGTTTCAGGGACAAATAAAGTGTGGAAAGGAAGATCTGAACATAAGAATTTTCTTTATGTGTGGGAATTAATGGTAGAATTTTCATTTCTCAGACCTTGATAACGTCCCTTTGGAGAATACTATTAGGAATTCACACGCATAAAAACTGACTCAGAATGTCTACTTATTTTTTTCCTCAGTATGTTTTCATGCAATGGCTATGTTCAGGCAGCTGCTGCAACAAATGATATAAGAAAGATGTTAGAAATCAGAGAAACTTCCAAATTCTCTCATCTTTCAGGAGGAAATTAATCAATTCTTATTCTCTCATAATATGCATAAAGTAATAAAAGCGGAAAACTATATATGACTTAGCATAAAGTTAGCTATAAATTTAGCTTTCTCCTTTTACTTTGAAAGTGATATTTCTAACTCTTTCCTCCTGAAATATTGCTCGATCAATCAAATGCTAAAATGTTATTTCATTCCAGGGCACTTATTTTTAAATCTTTGTGGGAAGTGATACCAGGAATTAGGAAAATAAAATAATGTCTAATAAGAATAAAGTTATAAAAAAGTG
The DNA here is from genome assembly GCF_003259725.1 of Athene cunicularia. NCBI lineage: Eukaryota > Metazoa > Chordata > Aves > Strigiformes > Strigidae > Athene > Athene cunicularia. The sequence goes on from NW_020799092.1 coordinate 59,655,168, forward strand.
TTAAATTAATGTGGGTTTTGGCTGACAAACCCTGTTCCTAAATTCGCTTCAGTGGGTACTGCAGTTAGGAGAATAACTTCTCCCTCTCTCAGTGCCTCTTGCTAATGGATGTAGATATCCCACTGCTTGTGTCAGTTGCTATAGTGTGCTATGCTATGACTGTGTTTGTAAACAAAATGAGCTTCGGTCTACTTGTTGACCTTGAGAAAAATATACAATAATATACAATTTGCTAAGAATGGCTTCAATTATACTGCCTGTTGGAAACAGTCTGTGGGTTGTGGCTGAGCAGTGTCTGGGGGAGCACTAATTGGTGCAGATTGGAAGCATGCCAGACTCCAACAGACAATATAAATGATTATGTGCAGCACTGGAGACCAAGATCAGGGCTGTTTACTTTATTAATGTCAATGTAACATCTGTACCTCTTGACAGACATCTGAATTTTTCTACACACCTTCTTTGGATGTATAGATTCTGATTGTGAATCCCTACTACACTGTCAGACATCCATTATGTAATGATTAACAACATGAAGCCTCCTGGAACATCTGCAGCCTGATATTTAGTGTCTTAAATCTGCAGTGCTCCTAGGGTTATAGAATACTCTGGTAAGCATAAGGAGTAACTAATTTTCTCTTGATCCTCAGGCAGAGTGTTTAAGATGACAGTTATTTAATCCGGATATTGCTTGAAATGATTTATATCTTGCCTATGGACAATGTGGGAAGGATCACATATGACTACATACTGTGTATTGTATCATTATGTAGGTTCTGTACTTTGAACAACTTTCCATGTTTTGCTTGACCCTGGAAATACAAAATGAGAAACATAGAATCATAGGGTTATCAAATCCAACCATAAACCTAACACTGCCAAGGCCACCCTTAAACCATGTCTCTAAGAGCCACGTATACACATCTTTTAATACCTCCAGGGGTGATGAACCAACCACTTCCCTGGGCAGCCTGTTCCAATGCTTGACAACCCTTTCAGTGAAGATTTTTTTCCTAATATCCAACCTAAACATCCCTCGGCCCAACCTGAGGCCATTTCCTCTCATCCTATCACTTGTTACTTGGGAGAAGAGACTGACACTCATTTCATGTAGTTGTAGAGAGTGATAAGGTCTCCCCTGAGCCTCCTTTTCTGCAGATTAAACAACTGTAGGTCCCTCAGCCACTTCTCACAGCACATGTGCCTCATCATGAACATCCTTCACCAGGTCTGTTGCCCTTCTTTGTAATGCTCCAGCAGCTCAACGTCTTTCTTGTAGTGAAGAGCCCAAAAATGAACACAGTATTCAGGCTGTGGCCTCACTGGTGCCAAGTACAGGCAGACCATCACTTCCCTAATCCTGTGGGCCACAATATTTCTTGTACAAGCCAGGATACTATTGGCCTTTCTGGCCACCTGAACACACTGCTGGATCATATTCAGTCGGCTGTCAACCAATGCCCCCAGGTCATTTTCCACTGGGCAGCTTTCTACTCACTCTTCCCCAAGCCTGTAGCATTGCATGGGGTTGTTATGACCCTAGTGCAGGACCTAGAAGTGCAGGACACAGGTAAGGGAACCCTTCTAACAGCCTGTATGAACTTACTGCGTATATTCACCAGTGGTATCCATACTTTCTCTAAGAGACATGAAAGAACATCAGTGAGCCCTACTCAAATGATGATCTCAACTCAAAAGAAAACCTGATAGATATGAAACATCTATTTAGAAGATATTTTCTAATCCGATAACATCATCATTTGGGCTGTTCATGTAGTGAAGTGAACGATGCCAATTTCTACATTATGATAGTGTTTTGTTTTTTTCAGACAGAGTTACAAATACAAGTTTAATAAACTAGCATGGTAGGCCTACATATACCTGTATACCTACAGTCAGGTATAAAGGAAAAGGAATCAGAATAATAACAGGATATAGATTTCCTCCGCTTTTGACCAGTATAACTAGACAACTGATAAAAGATGCACAAATATTGAAGGGCATCTTTATAAAGATCTTTGGGGAAAGTAGTTCTTGACTTTGTTAGAACTTCCTTAGTTTTCAACATGAGATCAAAGGAAGTAGAAGTTCTTCGAGAAATCCTTGAAAAAACCCATTAGAATACCCTTGGCTCATCTCTAGTTAAAAAAAACCCACTTTTTCTTTTTTTTTTAATTTTATTTTTATCAATGGGAATTGTAAGAGCAATTTTTGTACAGTTGCTAAAACAAAGATGAAAAAGTAGTTGACTCATGAATATTCTTACCTTCATGATAGTCAAGCAGCAATGGACACAGAGGAAAAATAATTGCCATATTTAAAGATCATGACTATTCTTTCTCCTTCACCAAACAGCATGTACAAGGGATGTCTTCTTCAAAGATGGCACAGTATCAGCTGATCAATGCCATATTATAAATTCCAAAACTTATGTCACTTTCTAAAACATAGTTCCTATAGCATCGTTAAGTAGTCCCTGTGCAGGACAAATATGACTTACAGAGGAGACTTAATGGCTGTATGCTTCATTGCACATAAAACCATTGCATGGACTCATTCCTTTTCAATCAGTATTGCTATGCGAATCCTTAGTATGCACAAGGTGGTAGGAAAAGCAAGATTAGTTCTAAAGATAATAAGGATTCTCAAGCTTTGTGTTAGTTGAAGGAGATCCTTTTCTCCTTTAATAAAACCTACTTTTACAGGACATAGATTTCATTGTCCATCCATGGAAATGATGATTTTGTTCTGGAAGACACCCCTGAAGAGGTAATGTAAGAAGAGACTGGTTATAATCTGAAATATTGTGTAAAAATTATTTTGAACAGATCTGTATTTGGGTGCCAATCTAGGCATACGTTTAAAACCACTAATGTATAGAGATGGGTTTCTCATTACTCTGAATATAAGGAGCATAAGAAGTAAAAATAATAGAAACATGACAGATTCATTATTCAGATAATGGTATGTGCATAAATATTAGTCACCCTTGAATGTATTTGCAATTTCTCTAATAGTTACCTTGCAATCTACTGAATATCAACAGTATTTAGCATCACATACACATCAGCAGTTAAGTACATGTAGATTGATGTGTTATATAAAGTACAACATATATATACTGTATGATATTAATGTCTTGCCACATTAACAAGATTCATGTCACATAATTTGAGACATCAAAAATCGGATTTTTAGTGTAAGCCCTCAAATTCAGTTGAGGGAAGAATATACAGATTTTTCGTTAATGGATTTATTCCGTCTCAATATAGACAGAGACAGATGGTGCCTGTCTCTCAGTTGACTATGGTTGAAGGCTAGTTTATACTGTGCACCTCTATGACCAAACACTGTATTAGGCCAGGTTCTAATCAGACACCTTGATTCATTTAGGCTGGACACTTAGTGGCTAATAAGTAATGTTAAATCTTGGTGAAATTAATCTAGCTTTAAAGTACACAAAACCAGTATTACAGCAGAAGTTTTTTGTCGAAATTTTTATTTTCATGAAGGCTTTGAAGCACATCAGGTCAGAATTTTTGCTGGTGTAAATAAGTCAAATCGAATTCACTGCCATCCTCACTATTTACACCATCTGAAGTTTTATCCCATGGGCTTTAGTAATGTGACATCTTTATGTAGATTGTAGCTAGAGCACAATTCTGAAAAGTCTCCTATGTATGACATTGCCAATAAACCCAAAATGATCTCTGTATGTGTAAGGCTTCCTGGGTCTGAGACATAATTGCTGCTTTAACTGATCTATTTATTTTTAATTACTGTCTAATTTTTCTATGGAAAAATAATAGTGGGAACAAACATGGTGTCATTTGCTTTCACATCTGATTTCCATCTGTGTACCAATCACAATACATCTGGATGGAAATGGAACAGAAAAATTGAGATAACATAGTATTTAGTAGGTACAGCTGGTCATGCAGATATATTAATATGTCTTATTGAAGCTGCTACACCAGGGTTAATGTGATAAAGCTCTCAAGATGAGCATGCTGTTTATCCTGTTGACACAATGCATTAAAAGACTGTCATCACTTCCTGCTCCTGCCAGCTATGCAGGAGCTATTGCTGAGGCTCAGAGTAGCAGTAAGGAAGAGCTCACCAAAAGGGTTAGCTGTGATAGTCAGCCAAGCAAGAGACTGCCCCTAAAGCACAGAAAGCAACTTAAGGTAATGGACTAATCAAAAGGAGGAGTTTGCATTCCCTGAGGAAATAAAATAAAACAATAATCAGCAACTGATTTTCCCTCCTTCCTCCTTTTTTGGTAAGGGATGTGGCCTTAAATGCTAGCATGAACATAAGCATAATTTGAAACTGTCAGAAGTATCAATGAAATGAGAAGTGGTACTAAATAGTGCATGTGTTTATTCATATAATATTCAGTGATCTTCAGAATACAACGATTTGGCAAGTATTTAGCTGATACCTGTTAACCAGATGATGTTTAAATCTCATCTTGCAGTCCCAAGGAAAAAATTACTAATTCTCTGAAAGGTGACTGTTTTGGAAACACTCAAAGAAAACAGATTTATTTCTGACTCTTGCTTACTGTTTTTCAGAAATTTACTTTTAATCTTTTCAAAGACAGTTTTAATACTCAGCTAAAATTCAGTTAAGCTTTAAGGTTCATAAAAGTGCTTAAATTTGTGCTTTATGTATAATGAACATGTTCAGAATTAAGATGGCGTGACCATATTGCCCTGTGAAATCTGTGGGAAACTTTCTTATAGGTTTAAGTGCTAAAGGATCAAGCATATGGAATTCACAACAAATTCATAATAGTGCTGCTGCACTTGTAGGTCTTCAGCCTTTCTCAGAGAATGACTGAGCATCAATGTTCAAAGCAAAGAAAAAAAAAATATCCTTTGTTAAGTATAACTTCAGTAATAATTCCTAATCTTTTCCGATTACTGTTGCCTTATGTCCAGCAACTTGAAGATGTATAATTTTACTAACAACATAAAGCAAATATAGAAGAAATTTAGATATAGGTAAAATGAAGTATTAAATTAATGGAAAGATTGATTGTAATGTAACTTACGTGGTGGGGAAATTCACTGAGACAGACTATATGCTTATGTAATATCACAGAAGACAATGACCGAGTAAGGCTATGTGTTGTATCTAATGCTCTGGACTTGGGACATCTATGTTTTTCCCCCATGAGATGAACAGACATAGCAATTCCATCTTATTATGAAGCATAATGGAGTCAGAGTCTGACCTTTCTTTGTGCTGTTATATTTTCAATGTCTGTTCTGGATAAAGCAAGCTTTTACCCTCTCACATAATACCAAATTATGATATCTTTCATGTGTGTGCAAGCATATTATGTGGGCTTCTACCAAATGTCACTGTAGGTGTTTTTATGATTTACACAAACATCCCTTTACTTTTACTCTCATTAGGATTTTGCTTACATGGTACATTTTGGAAGCAATTTACAAAACATAATCATATGATGTATAAAATAGTACCTCCTGTAAGCAAATTTAAGAACTTTGTCAGCTTCGCTGCACGCAATATGATGAGAAAGCTTGATGCCAGAATATATTTTGTCTACAATGTGCATTGTTCTGTTCATTCAGTCAAATTCCTTGTTTAAGCTAATCATGAAGTCAGAAAAGACTTATGCTGTAACCTCTTAGTGCATCTTGGCATTGTTTGCTTTATCACTGTAGACAGACATTGCTGTAGACAATGACTGTTATTCGTAGTTTAGATGATGCTGAAGTAGCTCTTCTAGTTACAGAACACTTAAGGGCTGCTGCCAGCTGGCCTTGCCCATGGCCTTGCCCTTGGACAGAGACTTTCTCCAACCAGTGAGGATGTGGAGGAGGTGAATAACAGAAAGCTCACATTTAGGCCAAATAGCTATTCTAGTCTGTTGGGGCTCATGTGCAGAACAATGCACCATGTCATGATACTTTAGCCAACAGGCAGAGGCAGAAACAGGTAAAGCTTTCTAGGGTGCCTTATATCTGATGGACAGATCTCAAAATGACATCTTTGACTAGAAAACAAACTAATGTATTAACTCAAAACCAAGTCTTCAGTAGCAACTGAGATGTAGGTGCAAGGTCAGTGAGCAGAATCCCACACCATGTTTTTATCCTTCTCAGTCTTGCTGTGATATCTTCTTGAAGGTTAGATTTCTTTGTCATCACCTCCTGAAGCCTATGCAATGCTACTGTGGTGTGGGGAAAAAAAAAAAAAAAAAAAAAAAAAAAGTGCATAGCCTCTACTGATCAAGTTGTATCACATAAAACCCACAAATAAACTATCATCGAAACATTAAATTAAAATGAGTTAAAATAAAAATACCAAGTCATGTTATCCTAATAAATATCTTGAAGATATATATATAAAAATAAAGATAAAGGTGGGATATCTAACTACAAAGAGGTTTTATTCTACCTTAAAATCTGGGAGAGAAAAGAAGCAGTTGATTAAACATTTTAATCATGCAAATACAAGGCTGAGAACAAAGATGTGTATGTTTTGGGGTTTTTTTGTTTGTTTGGGATTTATTTTTTTTTCTTTGTTCCTCTGCATTGGCTTTGAAGGAACCATGAATGATCCAGTGTTAAAAAGATAGAAAGTAAGAGAATATCATTTCAGGAAAAACATATATTCTCACCTTTTCCAACACTTTCCTTAAAATAGATTATCTGATCAAAGCATATAAATATGAAAGCCAAATTCTCTACCAGAGAAAGGTCATATTTCTCCATAGATGTAGGAAGATCTGGTAGCCAGAATGATCCTCCTCACCATTTTGTAATTTTGAGCTTCATGTGCTGTTGTTCTAACAACTGACCAAATCCTTGAGTCATAGTTATTATAATGATTCTTCATTTGCATGACAGCAGTGTCCAGGAGACTTGAATTAAATCTATTATCAGTCATAAAGATCAGTATATAACATACTAAAAAAGTCCTCAGCATCTAAGTTAGTCCTTGTGGATCAATTAAAATTAGACATTTTAAATGAATGAGGACAAGAGATAATGGGAAACAACATTTTAGGCCAAAATTTCTCCCATCTCACTTTAGGTGCTTAATTAGGGTAGCATCTTTGTTTATCTTTATTTACCTACAGATACCTTTATACTCCAAAGACAGAGAGGGAGAGAAACTCCTCAAGAGTGATAGATCCTATCCAAGAATGAGGGAAGAGTGTCTTACTTAGGATGTACCTATTCATTTTTTAGCATGCCTTTGGGTCTTGGTTACATGATCTTTTGGACAAGCACCTATTCAGAGTATTTGGTAATTCCTGCCCAACCATGCACATTAATTTCCTTTATGTGAAAGAACGTGGGCATCTGGTAGTAAATTTTGTATTCTTATTTTTTCTGGTGCATGGATATATAACCAGAGTGCACACCCAGAGGAGGTAGGTAACATAGCAAGGTGGAATAGAAGCAAGATGTAATAAATTAGGACTTAGATCCTATGTGAATAAAAATAGATTTGGTGTTATATTTTCCTCTAGTTGTTTATAAAGCACTCTGTGTACTATCTGCACCATAACTAATAGGGGCTCAGTGAACCTGATGCTGAAGTGATATTTACTTTTCCCATGGTTGCCTTGTCACTCCAAAGTTTCTTCATTTAAGAGATAAATGCATAGAAATGTAATGAAGGACACAACATGTGCAAAGTATGAATGAACTCTGTATAACTCACATAAGATGTAAAGATGTGTTACTGGTGGTAACCCAAAAAATAAAAATCACCTCCTCATCAAGAAATTAGGACATGCCTCTTTAATTCTTTTGAACCGTTATTATTAAAACATGTGGTAAAACTATAAAAGCCCATGGAGCTCATGTAATCTAGATCACAAAATTGGCAGTAAATTTTACAATACAAAGTGAGCATTTATAATTTAATAATTTTAAAAATAACATGGAGATTTAATTTCCTATGTAAATTATTCTTTCTAGTTGAATATTATGGAACTGTGTATTTACTCTGTAAGAAAGGAAAGCTGTACCTCAGTCACTTCATTTTAGTTCAGATTTTATGAGTTAAAACAGAAATGGAAAGGAGGGAAATTAAAGATAAAAGAAAGTCCTTTTGTCTATAAATTATTAAATACAGATGGGAAGCTCCTACATGACAACAGATGGCTTGTAACTACAAACAAATTAGCATATAGACGGCCATTACTGAATTCAATTAAATCTGAATCTAAATATTAATTAGGATTTAAAGGCAATAACATAAGCAGAATGAATTGCAAGTTTCTGTAGCATAGGGAAATATGATTACAGAGGAGGGGTCTATTGACAATTACATTGGAATTTGGCACACTAATTATTCTATGAGTCACATGCAGCACGAGAGTGAAGAATATCATATTTTGTTTGTGCTTTGCACAGAGGTCAGTTCTAATCTACTACTCCACAGTGGGAATTGGCCTAAAATCTGGAATAACGGAGATTTTTCTTTTTCCCTAGATACTGTCTAGTGTTTTTAATGAAAGTAAGATTAGTTCCAGTGCATTGGTAAGTGTTCTACAACATAAATGTATTTCCAAAAAAAGATGTATTTTCTGTCCAAAACAGATACCTCTGTGAACAGATGTGCTGTTGCATTGCCATATTATTACATTATAAGAGCACATCCTTTCTGCATAGATTGTGACAGTCTGATTGAAAAAAATATCTATGAAGATTGTAGAGACGTAGGCTATAGTCAAGAGCAAGCAGTTGTACTGTAGATAAATTTGGAGAATGGTAAATAATTTTTAGAAGAGCAGGAATGGAAGACCAAATTCCAAAGCAGTAGTTATATTTTGCCTTTATAAATATCCTGTAGTTATTTGAATTGAATTGTTTTGCTTCACTTTTCAATATAATTTTGCACTAGAAATTGTAACCCCAGGGCCCTGTAAGATACTATCTTTCCTCATAACAGACCATAAGCTTTGTACTGTGTTTGTGAGGCCTCAGTGCTGAGGCTTGTCAGGTCTGCTCTGTCTGAGCTTTTCTTTTTCCACCTGTAGCTTTGTTTTACTTGACTTGTGAGAGCAATCTATTATAACTGACCAGGTGTCTATATCTAATCTGTTGTTTGTTTTTTGTTTTGTGGGTTTTTTTTTGTTTTGTTTTGTTTTGGTTTGGTTTGTTTTTTTTTAATCTTTGTCTAATAACTGTAGTTTTGTGTAATAGACTTTTTACATATTTTAGCAACCCAAGTGAAAAGTTTTCATTATCCTTTTGTGTACACAGACCTGAGCAAAAGAACAATGATGAAACTGAATATCAGTTTCAATTCCTTAATCCATTCATGCTCCCACTCTTGGTCCTTAGTGCAGAAACAATACAGAAGCCTTTCCCACAGTGACTGTTTTCATTCTCTAGTTCTTCTGAGATAAACCAAATTTATACGATTATTTAGTTAAATATGTCATTAATCAGTGAAATGGGATTCAGTGCGTGAAACTACATCCTGTGGTATCCTAGTCCTTCTAGATGATTACCAGTTAATTTTTTGCCTTGTTGAACTGTTCATGTAGTTGCTGTTAGGAAGTCAATGAAACAAACCCAGATATTCCTAAGGAGCAGAAGCATGACTCGTGGTGGAGTTTAAACTAGGCAGAGTATAGCAACATGCTTTGCTCTGGATTTGTATAAAAGCTAAGACAGGAAAAATGTCCTGTCTTTGCTGGATTTGGGTGACATATAAAAGGCACTAGTGAAAAAAGACACTCCTTCCCTATACACCCCACCCTCACATACATATATATATATTATATAATGGATCTGGGAACATGAGTTTGCCCATATTTTTTCCAATATGGGACAATAAATGCTGTATTTTAATATTTCACATAAGCCTTTCCTCAAATTACATTGCTTACCAAGATATGTTATTCCACAACAATCCTAGTGCAGTTATGAGAAACTGCTGCCCACATTTATTTGTTTGAGTTAATATTATTTCTCTGTACACTAACCATAAAATGGATATATTTGTATATATTTCTCCATCAGCATGTATGGCAGTCAACACAATATCAATACATAATTTCTTTAAAATATATTTTTATTTCTAATTTCCAGATAATAAAAGCCTATGTTGAAATATATAGTTCATACTTCCCACGAAATGAGAAAAAAAAAATGCATCTATGAAAACAGGGATGTCTTTCAAGATCGCATTCAGTAAATCCAGGAGAGTACCATTATATTCTCTTTTGTTTTTAATTTACTACTTGTCTGCAGGACATCTGTATTAGAATACATAGTAAATGGTCTTTCTTGAACACTGGTTCTGTAAACATTGCTTTTTAAATAGCTTTAGAATTGTTATCACCTTGGAAATGATGATTTAGATATGTTTATGTATATTTAAAAATCACATATTTCTATATTATCATTTTTACTGTAATTTATTTTGGCTGGCAAACTGTTTAAAATTACATTTAATTTGCTGTAAAATGTATTCTAATCTGAATTATCTAAACTGATTTAAATTCATTTCTATATTCCTTTGAAATGGGACTGTTATCTTTTCAGAATATCTCTTAATACATTTAAAGACCTCGTTTGAATACAGTAATTCTGATAGTAGAAAGATGTGATATGAAATTGAAAAGAAATGTGTCATGAAATTCTAGGGGAAAAAAAAAAAAAAAAAAAAAATTTTACATTAGAACTTTTCTTTAAAAATAAGAAAAAGCATCAGAGTATCAGTTGTCACTGCATTTTGCCATCTCAGGAAATTTACACTATTTTTATATACAAAGGCCAACATTTACTTTTTAGTAAATACCTGGGCAGAGTTTTCTGGCCCAGGTTGAAATGTTCATGCTACCACATTATTGCTGTAGAACACAGATAGATGATCTTTTCTTAAACATAAATTTGACTATTATAAATGGTTCACTTAGCATTAGGGAATTATGAGGCTGAGAAAATTGCAGAAAAATGATCCCTGGAAGATTGGGAAGTGGTATGGGAGCTGTTCTGCCTGACAAGTGAATATTGGTATTTCTTTCCTATTTTTCTTGTTTGCTTGTATTCTCTGATTCTATATTCTTATTCATATATTTAGAAAATTCAACAAGCAACATTGATAGGTCAGCAAGTAAATAGTTCAAATGTCTAAGTAGCAGCTAGTCAGTGTATCCTCCCAATCTGAAGTAAAAAGGTCATAAGAAAGATAAACCGGGAACTGTAGATTACCCGGAACAATTGCAAGAAAGGGACCAGGATCACCAAAGAACAAACAGTTAAATCTAACAAAGGACAGTTTAAAAAGTTAAATCTAACAAAGGACCCCCAGGAAAGTTGGTCAATAATTTGTGATCTCAAGTGCTTAGATTAGGTTCTTGTTATGTTAAATTCATTACCTCTTTTCACAGTCTGGTGTTATTTGGTGTTCTTTGACGTTGTAAAGCATGGGCAGGTTAACACTAACAGATATACCTTAATAAGTTATACTTATCTACACAGGTAGGACTAATACACAATTCCACCTAATAATGTCAAGAACACTAAGCAACTCTTGTTTTTATTCTTAAATTAAGCATCTCCCAACACAAAGGACCATATCCCAAATGAACTCTGATAAAATGTTTTCAAATAATGCTCTTCTAATTCCTGAAGATTAAAATCCTGTATAGACAGTAAGAGGAGTCCTATAAAGAAACTGTCATGAGGTGGAAGCTGCAGAAGAATGCAATGAGTTTTCTCATCCATAACTGGAGGAAGTTTTTCCTCACAGATATCACTACATGATTCACCAGGCTCAGAGCAAGCCTCCCTGGTTTAAAGGATTGCCTCCATTCTGCTCCTATTTCCCTCAAGCAGATGTCTCCTTTATACTTTATCATTTTCTTTGTGTCACTTTCCCTTTCTTTATGCTACTCCAATGCTTTGGGAGAAGAGGCACAAGAGATTTAGCCCTGCAGGTGCTGTATATTTTTCTATTCCTGCTCTTAGGACTGGGAGGAGATATGATTGCTTGTAGGACTTACAGAATGCTGATAGAAATTTAAGAGGCCTCAGGATGAAGACGAAAATTCAGGAGTTTGTTTCTGGATCCCCAATCTCAAACTGAGTTTCACTCCTCCTTCACATCTGGGAAATGATTATGTGTTGGATGACCTCAGAAATACAGAAATGTAATTGAATGGCCTGGGGGGCATAAGCATAAGTGCTTTTTGTGTTCATAAAGTTCTCTGCCTGTTTCATGAAAACAAGATCAGGTTTAGATCAAAGAAGATTCAGATACATCAGGCTGAAATCAGGGAATTAAGACTAGGGAACACAATGGAGCTCAGTTCTCACAGTTATGGAGGTATTAACTGATACTGCCATGTGGGAATGAAGCAGAACAGTGAGTTTTTAATGGTGCAATTTGATGCCTGAATATAAGCCTCAGCAGTGTATGTGCTCAGGCAACCTCCTAAGTGTCGGAGTGCTGGTTGTTGATGCTTTAATCAGACAGGTGTGGTAAACTGGGCTACTGAGTCTGGGTTTTTTAGGTGTGAGTAAATTATCTGTTCTTCATCCAAAAAGTGTCAGCTGCAAGCAGTGAAATTATTAAACAGGATTTTAATTGTAATTTATATTAGTTTTGTTTTTGTTTTTTTTTTTTTTTTTTTTTTTTTTTTTTTTTTTCCAGAAGGATCAACAACAGTTCATTTCCCTAAGCAAACCAGAATGAATTCAACTAAAATCCCAGATGCATTTCAAGAGGAAGATTAAGACCTTTGTGCTCTGTGGTTTTATAACAGAATCAGAAGCACAATGAAGACAAATTGTTTTGTTAAGTAGCCATAATTTTCCAGTGAGAGGTTTGGTAGAAATTTGGAGGTAAAGGTTCTAGAGGGATCAGAAAGTAGAAAAATTTGATTTTGTTCTACATTTTTAGGAAAATCATTCTTAAATCGATATTTTTTATATTTCTTCCTCTCCTCATTTGCTTATCTCACAATATTATCAATAATATCATACATCTGTAAAGTATATCTATAATTTAAAATCAAGTTTCTACCAGCTTCATTATAGTAAATTTAAAAAATAGATTTATGTTACATTTTATAATTGAGTTTTGTAAAGACAAGTTAGCAATATAAAATAAATAAGATCCCTGGTAAAAAAAAAAAAAGAAAAAAAAAAAGAAAAAAAAAGACTTTTGTAAAATTAAGTGTGAGAAGAATTAAAAAAGGTGAATATTTTTACATTCTTAAAATTTACAGTGTGGCTGCAAAGTCTTCTTTATTTCAAAATGCTCTTGTATTCATGATCTAGCTTAAACTGAGTAACTCAGAAAAATCCACTCAAAAGGAAAATAATCATGATAATTTTGGAAAAAAATCCTGATACCTTCATGATATATTTTACTAAAATATATTTTGTCTTCTGACTAAAAAGTGTATTACTATTGGCAAAATTGCAATATTTTAGTATGAAAAAATTTATATTTTCTGGGAAAAAAATAATTCTACAGTATATTACTTGGTCTAATAGAGAAAAATATAAGGTTTGGTTTGTTGGGGTATTTTTAAGTGTTTCCTAGTTATACTACTGTTAATATCAGTTTGTCTTAGATCTAAATTAAGATGAATTTCATATAAACACTTTAAATGGTGCATTGCTGATATAAGCATTATTTAAGGGTATGCTGACAGTATCTTGAAAACCCTTGCCAGTTTTCAATGACTACCAGAATAAGGCAAATCTTGTGGTTCTGGGACAGATTATATTTCAGAGAGAGAAGAAAACATCTCACACTGTCCTGAAGTACAGAGCATTATCAGCTGCTTCTCACACTCCCCACATCTGCAACAGGGGACACACACTCCATGTAAAAATGGGAAATACTCGAGTGCAGTTGAGATATATCTTTTTATCCCATATTAAAGGATTTTCCTTCCAAGCTGAAACTGCAGTATTTTGACACAAAATATTTCTGTTCTACAGAACTCTCTTTTAGGCAGTTGTTGCAGATATGGGATGCTGAAACATCAGAGCTTTGACAGGTTTGCTCTGTCATGGACCAGATTATAAGAAAGGTACTGGAATTTAATGTGAGTTTATGATGCTTCTAAGGTAAATGATCTTGCCTTACTAGTGGGTACAAGAGAGTTTATTTTGTGCACTCATAGTGCTTCACAAGACTGCGTGGCAGCAAAGGCAGTCTCTGTGCAAGCCCTCAGGAGCTGGTCCATGAAGGAGGCTCCTACAGAGCTTTCAGCACAACTCTTTTTCACAAGTTAGAACATGGTTTTGACAGTTTTCTGTCTTCAACTTTTCAACTGAAGTATAAATAATTTTTTATAAGTTTTCCTTCATGCAACTGATCTATAAGTTGTGCCCAAATTTTTTCACTTTTTATTTTCTGAGTTTTGCAAAATTTATGAGGATAGCAGTCCTATTTGTAGTGTATAATCTGCATGAATTCCCATGAAAACTATTCTCCCATAAATTATGAGATAGGCAGAGAGAAAACATGCACCCCCCTGTTGGGAAAAAGCTAATTTGAGCTGTTTGATATCTAGTGGCTTGAATTACATTGTTGTGTTTCTTTAAAGTGCTTTGAAACATCAACCTTACCAATACTCCTGTGGAAAGAAGTAGAATAAAATTATATGGGCCAAAGCCTCTGAATCTTCAGTCTACCGTAGCATATTATGTAGCAGTGTTTACAGGTACATGGCAGTTTGTATTTTATTTGATGCAAATTTTAAGAGCCATCAACTGAATTTGTACACTCTGCTGTCTTTATATGTGATTCTACCATATAATTTGTTACTTTAATTGTTCAATATGAATATTGGTTTGAGAAAATAAACCTAAACCAAAGTTAACCAAATTCAAAAGAAATTTCCAACAAAGTTAAAAGTTGCTAAACCAAAAGAAAAATAGTTTCTTCATATTATGCTCATACTAACCAAGCATACTGAGTGAATGAAGAATTCAGTACAGATCTGAACTTCATTCTTACAGTGGTAATACAATGATAAAGTTTAGATGAATGGTCATGTTGTTATTCATAGAATAAATTGTCCAAAATGCCCTCTACTAATGTATTAGTTCTAGTTTTTCAGAAGTATAAGGATGTGCAAGGAAATTAAAAATTAAAAACACCTGCATATTCTAATAGGCAGAAGATCTGGAAGAATCTGAGAAGTCAGAAATTTTGTCTATTCGGTAATATGAGGGGAGAGGAAAAAATAACTATATAGGTTATATTTTTAATTAACAATTGTGGATTTTATTATCCTGACTGATTTCCTTGTGCTCCATGTGCAGAAGGACTACAGTAATTGCTGTACAATTTTAAAAGCACTTGTCAGAGCTTGTGAGGACTTGATATTTAGTTGAGGGTAAGTTGCCTTCATGTTCAGTGATGGAGCTCATAAACAATTTATACCAGGCAGTAAGTTCTTGACTGGGTTATTCTAGACGCATACAGCTGTGGGCTGAGGGCTAAGGACTGCTTTCTGGGTAGTAATAAAGCTTCCTAAATGATATTTGGTGACTGTCTTATTCATTAAGAATTTAAGAGTTTCCTTGAGCATTTAAGAGTGGAGAAAATCCTTGACATTATATGAGTGGGAAATTCACTAGAAGCCTGTATTATCAAAATTAGCATATTTTCTTGACACATGATGGCATAAAAACTAGGTAAAAGAGAAATATACTATAAAACAGAACAGTGAGCATGTATGAAACCTGATTAACTCCCTCTTCTGGGGAATTATCAGAGTAAGAAACAGCTGAACAGAGTCTCCCAAATGGGCAGAAAAAAATCCAGAAAAATAAAATGCTAGGTGACTGACTGCAATAAAATCTTGTATTATATAATAAGAAAAAATGATCTGATTTGTAGATACGAGATCATGGTGTCCACAAAGCCCTGGGTGAGATAAATGGGGAAGTTCATAGCTCTCAGAGATATAATTTCAAACTTTCTTCATATCAGGTTTGGTTACACTCTGCTACCTTCCATCGGTTACACGTGCTGCTCATGCTTTCAAGGTTATAGCAAGGAAGGCTAGAAATTAAGCTGTGTTTTATTTTTGGTTTTAATGAATACTGAGACATTACAGTCCCTGTTGGCTGTGAGAAGTACTTTCTAGAGCAAAGTATGTAGCCATGAAATAAAATGGGCCCTGGATTAATTTATTTCCCCACACGTTTCTTCATCTTCGTATTCTCCATTTCACAACCACTATAATTTGAAAGGTGACTTTGGAGAGATTTTGAGTAAAGTCTCACTTCCATGAACAAATAACAACATCTAAGTAAGATAATGTAAACCACATGCAAAAAAACCCTGAAGTGATAAGCTTGTCTATATAATTCTGAGTATGCAGGTTTATATTGTTTCATATGATGGTAGTCTCCTAGAAGTCATAAAACCCATCCCTTTTACTTTCTAAGGTAATGTAACTGGACAGGATCAGCCTATATGTCATCACACTAAACCAAGTATGTTGCCATGTATAGCCTACTGAACACCTGATTTCAGCTGTGGTATAAATTCCTTCCTCTTCATCTGAGGTATCAACAGATTAATATAATAGTACTGACAGATACATTCAAAAGCAGGGATTTCTATGTTACTTGACACTTGTGAAGAAGACTTGAATAAATTAAAGAACGTATGAACAGGCAAGTGTGATGACAGTAATAAAAATTATACTAAATTAAATTCAAAATAAAATTCAAATATCTGATGTGAGATAATTTCTTCAGGATTTAACTAAAGGATTTTTTATCTTGCTGGTACGTTTGTATAGTTTTGATCCACTCAGTTTTTCTTTAACTGTTTCTGTAATGTTACTGATTAATGAAGAAAAAAAAAAAAGTTTAGAAGTTCTGGATTCTAAAATATGGGCATTTTTTTTTCTCTTATTCACCAAGCTAGTCAGAATTATGAACTAATTTATTGGTGAAAATAAAAAAAGCTTTTTATCTTCACATCAATATCCCAGATTGTTGGAGAATGGATTGCAGAGAGCAAGGCCATGGGTCTCTGCAGGAGCTGATTGCAGCCATCTGAGGTAAACAAAGGAAAAAAACCCAGGGTACAGTTATGCTAACAAAGGACTGTTATGTTAACAAAGAGAGAAACTGAGGTACATTATGGCCTTGTGTATGATAAAGAATGGCTCTGGGAGAAAAACAGGTTCAGAAGAGGGAAGATGTTGTGACATGCCTGAGATGGCACAAGGGGCTGGGATATTATAATGTATCTTTTTACATGTATCCAATAGATTTGTGAGTAGTATGCATGATTATTGTAGAGTGCTTATATAAGGTGTGATTTATTTCAATAAAGTTGAAGCTTGTTCTGTCATTCAAATTGAATCCTCTGCTTGCTTCCTCCGCGCTCCGCTCCAGATCTGAAGCATATGTAAAGAGCATATATATATATATATATATATATATATATATATGATCTTGATGTTGTTCAGAAAGTGAATATTTTTCTGTTTTCTCTGTTTTTAAATCACAGCAGAATGCAAGAGGTTCAGGTCTCAGTTATGCCACTATACACTGAGAATATCATACTCAGGAAAAAAAAAAACAACATAAGAGCTTCTATGTACAATATCATCACAGATCACACAAATCGTTATATATCCTTCACAGTTATAACTGATTAAATTATTTCAGATTACATGAATATAAGGTGCATAACAATGACATACTTAAGATATGCAATTAACTATACTAGTAAAATGGTATTTTTATTTTATGTCTGTAAGTTCCAAACCCATATATTTTAAGATAATTTATCCAGAGGAGAAAATGAATCCCATAATTTTAGAGCATATTGTTCTTGCTTATTCTTATAGTAGTTAGGCATACACTACCATTAAATAATTCTTTTCTCATTGTGAAAAAGAAAAAAAGAGAAAAAAGATCTTAAAAAGGGCATTCTACATCACCTTAGAAAAAAAAATGAATGAGAGATGAAATTAAGATCTCAAAAGACCTCAGGCAGAAACTTAAGGCCATAAACATTTCTTTCACTCCTATAAAGTTTTATTTTCTTTTCCTGTTTTTTTAAACCCTATGAAAGATAGTTTTGGTCAACAGCTGAACACAGTTTGAGCCCTTATAAGCAATTTCTTTAAAAGAAGAGAACCTATCAAACAGTTGCAGTTGTTCAGTAGCTGAATGGAGAATCTCATTTGCAAAATAAGTGTACTGCTACTTTACCGTCATAGTTTTCAAAGAATGAGTTTTATTAAATGTCTGCTTAAGCCAGTCAGAACCATTGCGGACATAATAATGAAATTTCTAATAAAAGAAGCAAGGCCAGAAGGATATTGTTGTATCCTATTGATAGTTAGTGCAAAAACTGGAAGACCTTCTTTCCATTTGCAATAAAATATTTCTAACTGTTTTGATTTAGGAATCAATATAGTGTCAAATTAGACTGTACTTCAATTTTATGATGCTGTTTTACTTAGAATTAAATGTGTTATCAATCGCAAAATAGCTTGTACATGTCTAAAAAAAAGATTATAGTCAACCAGTCTCCTGAATATTCTACTATATGTTTTTATTTCTATATTTTTACCCATCAATACTGTGTGCACGATACACACCAATTATATCTTACTTTTCTCACACACTAACACATTATTATTTCACAGGTTTTGAACCTGTCAGTGCAAGCTGATTACCTCCGCTAATTTTCCTTTTATAGGCATGATTGTAAAGAGTAGTTTATTTCTAAATGTTAAAAGTACTAAATTAATTCTATGCTGTTCTACTCTATCCTTTGTGTCTACTGTAAAAGGCTTTGTAATTTTTAAGTGTGCTTGGAGAACTATAAATTACAGTAGTCCTCGCTGGATGAACATAGAGACAAGTGGTCCATTATGGTAACATGACTTTGTCATTTGCCATACTTCAAAGGACATACGACAACACACAGTTTGTATAAAAACCTGTAGCACTCTTGCACTTGAAGACATACTAGCAAAGTGCTTCCAGCCAACATGCATATTTTATAATTCATAATGATCTAGAGAATAAAAACTGCAAATCTGTGAACTTGAGGATCTGCTTAGTTGTTATTCTCTAAACAGCAGTAAACAGCAGGCTAAAGACAGAATGGACACATGGTTTTAAAATATGTTTTATGGATGTGTTGTTTTTTGCTGTAGGATGCAAATTTCATCTTGCAATCATAATGTCAATTCATTATAGGGAAAAACTTCTAACCATTTGTTCCATCAAAAGCAAAAAGCATAAATGCAAGAAAAATATGTAGGTACTTGCTTAAATTTAAATGATAATTCATTAAAACAGTCATGCATTCTACTGTTGCAAACAGATGTGTGTTTCACATGTCTTCTGAGATTCATAATGTACATATGTAAGGGTCTGTGTTATCTGTCTCAAACATTGCTGTCGCACCACCACCATTTCCTGGCCTCGGCATCCTGTCACCATGGAGGAGTACTCTGAAGGAGATGAATTGTCTCTGACAGAACCACGACATCTGCCTGAAGTTAAATCAGGATGAAGACGTGCAGGCCAGCGTGGGACCACAGGCGGAACACAATGAGCTCCATGGGAATGGGTGGACTCTTCAGAGAGATTGTGGGGACTGGGATCATAAAAGGACTTCTCTTTAGGGAGCTCTATTCACTCTTGTCATCTCATCCTTCCTCAGAGCTGGGATTTCGGTGGAGCTTGGAGCTTGGAGCACCACCACCTGCACCGAGACCGAGCCAACAGGACATCACTGGATTAGTGGTGGTGGTAATTACTCTCACTGCATCTCTACTGTTTGCTTGCTTAGAGATTCTGCCTTTTCCTTTCTTTTCCTCTCTGTTCTATCGCTATTACTAATTGTTATAGAAAATAAAGTTCACTAGGCTGTACAGCATCTGACCTCGTTTGTGCCTTCATCTCGCTCTTGGGATTGTTTAAGAACCCTCCCCGATATTGGATTAGGACAATGTCTGAGGTTCCTTACAACCATGGGAGTTATTTAAGAGTTAATTCAAGAAGCTGGAGACTGAAACCAATGTTACAGGACTCCAGTTCTTCATGGAGGCTGAGTTGTTCTAGTTCTGAGGCAGAAGAGGAACTGGGAAATCAAGGACAGAAAATAAGGAACAGAGAAGAGCAGCCTTTCATTAACATATTTTGTTTAGAACTACATTATTTGAAAACTAAATTGCCTCAAAAAACAGAGAGAGAAAATGTGATACAGTGTGTCTGATACTTCTAGCCAAAATATAAAGTAGAAATGGAGGTTTAGTAAAAATGTTTCTGTGGAAAATATGTCTGAAAATTTATTTTACTTTTTAGGATATACAATATTTTCCTGCTTCTGAAAAGTCTGATGACATTGGCAACAAAAATATGTCAACAATACTTTAAGAGAAAATAAAGGCAGGTTTTCTACCTGACATTCACAGAAGTTTTTAGTAGTTTTGATCAGTGTAGTTTTTGAAGAAGAGACGCAAACTTTTGTGCAAGGGCTAAACAGCTCTCTGTTTCTTGTCTGAAAACTATCTATTTCCAAAACTCCAAGCATGCTTCAAGTTTCACTTGAAACATTCTTAAAATCTAATTTTTTTTCTTTAAAATCCGATTTCCTATCAGAATCCAGCCAATTCCAATTCTTAATACTGAGAATACACCTATGACAAACAGCAAGTGAAAGAAGAAGAGGTGATGTTTGTTCTTTTCCTATCAAGGTGTATCTCCAAGCAGGGCAAATAGAAGAAAGTCAATTAACAATGTGCCTGTTAGAAAGTTTTTGAAAAAGTTGAATTTTGTGCAGCAGGTTGAAAAAAAATCCATATTAGATCGTAGTGATCAAACTGCAGAGATAAATTTATGCAGATTATTTTGGGGGTGTTTATTTTGGTACTAGTGGGAATAACCTACTTGAGAACTGCTATATCTTATCTACCTCCTTGCAAAGCCACCTAAAATTGTCTCAGGATGGATCACAAATTTTTATAATCCTCCAATGAGTAGATGCTATATACAGCCTGACTGACCCATTATATTTCTACAGAACTCTAAAATCAGTAATGGCTTTGTGCTGTTGACAAAGACATTTGAGAATGCAGAGAGCCCAATTGTACCTGCACAGTACCTCTTTTGATTTTCCCCAGGGACAAACTATAGCAAATAAAAGACAACTACACTAAAGGAGGCAGGTAAAAATATTAGAATGTAAAACCACAGACAGTTTTAAAAAATGTGCATCAGACTTACAAATATGTCATCCAGAGGTAAAGGACAGGAGAAGAAGGAGGAGATGGAAAATTAATGACAAATAACAAAACCCCTATTAGATTACAAATAGAAGACTTCATTTAAGAGCAAAATGAATCCTTGTAAGAAGCTGCAGTCTAAAGCTGAAACTAATGAGAGTTTATGTATTTGAATTAGAAGAAGTTTATACTAGAATAAGGATCAAAAGAAAAAAAAAACAAACCCACAAAACCAAAACCAAACAAAACCAAAACCAAAACACATAAAAAGAAAGAAAAAAAACCCAGGAAAATCACCCAGCCATGCTTTGCTATATAGGGAAGACTAATTGTACTATTGAAAGTCCTGTTTCTGTCCTATGACTGAAAAAGATGCTTTGAAAGATGAGGTGATGTGTAGTCATCCCCTAATTATATAGATAATTAGGGAAGTTTTACTGTGGACTTCATTAAGGCCTGACTTTCACCTAGATATAGCAGAGTTTATTTAGAATTCGGATCTGATACCAAAGGAAATGATGTGTGTATATGACTATCTGATATAGAATAAATAAGAGGAGCAACACATCAGTTTTTATCAATATTTAATGTTATTTCATTTTATTTTGTGATATCATAACATAGACCTCACAGATTTTACAATCTAATTGGTACCTTTATTGTACAAGTTATATAGTTGTCTAGGTAGCCATAACTGAAGAGAGAGAAATAAACACTTTTCAAGTATGAGTAATATCAATCTAAAGGAGATTGTGTACTGAGTATTTTATTATCTCTTTCTACCATTCTACATCTATGAAGTGAACCTATGGTGTGTCTCATATGTGGAAATCATTGCTGTGGAAGCCTTCAACTAGGTTCAGTGAACTTTATGCAGTCTGAGAAAGTAAGGTGTTAAAGAGGGAAGTAAGAGTGACCTAGACTAAATGTTACAAAGAAGGAATCACATGATTCTTCAGGAAAAAAACAACATGGTATTGTTATCACTTACCTGTTTTAATTTTGAGTAATTTTTACAGAAGATGCTTTGGAAGTAATATTTTAGGAAGGATTAGTAAGTGGATTTCTGTGTTGCCAAGGAGGCAAGAACCAACTACTAAAATTTACACAAATATCATTTCAGCTCAGAAAACCAAAACTTGGAGCATATTGAAATGCTTCACAAGCCTGTGATTGCTTCTGGGATGTGAGAGAAAAGGCAAAATTGCCCTCAGAAAGTGAGAGAGGGCTTAATAAGTATTTGAGAAGGGACAAACTGATATTATAGCGGTGATCAGTAGAATCACTTGCTTCCTTATCTAATGTGGTTATTTCCTGAATAAAACCGAAAGATAAATAGAGCAAAGGGAAAAAAATGTAGCTGTTTGCTTATGTTTTCTTATGACATTTCCAGGGCAGTCTGTCTTTGTTTGAAGTAAATAATTTTTGATGAAAGGCATTTTCTAGTGGGTGACAAACATACTTGGTATTAAAAGCTGAAACTAAACTCCAAACAATCATGTTATGTGCATATATATATATATATATATATATATATATATAAATATACCAGTACCAAATTAAAATGTGTTTTTCATGTCACAGTCCTCTGAACAGCTTTAATTACTGTTAAGACTAATGGAATAAAAGCACTAGGCCAATTTCAGTTGAGTCATATCCTGTATTTGGACATCACTTTTTTGCTGAATATTTGTGATAGTTTTAAGCCCTTCCGGAATCGGAGACCACGTTGACGTTGTCCCTCCCCCACACTCGGACACAAGTAGGGCACAAACCCCGGGTTAAAATATGAAGAAATTTAATACAACAGTGTAATAAACAATCTGAACAACAGTAGCGATAAGAACAAACAGTAATAACAGTAAACAAGACAAAAGATATGCAGAGAAATACTTCAATGGATACCGACAGCCTGCCCCGTACCTCTCATGACCAAAGCCACAATGGAAAAATGTTCCCACACTGCTGCACCCAGACCTGACATCAGCATGGTATGAATAACCCGGCTGGAGTTCCCTTCCCCCTCTCTGCTGGGGAAACTTAACCCTATCCTAGCTGAACCAGGACAATATTTAAGAACATTTTCAGAGCAAGACATTACAGCTGGGTTTCTACATGGAAACCACTTTTGTCTCTTCTGTGATCCTTACGGTCTTTTTTCAAAGGCATTCTCTGGAGAAGGCTGGATCCTTGCAGTACATAATATAGTACACAATTAATTACATTTTTTTTCCGTTGCCATTAAAGAGTGTTTCCATATATGCTCTTTCTCTAGTGCCTTGTTTTTCTTTCTAAATGAGTACATAATTGTATTACTGTTGTCTTTTTGGTCTTCAGAGAGGGTAAAAAAAAAAAAAAATCCCATATAATTAATGGTGATTTCCCTTTCAGGGCACTTGGCAGAAGTGCACTGTGTGTAGGTTGTTCCCTTTTTCATTTGAGTTTCTCAGTCTTTACAATATTGATTGCAGAGGTTTCCTATCAAAAATTGAATAGAAATAGAAGGAATTGTATTAAAAATTCAGTTTGTCTGGGCTGATTGCTTTAGTGTTGAAAAATATGTAAATGGGAAAAAAAAAATTATCCAATGTCTGAGGTCTACTAGTTCACCTATAGCAGCTGCCACTGGATTCAAGACTTTACTGAAGTGATTCCCTTTTGGACAACCTGCCCTTGCACAGTCCCTGGAAGGTCTCAATACTGTGAAAATCTGTTTAAGCTTTAGCATTTCTTAAGGTGGTTTTGTTTGTTTTTTGGTTTATTCGTGTTTTAAATTCACATTTCGAGTTTATCCACAATTTTATAAATGTGATTGGCTACAACTCAAAATATGAAAATATAACATTTTGGATGATATAGCTTTAAATGTTCTTTTGAACCAGTTAAAGCTAAAGAAGGAAGGTAATTTGCCCACACTTATATACAGAAATTTTGCAGAAATTTTGCTGACTACCTTTCATTCTATGGGCCATTCACCAATGATGCCTTGTTAATGATTCTTTTATTTTCTCACATGCAGCTGTTAGGGATGCATTCTAATTGCTCTTTCTTTATATGTCACTTTCTTCAAGATGAAGGCAGCTCTAGGCACAGATAAGCACTTGTCTAGGATATTATTTTACTGAGGATATCATATTACTGAGAGCAACATCACAGCCCTGCAGACTACCTTACCTATGTTTGCATTCTGGAGAAGAATCTATTACTCTGGAGAGTGATGGAGTTGTATGTACTGAAATCAGGACAAGGGGTTATCAATTGCAAATGCTGCTGCTGCCTCTTTCCTTTGTTTACACATAGTCGATCTCTAGCTTCTCATTTGGTGGAAAGAAAAAAATCATCTTTGTCTACACATCTGAATAGCCTTGAACTGTCTCTGCTCATGACTGTTAGTCTCACTGATTTAATTATTGTTTTTCTCTGAGGTTTTGGTGCATGCAACAATGAAGATGCTGGGTGAATGAGAAAAAATCTGACTCAGGGCAACTTCTTTGTTAAGTAAGAAACTGGCCTTAGATTCTCTATGTCATTTCCTTTCTGTATTCCATAGTATCTTCACACTTTTTTCATTCACAGCTCCAATTTAGAGACAAGGATGTCATGCAGGACAATGTCAAATTCTTTGCACAAGTCCAGGTAGGTGAGACCCATTGCTCCTCCCTTATCCACCAGCATTGCAACCCTGTTGTAGGTAGCTACCAGATTCGTCAGGCATGATTTGCCCTCATTGAAGCCATGCTGCCTGTCACCAATCACCTCCTTATTTTCCATGTGCCTTAGCATATTTTCCAAGAGGATCTGCTCCATGAACTTACCAGGCACAGAGGACACACTGACTGGCCTGTAGTTCCATGAGTCTTCTTTATTTCCCTTTTTAAAAACTGAGGTGATGTTACCCCTTTTCCAGTGAGTGGGAACTTTACCACACTGCCACAACTTCTCAAATGTGATGAAGAGTGGCTTGCCACTTTATCTGCCAGTTCCCTGGTAGGACCCACAGATGCATCTCATCAGGTTCCATGGACTTGTGCACCATCAGGTTCCTTAGATGATCTTGAACCTGATCTTCTCCTACAGTGGGTGGTTCTTCAATCTTCCAGTCCCTGCCTTTAACTTCTGTCAATAATAAATCAACAAAGTTTTCAGTAGAGAAAAAAATTAGTACTGTTTGACAAAAATTGATTAAAAGTACATATTTTCTGTTCTTAACAGAATATTTCACAGATATACTACTGGCAGAAAATTATATACATTGTTCAGAAAAAAAAAAAAAAAAAGTTTTTCAGAACTACACTTTTCTTACAGAATTATTTGCCCCATCCACTAAAAACTCCATGCATCGAGCTAGAAACATCTCAGAACTGTAAGTGGAGAAGAATCTTCATGCATATAGTAATTATTTTACAGTCATTACATCCCTTAAGGCTATCTTACAGTATAATAATAACATACGGAGTGTCTTTGTTAAGAATATATAGCCAAATTTCCCACAGAATTCAAAGGAAAACTGGACAATAAGAAGAGAATTTTAAAGAAATAGGAATAACGTTTCATTATATCACACTGAATGTGTTTGTACTTAGTAAAACAGAAAATATTTTTTTCCCAATTTTAGGAAATTTTTGAGACTTCAGAGTGTTTTGTTCTGTGAATAAGAAACAATGACTATAATTTTCACATTCTGTAAGTATAGCTCATATGAAAAAAAATGAAACTGTTTCTCTGGAATATTTGAAAACCTGAACATATCTCATATTCAGGAAAAAGTTGTTTTTTTTCTAACAACAAAAAAATCTCTTATCATACATACAGATTTGTTTTAAAGATGTCAATAAAGATTATTTTTCATTTTTTTTCTTTCAAAATTTGAGTCAAGAAATTAATGGAAATAGAGGTTCTTCAGAGGAAATTTTATTAGCAATAAAGCATTTCTACCATAAGGAGGAGCTGCTAACAGCAGGAACAGCTAAATAATTCTTGCCAGGATCTCTGTTGTGATTGTAATTAACTTCTTTATTGGCAGACGCACAGAAATCCTTGTAGTTGTGCTTATCTTTCTTAGGATAGCCCATTTTTCTTCATTGCTTTTTTTCTGCGTGGCATGTCGAGGAGAGTTATTATAATGGATTTGAAGAACTAGAGGAGGAGAAACTGGGACATGTAGTATTTGATTCCTATTGCTCTGCTTGGGAAAATGAATGCTGCAGTACGTAAATAGTTTCCACTTAATTTTCCAATAATGACATTTATTTTTAGTTCAAATAAAAACCACAAGGTTTGTTTGGTTTTTTTTGTTTTTTGTTTTTTGTTTTTTTTTTTTTTAGTGTCATATTCCAGATAAACACTCTTATGAGCATAATAGTCTTGTTCACAGGGCAAAACTGAACATAATGTTTCTGTGATCAGTATAGCAGCAGAAGCATTGTGTATTTTCCCAACAGCTATCAGTATGGGCTCCCCCAGATTTTATTTTTTTTTTTCAATCATTCAGTATTAGTGTCCTCTAGACTTCTGCTGCATTTTCTCTTTTTTCAGAATATAAAAAATACATTAAAATCCTACAGCCAAAATGATATCTGAAATCTCCTAAAACAAAAGGTTTTTCACCTGATAGCAAATTTTCTTTCAAGACTCATTTTAAATACCTCCTGCCTGCTGTTGACATACTGCTGTGGAATTGTTACACGGAAATTTCACAGAAGAATTCCACTATAAATCAGGGTCACATATCACAGAATCATTTAGGTTGGAAAAAACTCTTAAGTTTATCACATCCAACCATTAATCTAACACTACCAAATCTACTGTTAAACCATGTCTCTAAGTGCCACGTCTACAAGTCTTTTAAATACCTCCAGAGATATGAGTGAACCACCTCCCTGGGCAGCCTGTTCCAGTGCTTGACAACCCTTTGGGTGAAGACATTTTTCCCAATATCCAATATAAACCTCCCCTTGGTACAACCTGAGGCCATTTACTCTCATCCTATCACTTGTTACCTGGGAGATGAGACCAACACCCACCTTGCTACAACCTCCTTTAAAGTAGTTGTAGAGAGAGATAAGGTCTCACCTCAGCCTCCTTTTCTTCAAACAAACCCAGTTCCCTCATCCACTCCTCATAAGACTTTTGCTCCAGACCCTTCACCACCTTCATTGCTCTTCTTTGGACATGCTCCAGTACCTCGATGTCTTTCTTGTAGTGAGGGGCACAAAAATGAACACAGTATTCAAGATGTGACCTCACCAGTACCGACTTCCCTATTTCTGCTGGTCACACTATTTCTGATACAAGCCTGAATGCCAGTGGCTTCTTGACCACCTGGGCACGCTGTTAGCTCATATTTAGACTGCTGTGGACCAACATCCCCAGGTCATTTTCCACCAGACATCTTTCCAGCCACGCTTTCCCAAGCCTGTAGCATTGCATGGGGTTGTTGTGACCCAAGTGCAGGACCCATCACTTAGTCTTGATGAACTTCATACAACTGGCCTCAGTATATTGATCCAGACTGTCCTGATCACTCTGTGGAGCCTTCCTACCCTCAAGCAGATCAACACTCCTACCTAAGTTGGTGTCATCTGTACACTTATTGAGGGTGTACTGAATCCCCTCATCCAGATCATTGATAAAGGTATTAAATAGAACTCACTCCAGTACTGAGCCTTTGGGGGCCACCAACTGGATTTAACTCCATTAATCACCCCTCTTTGGGTCTGGCTATCCAGACACTTTTTTACTGAGTGAAGCATATGCCCATCCAAGACATAAGTAGCCAGTTTCTCCCGGAGAATTGTTTGGAAAATGGTGTCAAAGACTTTACCAAAGTCCAGGCAGACAACTTCCACAGCCTTTGCATCATCCACCAAGTGAGTTACCTTGTCATAGAAGGAGATCCATAGCCTTCATAAACTTCCCTGGCACTGAGGTCAGACTAACAATCCTGTAGTTGCCTGGATCCTCCTTCCAGCCCTTCTTGTAAATGGGTATCACATTTACCAACTTCCAGTTAACTGGGACTTCCCCAGTTAACAACCAAGACTACTGATAAAGAATTCAAAGAGCCTTGATGAACATTTCTGCCAGCTCCCTCAGTACCCTTGGGTGTATCCCATCTGGTCCTGTAGACTTGTGTATGTCTAAGTGTTGTAGCAAGTCACCAACCATTTCCCCTTGGAAACTCTTGGGGGTTTCATTTGGGTCCCCACTGTCTTCCAGCTCAGGGGGCTGTGTACCCTAAGAAGAACTAGTATTACTGTTAAAGACTGAGGGAAAGAAGTGATTAAGTACCTCAGATTTTTCCTCATCCTTTGTCACTATGTTTCCCCTTGCATCCAATAAAGGATGGAAAAAACCCTTAGTCCTCCTTTTATTGCCAATGTACTTATAGAAACAATTTTTATAGTCTTTTACAGCAGTAGTCAGATTAAGTTCTAGTTGGGTTTTGGCCCTTCTAGTTTTCTCCCTGCATAACCTCATGGCATCTTTGTAGTCCTCCTGAGTGGCCTGCCCCTTCTTCCAAAGGTCATAAACTTTATTTTTTTTTCTCCAAATTCCAGCTAAAACTCTCTGTTAAGCCAGGCTGGTCTCCCCTGATGGCTCATCTTTCAGCACGTAGGGATGGCCTGGTCCTGTGCAGTTAAGATTTTCTTCTTGAAGAATGTCAAGCCTTCCTGGACTCCTTTGCCTTTCAGGATTCCATATATGCTATAATACAGTCCCTCTGATGCTTTCAAAAGAATTTTATTTATCATTTTATATAGCCGCTATATAATAGTATTTTTAAAATTATTTTGTGTTGGATAATACTATGAAAGTTTATATAATTTATATATATATAAATATGTGTGTAAATTCTGCTACGCTTTTAAAACTAGATATTGGAATCTCATTGTTTGGCATTGGCAGCAGCTTTACATTCTGTAAAATAAATCAGAATTTGTCAACTTGTCTAAAATATAAAAGTATAATTGAATACTAATGTTAGTTATTTTTCTCCTGTGAATATGTTCACAGACATTATATAGTGTTATATAGATACACTTATATGCACAGAGCTGTATACACTTTTGTAACTGGCCAACAGTGTTATAAAGTAACTTAGTTTTTCATTTTTCATCTTCAACAGAATAATGTGTTGTTGACTTTTCTGTCTTATCATGAAAGAGATGATGGAAATATTGAGATTATAAAGGCAATTTGGCAAAGAAAAATGTCTAAAAAAGCAGATGTAATCCTAGGCTATATCATTCAAGCTATTTCCAATAGGCAAATGGAAATGTGATTGAATTGTGATTGTGCAAGCTTCAGTTGGAATATATATTCTTTTGAGCAAAACAAAAATGACATGAATCGCAAGGGAAATTACTCTATTATCAGCACTGGAAAACTTATCAAAGGAAAAGAAACTGAAAAAGTCTGTGACTCATCTAGCCCACCCAAATGAATTTTCTCTCCAAAACCATGAAGGTAAATATAAAGAAAGAAAAAATTCTAACCAGCAAGATTGGTTAGTATTAATATTATACTAAAAGCAAAGAAAAAATGTAAATGTGCTAGACTGAAAGTTAGAAGAAAGGATTCTAACCACTAGAACAGTACAACTTCACCATATCACTCCAAAACCAAGGAAAATGTAGAGTTCTCTGCAGTACTTAGCTTCATAAATGTAGGTATATTTGTATAATATGGTCTTCTGTCATAACAGATATCTATGACCAGCAATGCAGCATTCCAATTAAATTTTGTGCTCTATGTTCCAAATGTAAAGCTACAAAAAAGTGTATCAAACATTGCCTGTTATAGCTCATCAGCTACAGGTTCATAAAAATATGTCTCTTAGAGGAGACATGCTATAGTTTGGAATGACATGTTTTCACTGCAGTCTTGAGCAGTGGGAGTTAATTTCACACTATTTGAAATAAATTAGAGAAATTTGGAGAAGAGGAAAATAAATAGATCCAGAATAAAAATCTGTTCAAATCTATTTGTGTGGTGTAGAATTAATAGTGTGAGTTAGTATAAGACATTTTCTAGTGTTTCTTAAAATCAGCTATACCATTCTGTTCTAGTTCATGTTTTGTATAAAATTATTTCTATGTACTTTCAAAATACAATAAGCAAATTATCATGCATGAAACTTCTCTAACCCTTTCATTAGAAGGAAAATATTGTTAAAAGATACTATTTTTTTCAGTTCAAATTTTTGTTTTATGTCCACTTTCTTATGTATTTTTACTACTGAGTCCATAGGTATTCGCAATCTGCACTCAAGTGCAGATAAAGTGTTATCTTGCACTTCAATCACTTTTACTCTTTAACTCTTCATTTGTATAAGAAGGAATCTATCAAACAGTCTATGTCTAGAAGTGATTTACTCATTAGGGATATTTAATATTTATTATATTTAATATGAATTAAACTCAGACACCAGAGTGAAAAGAGCAGGCATATTTTACAAGAAATAACTAAATAATATACAGAATAATACAGAAAACATACAGTAAGAAAAGACAGAACAGTGCATTTAAACAAATAGGAAAATACAGGGTAATGCATCAAATCATTACTATACAAGAGAGAGAATAGTGATTAAGACAGACACATCACCACTTGCACACATTCCCACCATCCAGCCCCGCAGTGGCTGGGCAGCCCTGGTTACAGCGAGGGTTTGCAGAGCCTGTCCCGGCAAGGGGGAAATCCTACGCGGTGCGTCCCCCATAGGTGAGGCTGCCAAAGTCACTGCAAACGGGCCCAGACTTATATACCAGAGATCGACAGGCCAGAATAGCTGGCACCTTTGTTTTAAGTGGAAATACCGGGTTTCAGCCTCACATTAGATTCCCCAGAGCCTGGCCAGGGCTGAAGGGAGAAGCTAATGGAGTTTCTCTGTTTCTCTGATGGGATTATGCACAAGGTCTCACATCAGGCCTCGGGGACAAACACCTGCCTCCATGACTCTGTTATTCTATTCACATACAAAGGAAGGGAAAGATACATTTAAGATAGCTACACCTTCCATGCATATTTCATTAATGATGACATACTGAGTTCTGTTTTGGTTCAGGGCCTGTTGTTCCGGCTTCAACACTTCCACCTTTTACATCAGAACAGGTGGTTTGTTATAACTTTGTATAATACCTGTTAGCACAATGGTTATCAGTTATCAAAAATACAGGACTCATCTATGGGTCAACTCTGGCTTGGGTCTATTGTCCAAGCCTTAGTACTTCAGTGAGGTTTTTTCTGGGTGAACAATCCTACATTTTTTGCATTAAAATTAGAGAATCAAAACATGACCGTCTCTTCTATTTATTGGAAGATATAGAACTGACAAAGGAGAAAAATGAATATCAATCAGAAACTGAGAAATACTTCTAAATGTCGGTATTAAACACTTGTTTTTACTTTGGATTTAGGAACTGACTAAACGGTTTGGCAGATCTCAAGAAATCAGTAAGGAGATGAGCAAAGCACACTCTACCTTCTACAGAATTTGGAGAATTTTAAAGTTTCTAAATGGACTTTTCATTTTAACATTTTTCTAAAGCTTAAAACATAGAGGAAGTATTGAAATTCAGATCAAACAAAATAGTTTGTTACTTAATGAAAAAAAATGTGTTACTTAAAAAAATCTTTGTGTGTCAAAAAGGGTAACATTTTCTGATGTAATTTTATACAATTTAAAACATTAATTTCTTGATATGGTGAACAAGTTTTTTATTTACATATGCCAAACTAAAACCATCATGGCAAGACACACTAGTTATTCACAACAGATTTTTATACTATAAGAACATATAGTACCCTGTGCTTCTGTGTTATATTAATCTATATGAATAGCAAATTATGTCTAAATGCAAAACCGAAGCCTTTTAATAGGCAGATTTTATGCTGATGATACCAACTTCAGAGACACCTCGCTTTTTCCAGAAACTTGAGTTAAATTTATGTTTCCAGACTCCTCACCTGGTGAATGTAAAGCTGAATGTGCTATTTATCTGTAATGCGCTTGGTGGAGACACCAAATAGAAACAAGGTTGTTGCTGGTTTAGATATCCTGCTATTTTGCCTGATACAGAAATACAGCTTTTGACAAGAACTATGCTATCCATACATTATACAATAACCAAGAGGTAAGATAGTTTATGTCTTAACAGTAGTTTCAGCTTTTATAAATGCCTCAGTGATTTTCTCAGATAGGAATAGAATGTATCTCGTGATCAGCTCTGGCAATGAACAGGGAGATCACAATAGGCTTTTTTCCTTGTGCTGGAAAGGGGAATTATGCACTTTTATACAACTAAAGCTTATACAGCTGGGATTTTTTTTTTTTTTTTTCTTATTTGCTGATGCTTGTTACTTTCTGCTTCTGGCTCTTTCAGCAACTATGCATATTTGGTTTCGTTAAATTTCATAAAGGTGCCAATATCACCTTTGGACATGATCTATGGTGTGCAGAGAATGAAATACTACAGAGTAAACCAACATTCATTTAGAATATAGTCAATTAGTTTATGTGTATCTCCAAACCAACCACAACATGTGTTGTCATTTCCTTAGTTAAAAAAGTAGGGGACATAAAATACATTTATCACTACAAGAGAAAGTTTAGGCAATGTATTACACAGAGTCAGAGGAAATGTGTCTTTATTAGAGCCTCTGTGTAAAGAATACCTGCTCAGACAATATTAGAAAAAGCTAAGCTGAATAAAGAGAAGTAATTACCCTTCTCTAAACAACTGCCAGATCTCCACAGAATGGGTATGATATCTGGGTTTGGGCCCCCCAGTAAAAGATAGACATTCTCCTGTGAAGAAAAGCTAAGAGAGTTGGGAGTATTTAGCCTAAAGAGAAGGCTCTGGGGAAACATTATTGTGGCCTTTCAGTACTTAAAGGGGGTTCATATTAAATACAGGGAAAGACTTTTTACCAGAGGCTGTAGTGACAGGAGAAGGAGCAATGGTTTTAAACTAAAAGAGGGGAGATTCAGATTTAATATAAAAAAGAAATTCTTTACTATGAGAGAGGTGAGACACAGGTTGCCCCGAAGGCTGTGGGTGTCCCATAACTGGAATTGTTTGAGGTCAGGTTAGACAGGGGTTTTAGCAACCTGATGTAGTGGAAGATGTCTCTACCCACAGCAGGGGGCTGGAACTAGATGATCTTTGAAGGTCCCTTCCAACCCAAACCATTCTATGATTCTGTGATAAACAGGAGCAAGTTCAGCACAGGGCCACGATAATAGTTATGGGCTGAAGCAATGAAGTGAGGGGAGGCCGAGGAAGTTAAGCTTGTTCAGACTGGAGTAGTGTTGGCTTCTGGTGGACCAAGCAACAGCCCATCAGAACCTATAGGAAGGTTATTGAGAAGCTGGTGACAGCATTTTCACAGTGAGCCATGGCAGAAGGATGAGAGACAATAGACATAAATCGAAATAGGAGCTGTTCAGACTACTATAAGGAGAAACTTCTTCTTGATGAGTGAGGACAGCTAGCCAAGTGCAAGACATTGTCCAGAGAGTTGGTGCACTCTCTCCATTCTTGGAGATTTTCAAGATCTGAATCAAACCCTGAGAAATCTGGTCTGATCTCATAGCTGACCCTACTTTGAATAGGAGGTTGGACTAGACATCTTCTGATGTGTCTTCCAACTTGAATTATCCTATGGTCCCATGAATAAATACATTTTTGTCCAGGAGCAGAAGGCAATGTTGTTTCTAATGGCCCATCTTTCCTTTTCCACGGTTTCAACTAACTCCTAAAATTCTGTTGTCTGAACAGATTAATTTTACTTTGGTGCATATAGTTTCATACTACTAGAGAAGTAAAATTTTTGTCTTCTGTTTGTTCTTTGAAGGTATTGGTTAAATGAGAGCTAAGTTATCAAATGTTCTGAGGAAAAAAAAAACTATGATCTTAATCTATATTCAACATTTGTGAAGCCAGTCCAAAAAATAGAAGATAGATTAAGTATTTCAGTAATTGTGTGTTAACAAAAAGATATGCCTTAGTAGTCCGTTCTAACTGAATTTTCCCCATTTTAAATACTTTATACCCAAGCATTCTTCATCAGTGTAGTCTGGCTGAAGAACTGAAAATATATTAATAGAAATGACTATTAATAGTGATAGCTTTTAGTAAAAGTTTACTGACATCAAACAAGGGAAATTCCTAATTGGACTGAATCAATCACTTCTGGATGTGTACTTTGCTGTGTACTCAGCATTTATAATTAATGACAGAGAATATTCTCAAGGATACATACTCAGCTTAAATAAATATATGATCAATTCCATTATTATTAGATCAAGAAATAAAGAATTTATGGTCTAAGAAATGTAGGCAACAGCTTAGATAAAAAATGTATCAGCGAGTTTCTTCAAACACATGGAATAGAAACAGAGTAGGTTAGTAAAAAACAAGAGCTGCTGTTATTGTGTTTGATTTTTTAAAAAAGTTAATTCCCTGAGTCTGCAAGATCCAACAGATCAATGGAAAGCTGGTAATAATAACTTGTTCAGAGAAGCAGATACAAATATAGTATATGCTGAATTGTGTATTTTTGCTTAAGCCACTCTGTTAAATAATTATTATTTTAGCCTTCAAGTAATTTATCTCAAAATATTAATATGAACATTGTTACAGTGTTATCACACTGACAATTTTGACCATATAATAACTTAATTGTATCTACTGAAGAACACAGCAGCAGGAAAAATTTTCAGACAGTTTAAATCCATAAACAGAATGTTTTTCTGAACACCAAAAAATCAGGTAGATTAAACATTGTAAATAATAACAAAACAAAACAAAAAAAAAAAAGATAAAAGAATATATGAAGGTCTCAGGAATAAATAAAACCACAAAGAAGTAGAAGTTTTAGGAGAACAGAATCAGTGCTGGCATTCAATTGCCGGAACATTCCTATAGACAGGTTGTACAGGTTGTCATTGCTGTGTGAATAGTCAAAATGTATCTGCATGGAGTACAATAATGGTTTGGAAACTGAGTCTACTAGCATCCATGAAGCCCAGTCCCGATAGTATCAGCATGATTATAAACCAGCTACACATCCTAGTTACAAAGGCTGGAAAATGATCCCGAGACCATAAGGTCTAGCTAGACCCGTCCTACTTTAGACAATGATATCTCATAATGCTGTTCATAACCTGGACAAACTATCTGTGTATTTTGACCCCTTCC
Source organism: Athene cunicularia (assembly GCF_003259725.1). Lineage (NCBI taxonomy): Eukaryota > Metazoa > Chordata > Aves > Strigiformes > Strigidae > Athene > Athene cunicularia. Next base: position 59,690,625 of record NW_020799092.1, read on the forward strand.
CATACTGTTCCCATTAATTCTTGTAGAACCATCAGTTTTACTTGTTTGCAGATGCATTTTCATGGTCCATAGAAACAAAAATGCATGGGTCTTTTTGCTCAGAACTGAGAGAAATTAATATTAGAAAAGACAAGGTCAAATATTCTGAATTCAAAATGGGGCTCACATTTATTGTTGAGTACAAATGTTCTACATTACCAAGAAAGGACTCCCTGAGCATTAAAAAAAGCATAATGTGACATATAGCATTTTGTCAAAGAGCCATGGCTATGTATCACATCTCAAGTGGAACATAAATATTACTGCCTGACACGAAGGGACCAGAAAGTAGGATGCATAATTTTACTTTAACCAAGTTGACTACATTTGTAATTTATAACTTCATTTTTATATTTATTTAGACAAACACATTACTGTTTTTTTTCCTTTTCTTTTTTCATTGTTAGTAATAACAGTCAATGTTAAAATAGTTGCTACTTTTTGAGTTTTTAAAGAAACATGCATTTTTCAGAGATGGAGGTATTTCATAATACCTTTTGTAGTAATTTAATATGTATAACACCGCTTCAAGCCTTTTGCCTTTTGCTTTTCTTTAACACTTTAAAATAAATACAAGTTTAAAATCACTCTGGATTTATACTAACTTTGACTGAAATTTTGTATTTTGAGGGGCACAGAAACCAGTCTGACTTGACTGTGGCTCATCAACAAATTCTAGACTGTAATTCCTAGTTAACTCATTTGATAGTTAAATTAATTTGAAAAAAAATCTCTATTTTACATTAGCTCTGAAGAAAAGTTCATTAGGATCACAAAGCTGTAAAAGAATAGAAGACAGCAAGATAAATCAAAATATATCTAAATAATAAAGGTTTATTTATTTTAAGAACTTCCTGGGTTTATAGATTCAGAGAAGTATATACATTTAAATTAACAATACTGAAATAGGTTCATCACTTGAAGGCAATAATTGAATAGGAAAATAAACACAACAAATTCTGGTTTTGATAGGCAGAAGAGCAGATGTAGTTATAGATAAATAATTAGACAATCTGAGTCCTTGAAATCCAATGTCCTTTCCTTCTGTATGATAAAGGCAGCTGGAGAAAGTTATAAGCTTTTTTCAGCGCACAGTTTGATTTTACTTCCTCACTTTGCTGTCTTGGCTTACTGCTTTATAGAAATATATCCAACCATTAACAACACAAAGCATGCTTTATAAGTGGTTTTCTTGTGAAATAGACCTTTCTAAAAGAATTACTGATGGGAAAGTATACATAATGGAATTTCTTCTTCATTATAAAGTTATCCTGATCTTAGCATTTTGCAATCACATAATTATGATTGTAAAACACATGGAGAAATCAAATGTAGCTATTATGATAGAAATCTTTACTAACATTTGCTCCTTCAGACCAAAATTCATGGATTATCTCTCTCTATAGGAAACAGGAAATAGGAAATTATGGAAAGATAACTGAAGGAAATTATTAGACAGAAATTCTCCTCACTACCTGTTCAATTTGGTAAAAAATATATTCAGTAGAGGTAGCTGCTCACAGGGACTCCATAACCTCAGTGCTCCTGTTAAATTTAACATTTCAGAATGTTAAACAGAACCTTTTGGAGGTGAGTAAAGGTATCACAGTGCCAGTTCTTCCTCAACCTACTCTTTGTCCTACACATTTATATTATACCCATGCAAATCCAGGACTCTACAGCCACTGTGGCCAATCCTCTAGAAAAAAGTATCAAGCATGTTGGCACTCAAATACATCTATCTGTCTCTACTGTCTGTACTGTTATATGTAGTTTTCTATCTTCTTGTTTTGTCCTTTATCCCTAACAGTGCTGGGACAGTTCTTGATGAGGTGAGACAAAATTAAACACTTTCTTTCTCTCCTTGGCTGCCCAGGCTGAACTCATGTAGTGGCAAGGAGGATCACACCAGTGTGCTGAAAAAAAGGGGATTGTACAATAATGCCATGGGAGTTCTAGCATTTTCCTAGGAATCATGTCTAACTCAACAATATGCCAACAGAAATGCTACTTCTTGACATAGCTAGCTAGATGTAGGATGAAGCAAGTTAATGTTACCCATAAGAGTGCATTCAGCAGGTAGGAGGTATCCCTCCCTGAAACAATACAGTTAAGCTTTTTATGTTCCAATTTTTTCCTCTCAAGGTTGATGATCTTTTCCAAGCCTTTTCAATATTATGCAATCTGCTAAAGTCTGATTACATGTAGCTTTTCATAATCTGAATTCACATTAACATAATGCCTGGACGAATGTAATGCTCCTTGGAAATGAGAGATTTTAGTGCCACTCATCTATTGAGGGTAGCCAGAAAGAGGTGGGAATTTTACAGAAGCTCAGAAACCATTACGTGCACTTAGTCTTATCTGTCAGATTTATCTGGCTGTCATCAAGTAGCTGTGTATCTCAGTAACAAGTTTTTGTATCAGATGCATGATGGAGATGATCTAGTCTGCCTTACCTGTAGAGGAGCTGTGATGCAAAGGATCAATCATGTTTTCTATAGGGGCACTCTCAGATCACATTTACAGCAAAGAGAAAGGATAGTGTAATGATTATGATTCTTAATAGTTTCTTTGAAGAACTGCAGTTCCCCTCTCTGTCATAGACTTTTTGTGTGGCAACAGCAAATCACTTTATACTTTTTGGCCCTAATTTTCTAGCTAACAATTTGTATGTAATAAAATTTGCTCAACAACCAAACAGTGTTATTTTAATGTATATATATTAAAATGTTGAGGAACTCCAATGTTGTGATGATGGAAGACCATAAAATAGTCAGAGTAGTTACTTTGTTTTATCACAATCTGTCTGTTTTGCCATTCTATTTCAGCATCGACTTTGGAAGTCAAGCTCTCAGATGACATCGGTTTCATCTGATTAAGTCCAGAACATTTATAAAAGGCATTTGGGATGAATGAAGTAATGATGCACTTACAATCTGGGTACTATCAATTTTTTTTCTTGCTCTGTTTCTAACAGGACAAAAGATTTAATATTTCAAACCCAAAAAAGACTTAAAATCCTATGTCATAGTCAGCACAAGTTTTATAGTGGCTTAAAGAATTTAGTGATTCCTTCAGCACTTTTCCCAATGTCAACACTTCAAAGCTTGTTAGCTTCACTTTCACATCTTTTTTCTCTTGCACAAAATCTTTTATCTCAGTTTTTCTTAGCTTTGATTATTCAATAGAGCAGAAACTGAATCCTTTTAATGAAACCTGAAATCATGAGCATGAGGCAGGAAATCAAACCTGACACCACTATATAAGGTACATAAGAACAGAAAGCAAATTTTATGAAGAGGGACTATTCCAGGCCAGCAGATTTAAACCAGCATTTTAATACCATAGTTACGTGTTGATCAGTGCAATACAGACTTACATGGGATTACTCTTATTCACCCAGAGGTCATCTGGATTGCTGTTGTAATTGTTCTACAAGTACCTTTACTACATGGCAGTGCACGCCTTATGGCAAAGAAAGCTTAGATTGGAATCCCTGGAACCTCTGCTCCTTTAACTCATTTTATCCTGTCTCAGAAGGAGTTATAATGAGTTTATCAGGTCCTATGCCTTAATTGCTTGCTTCTTTGAGGCTATACAGAACTTTTTTCCTTTCTAAGAGATGCTGAGGATGATGATTATTAATATGTCATTGTGTATATTGTAGTAACAATATCATTAGCCATATACTGTTAGACACACTATTAAAGACAAACCCTGTACCTCTCTGAGTACCAAATCTGAATACACAGGATGTACCTATTATTTCCCTTTTTACAGTAAAGAAAAATAAAGACTATAATATTATGTGGTTTACCGGAATCACAAAATAAGCTGAAACAACATTTGTCTGCGTTAAATAAGTCAGTAATTTTCCTAACTTTCTCATATATCAGTCTGTTGTATTTACTATAATATTGTTCTGTCTTTCTATATATACCTCACCTGCATTTTGGCTTTTGGAAGGCAACAAAATTTCACCTTTTTTTTTTTTTTTTTTTTTTTTTTTATTATCATCGTAATAGTTAGTTTAACAAGCCTGAGCAATTAACTATGCTGTGTGTGTGTAACACAGCTGCACTTTCATTACGAAGATGTAACCTGTGGATTGCTGTGATTATTCTCCATCTAGCTCTAACACAAATTCATTCCTGTTTTTATTCTATTTTTAACATTGTAAAGAATATAACCTGAAAGATTTCCTTTCTGCTATCCTGGTGGAAGAAATAATTCTGTCAGACTATTTTTTTTTTTTTTTTAATGACAATTAAATAATTTTTATTCACTTTCCAGGACCTATGGTACTGTTTGTAGCTGTGAATGACCTTACAGGTTTTGTTTTTTACAAAGCTTTCTTTTTTTCGCAGGTGTAATTATTGCCTTTTTTATTTGAAATTTTAAATATAATGATTGTAACTTCACAGATCATCATTTGATGGATAATATGCCTATTCAGTAGCAGTCTAAATAGAGAATATGTTTTTACATGAGTGATATCAGTCAACTGTTCAATATTAGTTTGTGTGACTGAGAGATGCTATTGAACTTCTGCAAACTTTGTGAAAATGAGCAGCTGCATACTACAGAGCAATAAATAAATGCCAAGCAAATGAGTAAGTCCCTGGACATTCTTTATGTGTAAGGAGCTCAAAGAGAATGATCCTTTACTGTGAGCTCAGGGTGGGGCTTAAAAAGACACAGCTACATCAACTACTTTGCTCATCCAGCTACTGGTTGCTTATAGAAGCACATATAGCTTTTTCACTATAAAATATTTTTTTTCTTATTCAGCTTTGTTGCCAGATGCCTTATATTGGATTATATGTTCCATTGTCAACAGAGTAGCAATCTTATCTCTTTTGTAACTAATTCATATGCACAGTACAGAAATACTGCCTCAATATCTACAGAACCTGAGAAGCAGTTCAGTCTGTACCCTGACTTTGGACAATCCCTTGAAAAAAACAGAGGCTCGGAACTGACTGGCTGAGTAGCAGCTTTGCAGAAAAGGCCCCATGGGTCTTGGCTGACAGAAAGCTGGGAATGAGCCAGCAGGCAGTATGCCTGTATGCATCCTTCATCTGGCAGCAATGAAGGTCAATTGTTGGTCAATTAATAGGAGCACATTCAGAAAGTCATGGGAAGTGATTATCCCATCTAAACAACATCTATTAGTCTACATCCAGAGTTTTTCACACCCCTCCCTGCCCCAGTACAACAAATACACTAATAAACTGGAGCAAGTTCAGTGTAGGGTCACCAGGACAGGACAGTGATGGGCCAGAGTACTTTCACTTGTAAAAAGAGGTTGAAGAAACTGTGTTTGTTCAGTTTAAAGAGCCCAACAACCTCCCTTACCTATGGGGATCCTATGAGTAGGCTCTTTATTGGTGTACAGTGGGACGGTGAGAGACAATATAAAGGGAAATATTTTCCCCATGAGGACAGTCAGGCAGTGGAACAGGTTGCCAAGAGAATTTGTGAGTCTCTTTCCATCCTTCAGGGTTTTCAACACCCAGATGCACAGCCCTAAACAACCTGTCTGACCTCATAACTGACCCTGCTTTGAGCAAGCTGTTAGCCTAGAGACATCTTCAGGTCCCTCCTGAACTACCCAAATTCTAATCTGGAGTAACAACTCCATGGATTGAAAGCATAGAAGGTAGCTAACGCAGGATGAACTATTTCAGTAAAACAGGAAATTTGTGAGTTCCTGGAGACAGAGCATTGACTGGCTGACAATAACTAGCTTTCATCTTCAGTCTGTTTACACCTGTGTAAGGAGAATATGGCTGCTACCTTTACATTCAGGATAAATTATTCCAGTCTTGTGAACAATGAAAATTCAACTCACCTCTGCTTCAAGATTCCGAAACATTTTAAAAGTGATTGTAGCTATACCAAGCTGTCTCTTTACAACAAATAAGGGAAATGAAATTCAAGTAGTACATTTAGGATCCTTCTGCCCATAGTGATTCTTTCAAGAGCAGATGGATGCTTGTCCAATGTTTCTATTGTAATGCCACATCATTGACTAGACCTTGAAATCAAACTATTGATATCAATCTATATCACTGAAGTTCAAAACGGTTTTCTAGATAGGTCCATAGGACTTTTGGTGAGCAAGTCTGTATGTTTACTTAGAAGAATGATTTATATTAAAGGGAAAAAAAAAAAAATAAGATAAAATCTATAATATGCCTTTAGAAGAAAATAGTCTTGTTATTATGCATGCAGAAAGCTGGTAAAATGGACTGTATATTAAATATTAAAAAGTAAGTAAAAATCATAACCATATATTCAATTCTCCGGCACTTTGGATATTAATTCACAGTGGAAAAATTAATTTAAACTCTCAACACCAAGAATACTGTTAATTCTTTGATATGTCTTTTTTTCAGTGTCTGGGGAACAAAAGATGGATTTTTTTGTTACTACATTTCCAGATTTTGTCCTTTGAAAAAAATTGTACTCAGACAGACAAAAATTACTTAAAACAGCATACATGCATAAAGTCAGCATGAATATTTAGAAATAATGGTCCAAATAGTGCTTCGAGATTCTTATCAGTGAACAAAACTTTTTCCAGTTGGAGATCAACCACATAAAGAAGTATTTATTCAAAAGAGGACTCATGTTTTGTATCATCCAAATCCAGGAATCATAATGTGTTTCATTCTTTGGCTTCCTTTCTTCTGATAAATTTAGATGAATCAAACAAAACTATACCAAGTTTAAACTGGTTGGACATAGAAAAACCCTATGGATTCAGGCACAGATGTCCTCCAAATGTTTACATGCATATGTGCAAATATATTTAATTAAATCAGAGAAGGAAAGGGGTGGTTGTCATGTCCTCTGATTTTGTCACTAGTTAAGTTTACTGGTTTCACTGAATTTTAAAAAGTGAAGGCCTGGACAGACACCATCAACAGCAGAATGGTCCAGCACACACTCTTACCTCCCAGCAAAATGCTCTAAAGCTCAAGAGGTAACTTAGACTGGGATACAAGGGACCTTCACTCTTATTTGATATGGACTACTATGTAACTGAGAGTGTGAGACTGAGAGATACCTTAAATAGGGAAGAATTTGTCTGCATAAAAGGAGTTTATTTTGTGGTAAAGTGCTATCTGATAAAATACATCTATTTTCAGTCTTGCATGCAGATTCTTTACCTTCCTTATCCTCTTTTTCATCTGTGTTATGGCTGTAAAATGAGTACCTGAGTACGGGGGCTTCAGGACACATGTTTTGTTTCATACATATAGACTTACAGATCCTATTCTGATGCTGGTGTAATTCCAGTCTGCGTGCTACTACGAGCATCTCACTTGGGATGTTGAATTTCACAGCTATGACCAAGTTTAAACAGCATTCTGGGCTTCTTGGCTCTGTTTTTGATCAGATTCTGCAGTCTGTTCTCATCTGAAAAGTATTTGTGATCAGCAAATGAATGGATACAAGTTCACTATGGCAAATCTGTCTGCTGTTGATAGTTTTTGCTCCAGAATACCTTCCAGAGTGGTATACTCAGAATTAGTTTAAGAAGTAAGCAGTATTCTAAGAAGTACAAATTTAATATGATGTGGCCCACAAGAAATATCTGGATTTTTAGGTTTCACTAGTAAATAATTACCACATAAACTTGAGGTATTTCTAAGATCTAACAATCTTCCTCACCTAATTATTTCATAAACAGACTTATACTAGCATAGGAGGTGTTTGCATTTAGTGATCAAATAGAAACCTACTAGTCCTGTCGGAATAACAGACAATTTGGTGAATTCTATTATTGAGAAATTTGCTTCCTGTTTGATGAAAATAGATCAGCTGCATCTAATTCTCTTCTTTTTAAAGTGCTTTACATATTTGATAATTTTCTCAATGGTTTCCTACTGTAGATATACATTATGGATTTCACATAAATACTTTAGTTATAGTAGTTGCATTTTCTTATTATTTTTAGTATGTTTATTTGAAGACATAGATAACTAGAAAAAAGATTTAAAGATCAGAATTTACAGCAAATGAATATGTATATAGGTATAGGTAATATATATTTACACTATATAATCCACATAAATCAATTAAAATTAAAAATATAAACAGCTATGTACATTCTATAAACATGTAATATACAAGCTTATAGTTCAAGACATTGGAAAAGTGTATAGATACGTACTACATTTTAAAAAAAATTTCAAGACAATAAGATTAGTTGCCTTTTGAAGGTTTTAAAATTCTGAAAGAAATTAATATTTAATGCACCACTCAATCTGAGTTTGTTGGTTGATGCAATATGCTGACTATTGAAATTAAGACGTATATCTTCCCTCCCATCCCAAAAAAAACAACTGGTTGTAATAATTGTCAAGCAAAGACATTTAAGTGACTTGAATTCCATTCTCCCCACTACTCTTAAGATACCAAGGTCTGTTCTTTGCTAGCAAACCTGTTGTGGATTGTTACCTCCACATCATCCAATGCTCTACTCATGGATTATTGAATAGGATGAGTCTTTATGTACAATTCCATCACTAAATAATCCATCCTTCAATAAACTAATTTTAGTAGCCATTCTCATCCCTGAGTGTACGTATTTCAAATCATCCTTCCTCAGTAGTTAAAATAGATTAGGTGTAACTAGCTAGGTATCATCGTGTAACATTTACTTTGTAGTTTATATTCATGTTGGGTAATGACAAACAAACATGTTAGCATGGGAAATAAATTGTCATATGTTGTCTAAGAGCAGGATGTTGTGAGTGGGTGAAAGACGAACTGTTTGGTTTATGCTTAGAGTAACTACGGAAAAAAATATTTGGGGGATTTTATTTTTTTTTTAAATTGAAATACTCAAGATTGTTTTACTTGATTCTAAATAAAGGGGAAATGAAGATGCTGTTGTAACAGATTCCTAGTTCTTTGTTATGATTCACAGCTATTGATCCAAACCATGTTGTAGACTATGCTGAATACTTCCTAGTGAAAGCTCATGTATGTAGGGATATTTGATTACTGATGAATAATAAGTGTTTGAAAATTATAATGGCTACATAATTTATTGTCTGTCTGCAAATACTTTGGGTGTTTAAGCTCAATAGTCAAAAGATGTCTAAGCTCTAGGAACAGCTTGTATCTGAATGTTCAGCCCCGAAGATGATTGAAAATCCATTCTTTTGAAAATGTTAGCTTTTCTGTAAATAATATCTTGATCTAGTTGGCTTTAAAACTTTTTGCGCTACTTAAGAGTATGTTCAAGTAGTCAAATTTTTGGGTATGTGAAGTCATCTGAATAAGGAGAGTAATAAGGAATGTCAGAAAAAATAATAATTGCAATCTGTAATGACCAAACACCAATCAGAGTAGTGTAATCACCTGTGTCATTTTAAGGAGCCAAATTTATATAGTCAGAGCTCCTTGTTCTCTAAGAGTAAGTGTGAAAGAAAATTGCACTAACAGCAGAGGAAGTCCAGCCTCCTCAATGTCCTAAACTAAATTTGTGTACAATGACTTGTGCAATAACTGTATCCCGTTGTTCTGGAGATAGACCACAAAAACATGGACTTCTAGATCCCTCTTCGAGGTCTGACTACCTTATCTCCTGTATCAAAAAAAGACAAGCATTTGATTGGGCAAGTTGTGATCTGAAGTGCTTTTGAAAAAACAAAACAAAACGAACCCAAAGAACACCACGAAACCCAAACAACCTAAAACAAACAGCCATTGCTGTTTACTTCAGTTCACCTCAGGATCACCCAGCTGTATAAATGTACTACAGTCATGATTTATGACATTGAAGAGTCCTAATTGCAACAGAAAGAACCAAGCAAAGCAGTGTTAACAATGAATGTTTTACAGATTATAAGGCATTTAATTACTAAAGATGGAAAATAAGTTATTGACTAGAATGGAATATAGATATAATTTGAGAAAGATCAATGAACTCATTCAATTCAGTTCAGTTTGTCCTTGAAATCTGTGTGTTTCAATATCATAGCATGAGAAAATATATTGGGAGCTTTCTAGACCAGCCTCACTTGAATCACATTGCTAACATCATTGCATAAAACCAAGATGGAAACCCAGTTTTAACAAATCAGAAACATGGCTAGATGCTGATATAGTATAGATCAAAAGTAGATTGATCATTGTTCAGATATGTAACTGAATCCCATTATCCAACCATGTGAAACTTTGATAGTGTCAAGTATATTATCGAGGGACAGAAGAGGCACCAAAATGAGCAAGCAGATGAAACAGATGACATAGACACATGTCAGAAACAAAAGACAGCAAATGAGATGTGGGAACAGGTGGAGTGTGAATCATTGCTGTTATAAGGACTTATGCTCAAGGGAAACATGAGTAGAGGTAAAACCAATGGATTTTAGATAAAATATTGCAGCCTGTAAAAAAGTGCAAAAAGAACAAAGGAAGAACAGACTGTGAGAAAAAGACAGGAAGAAGAAAGTGTTGGACATGTACGTAATGACTGGTAGAGTATAATATAAAGCAAGGATGAAAAAAAGTATTATTTTTCTGCCAAAGGCTGAGCAGAACTCTGAAGTGCTTTTGGGAGCCTGAACAAGTTGTAAACATCTTTGTGTCAGCTAGTTGTAACACAGGAATATGTAGCTGTGGACTGTAATAGTTAAAATGACATGTTTATACCTAGGCTAGGCGTAATCAACCTCATCATTAAAAGAAGATACTGAGAAAAAAAAAAAATGCTAATAGAACGTTTGTTTTGGTTTAGTTGTTGTTGATATTGAATTTGACAAAACTTACACTCTTAACTTTTCAACATCTTTGCGTGTTTGACTTTTTTACCATTAATAGGTTGATCAGGACAGAGGTTGTCTTTCTTCTGTGTATTAGAGTATACAATGCAAATGGATTCTGGCCTGATGGGAATCTGTGAATTCTGCTACGAATAATATGAAATTCCATGATAAATCACATATGGTGCACAACAACTCCCAGCTACCAGAAATGATGGGCATAATAGTAGTCACTGAATTATTAATATAGTGGAATAAATACAGAAATAATTTTCTGATAGTTTGCTTGCTAAGTATTTGATACATCATCCTATAAGGCATGTGGTAAATCACGGACTGTATTAAAACGTGGTTGGGTCCTAAACAACAGTCAGTTTCTAAAGGCATGAATTCCAAATATATGACACAAGTAACCAAGGAACCACAGCAAATGTATACTGAGTTTGTGGTGGGACTCTAAAAGAGCTCTGACAGGGCTCATAATGGGAGAAATATCAGTTCTGCTGACACTATTTGAAACAGGCTTTTCTAGATTTACAAAACAGTGCCAGGAAAGTCTTCCATGTTTGTCTTTAATTTATAATCTATTTGAAAGTACTGATACACTATAAAAAAGGCTTATATAGTCCTTGAATACCATAGTGATTGGATCCTCAGAAGTACTTAAGACAGAAGGATGAGACAGATGGATAACTAAACCTTTAGAGATATTTTTTCTTTCCTGGATTATAAATAAATTTATGTAGCCTTTTACTACTGTGTCTGATATTCCCTTTCTTACATAACTGTGTATTCTCTGATGTAGTTTTTGTTTTAGTTTTAGACTTTATGCTGAAGTAATGACATATATAATTTTCAGATAATCTACCAGCAAGGCTGTATAAAATGCTAATACCTCATAGTTTAATATTAAAGCCTCATTCAGATTATAAATGTGTTTTCAATACCATTGCCATCTCTATCATGATGTCATGTTGCAAACTATATCTTTAGTTTGTTGTTAACAGACTCCTTTTTAATGTAACGCTATTTTCCGAAGTTTTCCTCTCCTCTTTATTAATTTTGTTATCTTTTCTCCCATCTTCAGGATTAAGATTTAACAAGCAATACTATATTCCATTTTCTTAAATGCAACTAATAATTAATTTGATATCTCCAGATCACTTGCAGTGTGGATCTGTCTTATTTTGCATTTGTGGATGTACATATGTGCTGATGTGTTTCATGTTGTGATTCAGTTGTCATTAACAAATTTAAGTAAAGTTTCTAGTCTTACCTTGATCAATAACGAGAATATCAAATAATCTGCATTCCAAGACATTAACTCTAGAGAATAACACTTCTTTTCTAGTCTTAGAAATAGCACAGGAGTTACTATTCTAGTATGAGATGGGTTTTATTTCTCACTGATCTTTTTCTCTGATTCATATTCATTTACTATGCTAATGAGTAACAACATCCAAAAAGTAAGAATTACAAAGAAATTTACCATTCCAGTCTTCACTCTGAAAGTCATTGACCTTATTGATGACTCATCTGACAGGCTTCACGAAGGACTTTCTTCTAACATACTGATAAAAATAGATCCAAAACATTAATTTGCTGCCATCATTTGAGTAACAGTCTATATTTTGTGAATGATCTTTCCTTTTTCTTCGTTAAACTTTTAGAGTTAGTTGCATTATTAGCATGGTTTACATACTTCTTACATACAGTTTCTTTGGATATAATACCCTAAGGGAGTCTTCGGGTATATCACATGAATAAAAAGTTCAGGTATAAGCTCATTATTAAGGAATGTGGTCAAAATTAATATTATCAGTAGAACAAGATAAGGAAAGAGATATCTAACCAGAGATACTATATGTTACATTGAAAAGACTAAGGGATCAATACTGAGGACTATTTTAAATAGTACAGATCATATTAAATCAAAAGAGAACCTGAAACATGTTACAGTGATGATTAAATTTTAATAGAAACCTTGGGACATGAGATTCAGAGCTATTGAGACAAGTGACTGAAACAAGAGTAGTTTCATGGAATCTGATCATGATTTAAAAAACAAAGACCAGTAAGTAGTGGATATTTGGGAATAAATAAGTCATTGCTGACTGCCCTGGAGATGGTAAAAAACACAATGGAGTCACATTTCTAAAAAAACCAAAACAACAAAACAAAAACAACAAACAAAACAAAACGAAAAAACTAGCCTGTATTTAGTATTATAAAATTGAACAACATTTGGAGAGAAACAAAATAATTTAGTCATCACAAAATGTACGTGCAAACATGAATGTTTCTTATTATTATCCATGATTGTGAAATCTCACATACAGATGCTAAAAATACCAAGGAGAGAGAAGCGGATAAATCAAACCCCGGTGTTTTTTATGACGGAGAATCAAGAAATAATCACATATTATTAATCATCTCAAGAATAGTCGCAAAGATGGTGAAAAAGCAGAGCAGGTGAGACTGTCAAAAGTGTAAAAAAAAAAAAAAAAAAGAGTAAGAAAGCATAATAGCATAAGTTTCAGGACATCCTGCATTACACAAAAGATTACTATCTTCACAGAGTAAATGACTCTTTGGTAAAATGAGGAGAAAACAACTACATTATTTGGCTGATACAGAAGTCTCCTTTCAGCTACTAGTAGCTTTTAACAGAGAGTAACTGATATTTTATATCTCTATGTTCAATAATCTGATATTCATTATTGAAATAATATATATAAAGGAGATAAAAAAGAACCTAAAAATAACCCTATTGCATTTCTTTAAATGGAAAATATTAAAATGATCTTCAGGAGATTTTTATAATAAGAAAAGATGTACTTAATTATATAAACCTATTCTCACCTCTTACTTGTAAGAAATACAGCATGTATTCTCAATTTTCATTGAAAACCTGGAACGGAAAGCAAGTCATATACTGTAGCTAGCTTAACGTTTCTTTTATCCTATTCCAGAAGACAAAATACTTTCTGATTTCCTGAACCTAAACATTCTCCCTTCTTTATCACCCCTAAGTATGAAGAACCTCTGAGAAATTAAAAAAGACAGCAGGAGGCCAGGCAAGTTCTGAATATGATTCACTCTGAAAAAACCCAACAACATATTTTAAACAGTTCTGTTTAGGAATGAGAATCTGTCAGTCAGTAGCATTCCTTGTGTTCATTTGCATTCTAGAACTTCAGACAAAAAAAACATCAGAAATTGTGAAACATTTACAGTAGAATAGGCAGAACTGTGTTTTCAGATTCTGTTTGTTCCTAAGTATCTCAAGGTGCGAGAAGAGGACACTTTCCTAAATTATGGTTAATTGTTCTGCTTACAAAATCAGCGAGATATTTGAACATGCATTAATGTTGTGACTTCTGCACACTATTAGGATTTAATCTAAAACAAACACTTATCTTTGCCTCCAGTTTTAGCTTATGGTCAAAATCATATTTTCACATCTGGGAAAGACAGTTGTATGATGAAACAGATTCTGATTTCATCTACAGTATTGTAAATCAGAATGTTTCTTCTAACTTCATCATGGTACTTGATTTATTTTGTGCCTTAAGGTTAACTTGAAGCCCCATAGTCTTACCACATTGTTCTATGCCATACATAGGTGAGAGGTGTAGGAAAAATTACAGTTTACATTTCCTTCCATGCATGGTAAAAATTATATATATATATATATATATATATATATATATATATATTTTAATTGATTGTAAAGTCACCACTGAAGGTCCAATTATTCTCCAGAATAGTGCTACTTTCACGATACAGACATTACAAGGAGATTCATCTCACCTTACTTTACATGTTAAAAACTGAACATCAAAATCTCTCCAGCTACCCTGCATTCCCTTTGAAGTCAATGGAGAGAAATACATTCTTCAAGAGTGATTCATCTCATCTGCCTTAAGTCACTGTGAAAGTGTCCATCTCTCTTCTTTGGCTACAAATGGAGTTTTGCAGTTAACATAAGTTATGGAATGTTGTACATTGCAGAATTTGGAAGTAAAAAATAAAAACAAAAAACAACAGTCTTCTCATATTTTATTTTCCTTAGAATTTGCTCACTAATGCAATACAGAACCTAATGTTTTCTACTCTAGTGCAAGATTCCTTGTAGCCTAAGAATCAAAGATAATGTTATATATATGGCATCTATTGGATGATTAACTTATAATGGCAATTTACTGGTTAATAACAACCTTCGCTTACCTGTGAATTCCCTGGATTTGAAATATAAAGTGAAGATGATGTATTTCATTACTGATCATCTGAATTTGTGAATTCCTAAATTCATACTCTTCAGTAGCAACTAGATCTTAAACTGGAAATAATGTGTAAATGCAAATAGAAACAGACAGAAAGCAGTAAAAATGTACTATGACTTTTAATTTGTGATAGAAAGGGTGAGAAGAAAAAGGTTTGTCTACTTAGGAAGTATAATTATTTATAGACATTCTAAATGTAATAGTTTAACAATATTCTGTTAATGATAAACTTTTATTTACAGGTAAAACAGGGACTTAACTGAGTTTTCATTAGACCCAAATTGCTACAGTTCTCAGGACATAAAATTTTACATCAGTACTGTTTATGTAAAATACTAATTCATCAGAGAATACTTCAGCTGTGGTTGCTCATGGGGGAGTGCTTTAATTTATTCCAGCTATGAATCTGTCCCATGGTTTTTAACGAGGATTCTGTGTGATGTGGTCACACCAAAATGAACAAATTTCCTGCCATAATTTTTGATGACATCTATAAAGCACAGGGAAGCAGTCAAAGTTTGCAGACCTGGGAGGGGCATCAGGAGGCCCTGTGGTCCACTCACAGTGTACAAAACCAGGAATACTACAGCCAATCTCATTTGCCCAATCTATTCTTGAAAATCTATGATGAGGGAAATGTCTTGTTTTCCCAAAGCAACATGTCCTAGTGCGACACAGGCTTTACTTTGAGAAGTTTGGCACAAATCTCTATTGCTTTAATGGCCGTTTGTTGGTTGGTTTGGTTTGGTTTGTTTTTTTTTTTGTCAGTTATTTTATTCCTACCATTGATACAGAGAGGAAAATATTTTTTTTTTCCTGTTTACACTACAAAGCTACAATTTGCAAATTTGTAGTTTACTGTAAGATCATTTCTGAGATTTTTCTTCTCCAGTTCAAGCAAATTGAATTATCTCAACATTTCATCATACCTCTTGCTATCACTATTTCTGCTTTCCTTGGACTTCAGTTACTCAAAATGCTGTGGACTACCACGCTCAAAAACTGGATGTTAGAGGCCTTATCAGTTCAAGTAACAAAGAAGAATGAATACACATCTTATAGCAAGCACACTGTTTATATGGCCTGAAATGGTATCAGCCTTTCTCAAGGTTGTGTGGTGTTACTGACTCTTGTTCAATTCGCAGTCTGTGCCCTTTAGGTGTTTTTCTGCATAACATAGATTTGGTCATCATTATGTATCTTCTATTTATTGGTTATTCCTACAAGATTAGAAGAAATTTGCTTTTGCTCTTACTGAACTGAATGCTTTTTCCCCAAATATTTATTTGTTTTATAATACTATTTTAATTATAACCCTGTTAGATTTGCAGCTTTCCACAGTTTTTTGTGTTTTGCAAATAAAAAAGCAGCCTTCCTTTTTTTAGGCATCCATCATTAATATAATTTGAAATAATGCTAGAATGTTCCAGAAAAGATCCTTGTGTGTCTCCTCATTGTTTTGTTTTGTTTTGTTTTGTTTTGTTTTGTTTTGTTTTTTGTCTTTTCCATGTATCACTTTAAATACCTAATTTAATATGGGTTATGTCATTTAATTCCAGATGGTTAAAAATTAGATTTAGTCTAAACAAGTCATTTAGGATATTTTCTAAGCATTGTAGAAAAATCAATGATGTACCCAGTTGCTTAAGATTCATCTTCTTATAAGATATCTCTGATATGTGGAAATTATTACCCACAAACAGGGTCCATTTTCTTCTTTGACCTTTGTCCAGTAGCCAAATATTCTCTGCTTGTGGCTAGTCTTTACTGATTTGATAGTATTCTTTCAGAACTCTCCTTCAAAAGGAAGCCAAAGAAACCTAAAATGAAGAAATAAATTATCCATTAAGAAAAGAAAAAATATTTTCCTTGTTTTTTTAAATCTTTTCAGGGAAGCAAAAGAATTATGGATTAAAAACTCTAGGTGGAAGGAAAAATTCACATACCAAGTGATTCAGAAAATGTGTTCCAGAACAGCTATTCCACTGAATGTTTCATTATTTCTATACCCACAAAAAGACTGCAATAACAATGAGCACTTTATTTAAAAAATATAAACTACAATAAAATTATAATAAATTATAATTCTGTAGGAATTACCCTAATACATTCAGATTTTTTTTTTCCTATGGGTGCATTTTTTTCCTGTGGGTGCAATTCTTTCCTATGGGTGCATTACAGAACTTTACAGAGGATGTCCTCAGAAACTCAATTCTGTAGATTTGTTAAAAACATAAACCAAATTGTTTTAATTCTCTAAGAAATAATACAGACTATTTTAGAAAAGTTTATCTCTCTATTTTTGAAGAGCTTGCTGCTATTCAATACCTGTCAGTAACTGTGTCAGTTTTCAGAACAAATGGTCAAATATTTCCTGTCATCAGCCTTTTGAACTGCAATACTATTTTTCTTTCCAACGAATTCATATTATAACATCAAAGGACTAATTTTAAATTATTACTTTTTATTCAACATTGAGCTATACTTTTTTAAACAACTTCATTTCGCTCACCAGACACCAGTCAAAAAGAACAATGCTTTTAGGTATATAGGTGGTTTCCTTTAGAAGTATAAAAATAATTTTAACTCACAGTTATTTCCTTGGTTCTCTAATTCAGGTTTTTGACTGAGAATTTTGGAGCTATTATATAATGACGTGCAAGCATAGATGCATCTTCTCAACTCAGACTCAGATTCTTTGTATGATCTTTAAAGATATTTTTTAAATTTCCTTTAATTTTCATTTATTAATTTCCTAAAGTTTAAATTTTTTGGGGAGCTGAAGACAATGGAAAATAGTGTAATGAAAAACATAATTTAATCAACACATACTGTAAAAAAGTCTATTCATACTTGAAAAGCTTTTCATATTAAGGGAGTTATTAAGTGTCTTGAACCCTCTAATCAAATGTCAATGCCTAGTATTTCAGAAATTATCAAGGCTTTCCAGTTATTTGCTGATGTTTTAGAAAAGCTTACTTTGCAAATTCATGTTCCTAAAGAATAAATTCAGGCAGCCTCATCCTAATACCATCTGATTTACCACAATTTGTTGATTACAGTCTGCTGTCCAGGATTCTCTATGTCATCTCATTAATTTCTTAAAACAAGTTAGGAGCTGATAAACATATGAATATCTTAGCTGATATATAGAAAGCGTTTCCAGCATACTTGATGACAATGTTTCATTTATTTCTGCACTCTGAATTATTTTAGACTTAAAACCTGATATTTTCTGGTATTTGCATCCACTTACATTTGCTTATTTTATATATTAAGATCTCATGCATACTTGCTCTTTTTTTCACAGTTATAAAATAATTGATCTGTTCACATGATAATATTTCTACAATAGTCATGATTGTATTTGAGTGCTCTGTGAAAAATAAAAAAAAATTCCTTTGTATGTTTTAAATATATAGAAATGTCAAAAGACAAGATTTTGAGACTTCTTACATTTTAACTGAATTCTATGCTGAAATGCAAGTCAGGTATCTGTATTTTCTGGTTGGATTATAAAACATTAAATCTCAAACCTTGTGTGTTCAAATCATAATAAGTAGATACTAATATTCTCATTCAAATTTCAGAGAAAGTATCAGTTTCTTAGAAGAGAAAACACTTAATCCACACAAACCAAATAAAATACTATTTCAAAGTTGAAAGTAGAAACACGTGCAGAAAGGATTAATGCTTGTCTCCAGAATGTTTTTTAGGAAAAAAAGAAAAAATATTATTTGGCAGAGCTGGAGTCCAGGAACAGGAGCAGGGAAGGAGCAATCCTGGTCACTGATGCTCTCAGTGACAATATTCAGGAGAACCTTGCACTAGGATAGGCAGTGGCCATCATGTAGCCCACAGAGATGTATAAATCTTGGCAGTTTTCAAATGTCCTGGAGGGTCTGGATGGGTACTAATAATCAGCTCAGAAACTAAACTCAGTAGAAAACTCAGTAGAAAGTGGTGAATCAATTACCGGATAATGAGAAGTGATATGTCCTGTTCACTGGTGGGTCCTGTCACATTGTGGGGAAACATCAAAGGTGGAAAGCAGCTGTGTGGTGCCCCACAAGAAGGATCACTGAAGCTGCTGAAGGAGAAAGTGATATGAGTCAGTTCACAGAGGTGAAAGACATCCAGCTGGCCTTGAATATCGCTGATTGAGAAAGGTGTCCGGTGCTCTACTTCTGTACTGACTCATGGATGGTGGCAAATGCGCTGTGGGGGTGGTTACAGCAGTGGAAATGGAGCAACTGGCAGTGCAAACCCTTCTGTGCTGCTGAATTATGGCAAGATATTGCTGCTTGTGTAGAGAACCTGATTGTGAAAGTACCCCATGTAGATGCTCATGTATCCAATAGCTGGGCCACTGAAGAACATCAGAACAACCAGCAGGTGGATCAAGCTGCTAAGATCAAGGTGGCTCAAGTAGATCTGAACTGGCAACATAAGGGTGAAAAATTTCTGGCTCACTGGGTCCATGATTCCTCAGGCCGTCAGGGAAGAGATGCAACATAGAGATGGTTCATGACTGAGGGGTGGACTTCACCATGGATGCTATTGCACAGGTAATCCATGAAGGTGAGGCTTGTTACAGTCAAGCAAGCCAAACGCTTAAAACCCATTTGGTATGGAGGATGTTAAAATACAAATATGGGGAGGTCTGGCAGATTGAATATATCACACTCCCAGAAACTCAGCAAGGCAAACACTATGTGCTTACAGTGGTGGAGGCAGCCACTGGTTGATTGGAAACTTATGCCGTGCCCCATGCCACTGCCCAGAACAACATTTTAGACCTTGAGAAGAAAGTCTTATGGCAGCGTGATGTTCCGATCCATTATCAGGGAGGGTTCTTAAATGATCCCAATAGTGAGATTAAGATTCAAGCTAGGCCAGGTGCCATACAGACTTGTAAGCTTTATTTACAGCAACTGATAATAGTGATAGGACAGAGAGAAGAAAGAAAGTGTCAGAATACCTAAGCAAGCAAATGAAAGAGATGTAGCAAGAGTAGTTACCACCACCACAAATCCAGAGGCATCCATTGGTTCCGTCTTGGTGCGGGTGATGGGGTATCCCCCCGAGACAAGAGTACGCAGTCCTTTTAGCATCCCAGTCCTCATGATCTGTCCTCCCATTTCCACAGAGCTCATTATCATATTCGCCGCCCTGTGTTCCTCCATGCACGCATGTCCTGGTGTTCACGGTGGTCATACTTGGGCGAGGGGGGTCAGCCAGTGACGCCTTTAACGTCTGCATGTCCTCCTCGTCCCAACTTCTTACCCTGGCCTGTATTCATGTGCATCTTGGTAGATGTTGCAAAAGAGGTAGGTTTTTCAGTTTTGGGCAGACACTGTGGTTTCTTCGGGGATATTTTTGTCCTCTTTAGGGCGTACCTCTTCATGGCAACAGGATGTTGTGGCTTAGTTTAGGAAGTGGTGCAGTGTTGAAACAAACAGTGGACACAGTCCAAGAGTCTTACACCACCCTGTGGCTCAGGAGGTGGCAATGGCGCAACAGCAATGCTGAGACAAAAGAGCTGACACAGTCCCTTGCACATGGCGCACCAGAAAGGATTGAGTCAGTTAATGGGACACATTTCCAAAACAACCTCATAGATGCTTGGGCCAAAGAACAAGGTATTGAGTGGATATATCACATTCCCTACCACGCATCAGTAGTTTTATACATGAGGCAATTCACTTAGCCTTTCTTTTAATTTTTGGCTAAAGAAATACTGCATGAAGTAATATAATATACCAATGAATCAATCCCAGCTTTTCTGATGATCAGTGAAAAGCTTGGAAACAACATAATTTCTTTTCAGTGTTATAAATAACAATAAATCTATGTAAAGAGCAGTTTGTTGAATTACATAGTTTTGAAGATCCAAGGGACATGTTCTGCCAAGCGGCTGCAGTCCACAGATGGACATTACTGTGAAAAATTGAACTTAGATTTTTAAACTATTCCTGCTATAAGAACTGAGGTCCAAATTATAATCAGTTATTTGTTCAGACACAGTCCTCATCTGAAAAGGATTTCAGGATTGGCTCAAAGAAAAATAAATATGAAATTATTTTTCAGTTGAATACAAATTTGAAAGAACAACCTCTAGAAGATAACTAATATATCTATTTCTAGTGTCCTGAGATTTTTCATTACTCAGAAAAAAGCCTGATCTGATGCCATCTAAAATAAAAGCCAAAGTTGCCCATTAGCTGCAGGACATGTATGGTAAACTTCAAAGATATAAAGGGCAATGAAAGGTTCTTTTCATCGAACAGGTAAGAGATTTCATTGATGTTTGACATCAAGGTATGTTTCTAGTTTATTGTATATAGAAAGGCTGACAGCAAAGGAGGTACCATGATTAAACAGCAGTAGGGTATTCAGCTATCAGAACACTTCCCCCTACCCCATATCTGGAATTAAGGAAAAACATATTGTTAGACACTTGAAAATATTTTAATGTGGTTTCCATTTTCCCCTCATTTTGGTTAAATCAAAATTTATGAGCACTGTTTTGCTCATATTTATTTATTGAGCATATTTATGCTCAATTTATGAGCACTGTTTTGACATTACAAAAAATCCTAATTGTAGTGTGAGCGTATTGCCATTGCTTCTGCAGCGTGCATGGTGTTTGTGTGGATATGCAAGCCAAGTCTTATATCTCTCAGGACTAGAGACATCTGGTTTTGTGGAAGACCCAATTTAGGTTTTTGCTTCTTATCAAGGGAAAAAATGAATTAACTTTTGGACTTAATGTTTTTGAATGAATGGATAAATTAATTGTGTGAAAGTAACATCTGACACTTTTATATGTAGTTTTTATGAGTGGGGATTAGGTAAAATGAATTACTGCATTCAATTTGTTTTCCTTGGTTAACAGAAAAGGTTTCCATTTTAATTCATTGTATAGTCATAATTGAAGCTATGATCGAACTGATATCTAGAGTTTACTAGAAGATTTTAAGACAATTTTAAGTTTATATAAGGAGTGTATGAGAAAAAGGAGGAGTTATTTATATGTTTTATTTTAGTTTAGTTTTAGGGTTTCGGAAAAAGGGATATCTGTTTCTCAAATAGAGATTCTACTAAAAATGGTAACTTTCTTACAGTACTTAATAATTGAATTGGCATCTTCAGATGAAATACATTTTGTCCAGTTCTGATTAGTGCTGGTGCATTAATCAGATTTCCTGGTTTGAGATGCAACACACCCTGTAAAATTCCTTGTGTTCTACTTCTTCTAGTCAGTGGAGAATGGAATGTCAATTATGATGACAATTAACTGTTATATATTCTTAAAAGACACTCTATACTTTCTTGAGAGCTGTTACAATATGGATCATCTGAGCCACAAAAAACTGGGTTAGACTTTTTCCTCAGATATTAGAAAATGGTTTAACATGAAGAATCAAGTGAGTAAGACTATTCACAAGACCACCCAAACAAGACCATTCTACAGCTGATGAGAAGCTTTCAAAAGGAAATAAAGTCTAGGCAATGCCCTAAAAAATTACAAGAACCAAGATGTTGATAGTTATAAGTATATTCGACTTTCATCTCTCTACTATGAACAGTGGAAGACAGCCTACATCTTCTATGACATTCTGTTTACAATGGTAATTCATTATATTCTTGTCCAGAAGCTATATAAAGACAACACAGAAGAACAGAATTTAAGTTGGAAAAGACCTCTGGACACGATCCGTGCTCAAATCAGGGCCAACTTCAAAGTAAATCCAACAGAAGGATATGAATATTAGTAATGGAAGTCTATTTCTAAGATGTCCATCTGAGACTGGCTTAGTATACAACTTCATTCTTATCAACACACATATTTCAAAGTTCAAGTCATAAGCAGGAAGACACGAATATATAACACATATCAGAATAGTCCTTATTGCTCTCAGAGTATAATTTCCAAACACAAAATGATTGTCTTTTATTAAACTGTCTCTAATGTTAATTAATAATGGATTTCAGAGCAATTCGAAGATTCAGCTGTTTCCTTTATCAATAGAAGTCTGTTTAGCTACAAGATGTGAAACAATTACTTGAGGAAGGATCGTTGGGGTAAAAGTTTCTGGAAAGACACAGAGATGGTGCAGCAAATCCAACAACTAGGGCAGACCACAAGCCAGACTGAGAGCACAAAAGCAAGATCAACAATTGCTTTTGTCATTTCACAAAGATGTTTGCTTCATCATGGTACAATGGTCATAAATTAGAAACTGCTGATTTTCCTAAAAAATGTGTATCAACATTTGGACACAGCAGTCTTGGTTAACAACAACCTGAAGATTGATTCAAACTGATAAGTAGCATGCAGACTCTTCCACTCAGTATCCTCTAACACCTTCCTGATTGCTAACGCTGAGAGCCTGACCAATAAAGCTGTGATAGCCATAAGCTTTAGGCCACAGGTCAAGAGCAAGTAAATTATAGCAGCAAATTTAAAACAATAGGAGCTAGAATAAAACAATATCTGATTTACTCTTAAAACTCCCCAAAATGAGACATATACCCTAGACAAAATCGGACAAGACATGACAAAGCAGGTCATAGGAAGCTGAAATCTCCCTTACATTACAATATAATAGAGAAATAGAAAGGAACAAAGATTTGTATTAATGATTTTCAGACCCTAGTACAAAAGAAGAGAAAACAATCAGCATATGTAATTCAGATCATGTTTTAGGAATAGTTTTTCTATGGTAATTTCTTTAAGGTAAATTCTGGTATACGTTGGTATACAAATAACTTTTTTTTTTTTTTTTTTTTTTTTTTTTTTTTTTTTTTTTTTTTTTTTTTTTTCCTTAGTGTCTGAAAATGCCTGAAAAAAACTGAAATCAAATCAGAATGAGTCCATGAAGACTTTTGCATGAGGATCCACTTTCTTTTGGTGTTCAGAATCTGGTGGCTTCATTTGATGGCCTTATCTTGTATTGGAAGAAGTGGCTTGTGGATAGTCCCTATACACTCTCTTTATCTCTTTCACAACTTACTGTGATTTATTTGAAGGTCTGAACACAGAACTTTCATCTACTATTATATCAGGTGCTATAGAAACATAGAACAACAACAATAACAATAAAACAAAAACCACAAAAATCCCCCAAACAAACACTATCCTTATCACAAAGATAAATATGCTGCAGCCCAAATAATTAATATTTTTAGACTCAGATGCAAGGGTTAATTTTAAGATTAATATTTTTGTGCTTGAGACAACAGCATAGGGGAGAGATAGGAAGGAGGTAATGCTCTAAAAATCCCACTAAACATTTTTAAAGAATTCATGCAGCAGTTTCAAAGTGCATATGCTTTTTAGCCTAATTAAGCATATGCTTAAGCAATTATTGATTTGATGTGCTCACTCCAGGGCTCAGAATGCAGAAAGTATTTTGTGACACTGGGAAATATGTTGCTATGCAATTCTAAGAAAACTCTGGAGGCAGCTGAGTAGAGTTTATCTTACTAATGTTGTTTGTAAAAGCAGAAT
Organism: Athene cunicularia; assembly: GCF_003259725.1. Classification (NCBI taxonomy): domain Eukaryota; kingdom Metazoa; phylum Chordata; class Aves; order Strigiformes; family Strigidae; genus Athene; species Athene cunicularia. The sequence continues at coordinate 59,715,257 of NW_020799092.1, forward strand.
AATTTCTGTCAGATGTACCAAGGGAAGGAGTCAGATCTAGATGCATGAGAGAATATTTGTAGAATATATACAGAAGAAAAGCACAATGTATAATACCTGACCCGTTCTCTAACCTCTGTATAAAATATCACATACCTGGATGTACTCAGTAACAGTTGAATCAATTGACCTGAAACTGAGTAACTCAAATCAAGTACCAGCTTTTTTTCATCTAATTTAAGATTCAGTTCCCATTTGAATTCTCCTTTAGCAGTGAAAAAGAGGTAGGCTTGGCCTTCCCAAGATCCTTTGGTTTTTATTCTTTCTTACTTGATGAAGCATCCTCTTCATCATCTCTGAAGAAAGATTTACAGAGGAACAGATTTTACAAAAATCATCCTGCGAAGGGTGTATGGAAGAGGTGTTTTTTCTTGCTGGACTTCTGAACTGAACCCATTTCTAGATGTTTGATCCACCATTTGAAATTAAGTCTGGGTTTGGTTTTTTTTTTTCCTAGGTAGCTTATTGCTACAGTTTGACATATGCAAATAATTTAAGAATATTGCATATTGTATGTGCCCAGAAAGCCCAGTCTATTTCTACATGAAAGCACTTGAAAATACTTCATTTTTCAGTGGTTAAAATTCCCATATGTTTTGCATTACAATAGCAATAACAATAATAATCTTGACCTAAGATTATCTTTTTGTTTGACTAACAAATTTTATATGTGATAGTACTAAGAACCAAAGGGTTTTGGAGACCCAAAAATGGTGTTTACTTCATTTGTGTAGCTTATATTCTAATAATATGATGTTTTGAATTTCTTCAAATATTTCTTGACTGCTTGTAATTTTATACCAGTGATACCGCCTGGCACAGCAATTTCATGTCAGTTATTATCTGTGGAAACAAATTAAAGCATCCCTGAAACATTTTTCCTTTGTTTGAAGAGAATTGTCAATCCATTAAAAGCATTGAGAGAAGGGAAAAGAACAGAAATCAATCTATTTTCCAGTTCAAGCATACTCTGACTCTTGATTATGGACACCATATAGATAACAGTACAGTACTAGTTGGTACTGTTTGGCAAAAATTTACATCTCTCCATGAGCATTGATTTTAGAGGTAATGAACAGAGTCGCATCAGCATCAGTATCTACAGTTATCAGCATGTCAGAAGGTGCATTTGCAGGTGATAGTGAAGAGTAAAATAAATACTCAGTAGGGATGTTATCTCTTCAGGTAACACCTTAAAAGTGCTATATTCTGATCATGAACAGGGGCCTAAATGGTCTAAATGGTATTTGTGTTTGTAATTCAAATACGAGAAATTGGTTTTACTTAATACATTTTTATATTTGTTCTTCTCTAGTTTCAGAATGTACAGGCACATAAACAAATTTCTTCATGGGGAGGTAGGGTGTTAAATTCCCATTTGGAATGATAGGATATTTCCTCCATGATTCTTTAAAGGCATAGACTTCCCAAATAAAATGCAGACTTAAGAGCGGGACTGGTAAGAACTACCAGATTTCAAAAGAAAATTGAAAAAGTATGTTATGGGAGTGTCATGAAGATAATAGGGTCACCGAAAATATAATGTCAAAAGAAGTAGCTGTAAGAAGCAGGAAAGCTGTGGACAGGAGACTGAAAGAAAGGATGGGAGGCTTCAAAATAGAGAGCTCTGACAGATAATAGGTATAAGAAGATGTGGAAGCAGCTAAGGGAAGATTAGCTCCTGTGGATAAATATGAGAAAATCCCATAAATCAGAATCCTACAGCAAGACTCTTTTAACACAATAGGAAGGAAAAATGTAACGTTAAACTCCAGCAGCGTAATTATTTCTTGTATTTTTCCTTACTTAATAAATAAACAGAGACTGAATAGAGATTGACTCACATCTGGGATGAAAGAGAAGTAGATTGATTAGAATACATGTGATATGTCTAGAAAGGGGAATGATATTCAGGATTTCAATAACCAATCTCAGAAATACAGGGATATGCTTTGCATCATTTGCTGCCCGAAGACACATGTCAGGATATTTTGAGATAATAAAGCAAGGTATCTGTGAGGGAAGGCCTTCAGCTCTGAAGTGTCCCAAAATGGTCTAAAATGGCTCTTTGGCCAAGAAGGGAGCAAGTGGTAGTGTTTTTAAAATTACATAAACTTCTAAAAAACCTCCAGCTTTTAAAAATATCTATTTTGCAGACTTAGGTGCAAGTTCTCTGAACCTACTGATTTTTAAATATTTTTGCTTAGTAAATGCTGTCCAATATCTTTCTTAGGATAGCTATTTCATGATTTTCACATGGTGAGAGTACATAATGGTGTTTTCAAATAGAGAATGTATGTATTTTTTAAAAGATATTTTCCTTCTGCATGGCTCATGAGAAATTTGATGATTCCTATGAGTTACAACAAGCATAACATCCCATGACGACTCATATAATCCCTTAATTTAGATTTCAAAGACATTTCAGAATCTCCTAAATCTCAAAATAATCCTCTGAGAAGCCAAAGATATCTGATAAAAAAAAGCGCTCCCTTTCTTAGTAGGATTTTACTGACTCCCAGAAAACACTGTATTACGAGCTTGTTAGCATGGGAGGATGTTTTGCTATTGGATTCTCACCAAAGCTGTGAACAAAAGAGCTTTCTATTTTCCCCCTTGATTGCTCAGACTATACCTCTGACAACATGGAATATGATTGGCTTTTCCTTAAGACCGTTCTCTGAACACACAATTCTTATAGCTGAGTCTAGGTAGCAATGGTATTTATCCCAAAGTTGATTTAATTAATTTAAATTTTGCAGACTCTGTATCTAATCTGAGGCCAAACATTTATCTTCTAAAATTACTTTTTTTTCGGCTGTCTTTTAAATGTTTATGTTTAGTGAGTGCTTATGTGCTTCTATTTTTCTATTTTTCTAATATTAACCCAAAATATATTTCAACTGGTACTTTACAGCATGTATTATTACAGGCACAGAATACAGAGCTTTTATGCGTTCTATCACATTTGAGGAAAAAACATGCACTTAATTTTGGATTTAGCTACCTCAGTGTCACCAATAGGAAGAAATATATGTTAGTAGGCATCAAGATGTCACTTTCCATTAATATTACAATTTATAAATAAAAATTAAAGACCTCTTATATGCTCTTGAAATTTACCTATGATGTATTCTTTCCACCTGTATGTATAAACTGATGCAAAACCAAGTCAATATTATGATAAAGTGACATTGATTAGGAAACCCTAGAATATATTTAATGGAACTATGCATGATAAGAAAAAGAAGCAGATAAAAAATTGTGTACAGGGTGTAATGTTGTATTACCTCAATAGACTGTAGATAATTCCTTACAAGAGTCCAAGAACAGTTAAATACCTCCAAGAATTCTAGAGATATGAAAATAAGGGATTGAAATAAGGCTACATCTATGCTACATAGTGAATTCATTCGTGTACACACTCTGACCTCCAGAGAAATAACCTCTTTCGGAGATGAGGGAAAAACAGTCCATAGAAAGTATGTGTGTAGCAAGGTTTGCAGGAACTTCATAAAAAACAACGAAGAGGTAGAATGATTGGGGGTTTTTAAAGTTATTATTGCCAGTGAACCAGTTGCTATTTAACAGCTATAGGAAGAGGCAATGTTTTTATTAATTTTCTTCCTATTCTCCTTAACCAGTTTGAAAATGACAGTGAACTCTAAGGAGTCTATAGATACAAAATGTTCAGGACAGCTAGATCTAAAACTTCCAGTGACTAGCAATAAAATGATGGATGTAACACTGTCAATAATTCAAAGTAATGCACAGGGGGCAAAACCAACCTTAACTACGTTTACACATCAGCAGTCTTTAAATTAACTATTACCTCTTGGGAACAAGGTCTTTCAGCCACTGCAAATGCTTCCCTGAAAACATCTGTTCTCTGAACATTAGGAGTTGAAAATGGCAGAGCTATTTCAAATTACTAGGAAAGAAATGGAGACAAAACAGGTTGTTTTATTTTACTGCATAAAATTAAAAAAAAAAAAAAAAAAAAAAAAAAAAAAAACCAATGGTGCACAGTACTAGTCACTCTATTTAAAACCAATTAGAACATATATATGTTTTAACTCTCTATAAAGGCAGTGACACCACCAAGTGAAATAATTAGGCCACAAGCTCTCCTAAAAAGGGAAAATATTTTAAGTGAAAGGATTTTGATTTTGTTTCTTTTATTGTTTGTTTTTTTTGTTTGTTTGTTTGTTTGTTTGTTTGGTTTTTCCTAATTAATTTCTAGAATACAGTGCTACAGGCTGTTGCAGAAATCACAAGATCAGAAAGAGATGACATACATTAGTGCAGGATAGGTTCATTTATGCCCATCTTGAAGATGATCTTCTTGGCACTGCAGTCCTCATTTATCATATGATGACAGGAGCCTCAAAAGTGCTTTGTGCCAACAGAGACGCCTGAGGACCTCACAAAAATAACCCCGGATTTATGGATATCTCCTAGTCTTCCTTTACCATATTCCATTACCAGTGGAGAGAAATAAGAAATTGTTTTAGAAATCTGGTTCAGACTGAGGTGAATTGCATACTAAATTATGCGGCTATGGCTATGACAATAGTCTGGATAGCTAGTTCAGATGCATATGTGTGCACTGTACATTCATTACTACAGGATATTTAGGATCATGGGCCAAACATACCAAAAAAAGGATTGAATATATTCTTAGCAAGTAGACTCCTTAGTGGCCTTTGTTACTTTCTAGAAGGCAGATAACTGACCTGGAGACAAAACACAGTTTTATGCTGGACTGATGTAGAACCACAACTACTGTGTCAGATTGGGTTGATGATCTTGTGAAAGAGTATTATTTTTATTCAGTAAGAGCAAGGGCTTCAAGATTAGGAACAAAGTTTGAAGGTTTCCTCTTTAAAGAAACCTCAGAAGACATCAACAAGCCTGTACTTTGTGATATCTATCTGCCCAGTCCCCTCCCTCCACTGTGCAAGCAGCTTCCTTATCCATGCAATCCAGAGTCGTATCTGAGTCTGTTGCTTTTTGGTTGTTAAATCAGAGGCTCTGTTTTCACTGTAAATCACAAGACAGATGTGTTTCTCTGACTTACAACAGTCATCCTCTACTACAAACTGCGAGCTCTGACAAAATGATAGGTCTTATCCACAGCTGAATGACTCTAATTCAATTAATCTTCAGGCTTAAAAATTACTTCAGGGGGTTTATGTTTTAATTTGCTTTACTTCTGGGGTGATACTTTCATATAACTGTTGAAGTGTGGTAAGGTTTCTGCTACAAAGATGTTCCAAACAGCATTTGGTTAGCAGGAACTTTAAACACACGTGGATGTGTCCCCTCCAAACTGTCTTAGTTGCTTCCTCCAGCTCCTCCAGCCCTAACAGAGAATTTCACAAGCAGGAGATTTCTTTCATTACTACAGAATTGCCTCACTGGGCTTTAGTGCCTTGCATATTAAAGCAGATTACTGTGCTAAATTGAAATCTTAGTAAAGAAAATTACTCAGGGTCTCCTTATTTACAGAACTGACTACTGAGGAATTAAATTTAAATTCATATAAATGTGCTTCTTTGAAGTTTCCCCACCATCAACACTGCCTTGCTACTTGTCTTTTTAAAAATAATTTACCCTGTTACATTTTCAAGATTAATATATAGAAGGAAGTACTGTTCCTTCCTTAACTATCCTACTCCTACAGCCTGGGGTTTGGTTTTTGTTGGTTTGGGGTTTTTTAATAAAAGGACAGACTGAGCCCTTATGGTCAAACCCTGTTCATACAAACACTCATCTTGAAATCGGTGAAAGTTCTGAAAGAACAGGCAGAATAATATCAGTTTTCTCATTTTTTTGAAGAGTTACACAAAATAACTGTTCTATTGGACGAACTACAATAAACATAACAAAAGCAAATAACATGCAAGATCCTGTCAGACATACAGAATGGAGAATGGAAGAAAATACAGAGAATTTTAAAATACATATTTAGAAACCTTGCCTCTTTACACATTTGTTAAACATTTAAATGAACTACATCTTGTGATATATTTTTGATTCCTTCTTGTTGGCAGTTGATTTGAAAGCTCATCATAAAACCAAATTGTGCTGCAATTAAAAAAGCCCCAACAAATATTTACATGAGCAAATAAAAATATTTGCATAAGTCAAATATATATTCATGTGGCAAATTTTGTCTCAGGCAACAATCAAGTAAAGCACATATAATAGCAACATTGTATTCAAAATATGATTACATTGTATTATGCATATGCAAGACATGCATATTTTTCAGTATTTAAATTTCAAACAATAGCTGCTTTTATTTAGGAAGTCAGCATGATTAGATTACAATTTTTGTGACATTTCCTTATAATCTGAAAGATAAGAATATTTTCTGAAAGCTGAATTTAATTTGCTTATGTTAATCAGAAACAGCAGTAGAATGTTATTACTACTTATACAACAAGAAGCTATCAATGAAATCAGATGAACTCCTCATAATGATTAAATTTGGATTCATATTGACATCTAATTTAGGTTTAGATTTAATATGCTAACATGTTAGTGTGTAATGGGGAAAGATCAAAGTGTTGATGATAATTACTTTGAAAGTTTCAGCAGAGTATTGCATTCATTTGACTAGTTCCTGTGACTTATGGATGACACTGGGAGATTTCTTCTCAAACAATTTACAAATAATCAGCAAGGTTACTTCACTTGTTAAATGAAACTAGACATGGAATAATGGTATATAGACTGAATATCATGTGTCAGTGTGATCCCTAGCAAGAAAACAGGCTTCAGAGATACTGAAAACTCTTATTTGGACAACTTTAATTTGGATTATATATTATTGCTCTTCCAATAAGTGCCCTCCAAAAAAATCACTTTTTGGTATGCCATTGTCTGTTTGGGTTTTTTCACACTATAGAAATGGAAAGTGCCACACAGTCACAGTGAAGGCACCTCTTGTAAACAGTAAATTTTCTTTTTAAATGGTCCTCACTGTAAAAAGACATCATCAGTGATTCAGAGGAAGTGACAATCTGACAGATCCACCATCTGCTTCCTAAAACATAAAATGACAAAGCTTCTATCACAGTTTATTATCTCAATTTGATAATGCAACAAATAATATAAAACATAACATAGACATTAACTACTTCTCAGCGAGCAGCTGAGAAAAGGAGAAGAAAATGTGAACATGGGACCTCTGAAGAAATTACATAATTGTTTGCATGTAATTAAATTAGAAGGGAGAAATTTTTTGTGTTGTTCCAATACACAACAAAAATATGTTTTAAGAAACTAATTTTTTCCTAGTAATGTAAGTTCCAAGTTACAGAGTACTTTAGTTAGGGTCTTTCCTTTAGCTCCAACAAAATTTTTCTTTTAGACTTTTGACAAACTTCACTTTAAGACTGAAATTAATCAAACCTAATTTTACACATGCAATTGCAGTTCCTAAGCTGGAAATGTATGCATCTGAGGTCCTGTTTGGCACTTATTGAGTGTGATTTGGATTTTAGATTTTATTTAGACATGTTGAACTGCCTACTGAAGTTCATGCCTCTCTTTTTTCTTTATAATGGGAGCCAGTAACACCCATATTTCCTACTTAAATTAGGGGGATGTACCTGGACTTGTAATCAGGATTGTGACCACCTTTATGACATCATAGATAAGATAATTTAGTCAGACCACAGTGTCAAGGAAGACAGCAAAGAGTAGGATCCATGGGATTGGAGTTTTGCTCAAGGTGGGAAAAAAAATGAATAAATCTAACTTTCCTGGTGTGTCAGATAAATGGAGCAGAGAAGCGAAAGAACCTGCTACTACTATAACCAAAGAGCAGTCTATTTGCAGGTGGAAAGGAATGTCTACACTTTAATTACTCACTTGCCAGAGTTTTTATGTTTGGAGGTAATACATAATTATGTCTTTTGGGTGTTCTGGAAATAAACTAGTGGTGGATTATGAAGCATTTTTAGAGATGGAAATGTGTGAAATATTGTCATAAGTTCCATGTTGCATCCTCTAAATGCTGCTTTATGGCATGCCTTCATATACACTTTTATAACATGGTGAAAAAGATTGCACATAACAATTATGCAGGGCTGTTCCTCTTACATTGTATAATGATTCTGTGAAATATCCTCTTTCCTTTTTCAGTAATGCTCCTAAGAATATGTATATACCAAGAAATGAAGAACTGTTCAAGATCAGTTTAAACTGGATTAATGCTGTACTGAGACCATTCCTCAATTCTGCAACCAATAAGGTTGTATTTGCACAATACAGCACCCAAATATTAGCTCAAATACAGCATTAAGCCATTTGCTTTCAGTTCTAGAGCTAGTTGATACATCAGTGCTATACTCCATGTGCAGCATAGAAATGTTCTTAGATTTTCTTTCTTCTTCTGTGGGTATCAACATCTTTCTGTATCTTGGCTTCTCCTATGTCGTCGTCTTCTATCTGAAATGTGTAAACTTATTTGGATTGCTAAGGCTTGGATAATGGTGAGAAAATGCTTGTTTAATGAATACAGGAAAGGAACATGGGTTGACATAATGTTATGATAATCATGCACAGTTTCTTCCTGGAAAATTCCAGTTGAGGATCTATTTATATTTTGATGGATGTCCAATTATTTGTTTAATTTGATTTTTGGAAGGTTTTTTATGATTCTGTGGCTCTCATGCATTTTGGGGAAAAAAAAAAATATTTCTCCTGCTTAATTTATTGTACCCTGCCTGCATTTTTGAAATCACACACGCTCCCCAAGATCTGGCTAGCAAGAGAACCAACATTCACAGGCTCAAGGATGGATGTATCCGTGCATTTCTATGAACTCCTGAATGGTAGAGCTCATCTCTGAAGCTTCAGGAATCCTGAGGAACTAAACCAAGTTAAGTCTGAAAGCTGAGTCATCCTTCCACTTCAAAGCAACATCTGCCACTGAAGATGTGAGAAAGATTTTTATGGAGTTTTACTAAACAGATATTTTAGAAGATTCCCTAATCCCTGTGTCCCCTCTCCTGTACGGAAATGTGTAAGATATGTGCCAAGTTAGGAGAGACTGTTGGCCCTGTTTCCAGCACTGAGGTCTCAGTCAGGATAGCAATATATTAAAAACTCCATCTGGATATCTCTTTTCTTTATCCTACTTCCTCTCCAGGTAAAAGATTATGGGAGGTAAAAAAAAAAAAAAAAAATCCCTCCCTCTCAATGAAATCATGTTTATCAGTAGACATTGTTATTACTTAGGCTTGTCATTGGTGGGGTGGGAGTGAGGTAATGTAGGGGTAAGTGCACTAGCAGAACCAGTCCACATAATGACATGAAAACGAAGGTTAATATTTTAAAGGGAATATTTGTAGCAGTTGTGTATTAATTTCTGTCTGGAGATCTGTTCTACTACACACAGGCACACACAATTCAGGGCCCCTGTTATGGGCTCTGTGAGTCCCTCTCACCTTTGAGACATGGGAATGAGGCAGCATCCTTGGGTGTTGGGGTTGTGGTGGGGGTCTCTCTTGTCATGTCTGTCTGTCCCACCTCGGCATTGCTGTCCTTAGCCTGCTGGAGTGTGGTGGACCTCTGTGGACATGTATCCACTGAAGGACTGCTGCTGTTTATTATCGGTTTTTTAAGTTAAATGGTCAACAGCACCCACCAATAACCTTGTGGTCACATATTCCCAGTCTGTTCTACTTGCATTCTGTCTAAAGTCTATTAGCAGTAGCTGCCTGGGGTAGCACTGCCTTCTGATCTCCTGCTCAAAATGCTTTACTAGGCTGCAGTGTGGTTAACAATGTATCTCTGATTTTTTCCAGTGCACATCTAAACCATTCCGGGAGGGCAGATGTAGTTCTGATCTCATCTAGCAGTGCTTTAAGGTAAGTGTCCCTCATGATCATTATCTGCTGCTTTGTCTTTCCAGCTCATAGCAGAATCACAGAATCAGATGAAGCTGGGTAGATACAGACCTCGTTTTATCTGAGATCTGCTTTCAGGTGGGTTTCATTGTGTGACAAGGTTATTGACTTTTTAATGTATAAAATATTTCAAGTTGAAGACTTTAGATATATCAACCTATAGATACCACAAATTGTAATGTGTGGTGCATTCTCGCTCTCTCCTGGAAGTACCTTTTTCTCTCCCTCTGACTCACTTTAGCAGGGAACATGACAACTACAAGTGACAAATCCTTACCTCAGATCCCAGTTCAGCTACGTATGTCAGTTCACTGACTTTTGATTTCCCAGTTCTGCTTTCCACTCCTGGGTAAGCAGCATACAGAATCCATTTATTCTGTCATATCTGGACCAATTTTGATATATTTAGAGAGCTGATCAAAATGAAAGGTGTATTTTATGTCTAAGACAGCTGATTAAGTTGGTCAGGGCAGGAAATACTACTGGGAAGATGCATAGAACTAGCTTATTTTCATTTTTTCCTTCAGGTTTTGAAGACACAGTTTAGATACTATCCCTAAAGACCTTCATAAATTAATTATATGCACAGTAGACATCAAGATAAGTGAGAAGAAAATAAGGATGTCTACGCTAAGATGTCTTGACATACTTAGGAAAAGAAGATTAAGATTTCTATGACAATCTGTGAAGGACAGTTTTGTCCTCAAAATCAAGTGAAACCTTCGCTTGTACATCTTGTGAAATATTCTAAATATTGTTAGTGTCACCTGTGCTGTTGCCAAAACAAATGCTGGTATAAAAGTGTTGCAATGAGCAACATTAAATATACCAGATGGTTGTCCATCTGCTTCCAGTCTTAAAACTGTAATTGTAATAATTGCTTTTCATTTATCATTTAATATTAAGATCTGAAGTTTCATCTTCGCTAATGTTTGCTAAAACACATATTCATATATATATGAAATTGTATCTAATCGTGTTATTTTTTTTTAAGATTCTAGGGTGCAAGAAAAGTTAAGGAAAATGTTTCTCCTGAAGTGTTGTCAATTTTATGATAAAAGTAATTTGCTTTCAGTTCATCAACACTACTTTGTCTCTTAAATATCTCAGAACCATGTAAAAATTTAGGTAACAGCACATTTTGCTGTGCAGTCCTTAAATGTGTTTTACCTACTTTGGTACTGATAGCCCCTAATTGAGGTGCTATGCAACTGTCCATCTGTCATGGAAGAAGAGGAACAACAAAGGAAAATGGCAGTGAAAAATAGAGGAAGAATGATGGTTTCTTTTGAGAGGGACAGAAACGTCAGGATTCACCAATAAAGGAGACAGAAAAATGCTGAACTGGGAAGCTGAATGAAAGATGCCAAAGGAGAAGGAAGAAGAAAAATGGTAGAGAAGTATAAGAGAGCATACGCACAAGATAGGTGTTGAAATTTGAGTCTACGTCATGGAAATGCATGATACTGAAAGTTTACTCCCAGTTACCGGGCTTGTGTATCAGGATGGAGCCGATATTTTTTTTTTCTTTCTTATTTCAAGTTCTTATACATTTATGCATGAGATATTTCTTTCCCATTTCTTTCTCATGCAAAACCTTACCCAATAAAATGGTGTTTAGCATACACACCAAGTTATACTGACCACTGTCAGTTGCAAGATTAATATTGCAAGTTATTTATTAACTGTTATTGCAAAGCAGAACTCACATGACCATGAAAGCATGTGAGCATTCAAAGTATCTTCTTCAGGATGGGAGCACAGAGAGTTCTGGGGTTGAGAAGCTGAACTGATGCTCTAGAATAGCTCCCAAGACGTCAGATTTCCCCCTACATTCAACAAGTTAGCACACAGCAAGCCTCTCCTATAACTATGCTGTGACACAGTCACTACAGCAGAGGGTTGTAGAGAGCATGTTCTAAAAAGTTTGAGTGCATTAGGCACCAGTTCAGAAATCCTACCTACATGTGTATGTTCTTTTCCAGTATAAACCGGGAAGTCAGAAATTAATTCCAGATACAAGGCAGTGGGGACAGGCAAATATCACCGCTACTGTATGTTGCCTCCCCACTGTCAAGATTAATTACGTATGTAGGGAAGTGCTTGTCACCCCTCTGCCAACAGCTTACATTGCAATGGAGTGAAGGAAAATGTCTGCTTTATACAGGAGTCTCAGGTAGAAAAAAGTGAACTAAGTAACACTGATTCGGGTAGTGCTCTCTGCACAGGAGTTTTTCTGGAGAAGACACAGTACTCATACTGGAGGGCACTGGTCTTACCTGACATTAGACAGCGACACTGAAGCAGCAAAAAGGGATTTACTAAACAGTTATTGCTGAGGTGTGTTCTAGAAAGCTGTGCCTTGCTGCCTGTCAGCTCTTACTTGACTGGCTGTGTGAAAACTTATAGTCTTCCCATCCTAGTTGTAACTTTGGTTCAGACTTTTCCTCTATACAACAAATGGTATGGCCTTATTCTTGAAATCAGAGCTCATGACCACTCTTACAATTGCACTACTGGATCTTAACTTCATTAAAACATACAGCAAAGTGATATACAAGGCTGTCAGAAGGCTGGTGATCTCAAAAACATAGTAAGCAATTTCTGAATCTGTAGTGACTGAGGTAAACTTAAAAATGCATTACACGCTGCTGGACATCTGTATTTGTATTGTATTTTAAGATAGGGTTTGGCACTAATATCTGGTTAAGAAAATAACAGCAGCAACAACAACAATAATTATATAGTATATATCTCTTTCAATATCCATGCCATTCTTTTCCATTCATTCCCTGCAACTACTGCCTACTAACATCTTGACTTGCTAGGACTCAGTTGCAGCCGTGACATGAATGTTTTGTAAGGCAGGCCATTCATATTGAGTGGTCTTACAACTGGCTACACCTTGTGGCACATACAGATGGTTGAATTATACTTGGTTTATTGAGTGTGGGAGGGTGAGATTCAAGGTTCTACCACAGCAGAAAGAAAAATAAAATAAGAAATTGTGAGTGTACCCCTTCAAACACTAGCAAATATGAACACTATAGCTGAAAGTATGTAATTTTCAAAGTGTCTACATTTTTAATTGATAGTATTTCTTTACTAAGGCAGGCTAAGCATATGGTTTATTTAAGAAAGGTGTTTGTTTTGGGGTTGTTTTTGTAGTGAAGTAGTGCCAAAATGTGTAGCTAAATTATTAAACCAGAATTAAAATTTGATTAAGCAGAACAGGAGGAGGGGAAGAGGGAAATTAAGACAGCACAGAATTCATAATTGACATTCATCCCTCTAACAACCATATGGTTAAGATCTGTCAGGAAGGGTCAGGAAAATCTAATAATTTCCCAAAAAGTCAGGATCAGATGAAGCAGCAAACTGCAGGTTCTTATTTGGGATCCAGATGAATACACAGATCATATTAACCAAATCCTAAAATGAGTTTTCTTTGTCTGTGTGTAGCTCAGTTGGCTGCAAACAAGAGTAATACAGTGACATCCTCATTCATCTTTTTTCTTTTTTTTTTTTTCTTTTTTTTTTTCCAACTTTTTCATTTATTTGCTGCCTTTGATGTCATGCAGGCTTATGTCAAGGAAAATTAGCAATTTATGCCCATCAACTATTACACTACATTTCTTTCAAGCTGTACATTATAATCTCTCCTAGGACCAGATTAAAAAAAAAAAATAGACTAGTGAATTGACCGTTAGATAGATACTAAGTTCTTAAATGAGAAGCTGGAGCCCTGTAAACCACAGTTTAGGATAGACATCTTATTTTACCTTCTTAGCTCACAAAGCTGATTCTGTATTTTCAGTAGGCAGACACATAAGGGGAGAAAACACCTCTCAGGTAGTCCTCGTGACTGTAGTGTGCAAATTTGAACAGCTCAACTATGCTTGCAGTCTAGATATATCAATGCTTTACTTCATTCAAGATAATAAAGCTGAAATCTAGGGGGTTTTAATTGATAAGGATTATCACACTACTGCCAGGACAATGTAGCTAATACATTTAGACTTGAGCAAGTAGTCCGTTCTGTGCTGAACTGTGCCACTGGCTTTTTTACAGACCTAAGTATCCATCAACCTGATCATCTTAATATTCAATAAAAATCACTATATAGTATATAGCCACTTCAGACTAGGTTCTGGGTTCTGCAACAGGGCTAGACATCTAAAACTTTGGCACTGTGATTCACAGAAAAAAAGACTACGACTCGAATAGAGTTATAAAGCAGGTATGTTTACTCCAGCACCGTGGTGCAAGAGGATCTCTCCACAAAGCTTGCACAGCCACCGCACGTTTTACCAAAAACTTATAGAATGTGGATATACATATTAATTGGATTACATAACACAAACATACACATGCATGAGTAAGGCTGCGATAGTTAGAAAGAATTGTGTCAGCAGTTGATGCTCTCTTTACACCTGCGCATTGCCTCCTGGTGGGCGTCTTTGGGGGTCTTTGGGAGGAAAGCTCATACTCTTTCTCACCTTGTTTTTTGTTGGTTTTGTTTGTTTGTTTGTTTGTTTGTTTTTTTCCACAGAGCATGCGCAGATTCTCTTGGCCAATTTCTGGAATAACAAGAGTGTTTTTCAGCCGGTTTACTTTCTATCTTATCTAAGAGAACCGGTAGAACTTCTACCATCCCTATATGCCTATCTTCACTCATTACCAAGTTTTCAACTAGTTAGAGCACACCTGTTACTCAAGGACAAAACCATAATATTTTGCTGAACATTGTAGTTCTTGGTAGACTTTCACAGTAAACTGCTTCATTTTATGAACACAGTAGTCCTTGGTAAAATTCCACAGAACAGTCTGGGCAAGCAGGATTCTTAGCAATATTAAAAAATACTATAAGTAATACTATAACTTACTATAAGTAAGTTGCTAGGCAATTTTCTATAAGTAAATAAGTAAATAAATCTCAAAACAAGTAATCATTTCTCTGTATCAACTGCACTCAGTAATCCAATTTTTCAGTGGTGAGTATAGGAGATGGGCAGAGGAGAAATGGAGAGAAATTTGTGAAGAGAGAAGATGAGGAGGAATCAACGTCCCTCAAAAGGTGAAGGGAGAGGTTAACCAGCATATACTTTTTCATGTTTAGATAGTCTTGATGAACAGTACCTTTAAAGTATCATATGTTATACTTGAATAATTCTATCCACCTTTCTCCCACGTTAGATTTTTACAGGCATCTTCAAGAGTCAGTGCGGAGGCGATCCAGCAGGTTTAGTCTATAACAATCCTCGAACAGGGAGTTAGGAGTGCAGTGCAAAGACATTGACTGAATCATACAAGTCACCTCTGCATAGCCAAGCTATGTTAAAAGTGCTTCTTTAGCCTTTCCTTCTCTCTAGGCTGAATTTATTTGTATTTTAAATGGTTATCATGGCATTTCCATACTTTGCACTAGAAAGCAGGATAAATCTATTCAAATGCAAAGTGTGTTCAGATTCTTCAGTCCTTAAGTGCCATATGGTTAAATAAAAGGAGTCATAGTGTCTACAATCAACAAGTAGGTTAAACTGAAGAGATTCTATAGCCTGAAAGGTGTACAGAAGAAGTTACACAGGTAACTTCTAATAACTTGAGACAAGGACAAGCTGTTGCAAAATCAGGGAACATTACTTTCCCAGTGTTGCCACTCTTTTCAGTTCTGAATAAAGGGAGGACATGACATCACAGACTTTACTTTAAGAAGACTGCCTTTAAAGAGCTGCAAGACTGGTTCATTTTGCTATAATGACAGCTGTAATTTTAATTCCATAATATTTGGTATGTTTTTCTACATGCTCATTTATCCCACTTGTTATGTAAAGGTTCTACTTGGTTATTAAAATTTAAATGTGACAGACAAGTTGATATTTCAGAGGGGGTTATTTCAAAGCAGTGAGTCATTTTACCAGGCTTTAGACTGCTTCAAGAGACCTGATGCCATAAACTTCAACTTAAAAGGTTTTGGCCATATGTAATACCAGTCTGATTTACTGCAAAGTCCTCCCTTTGAGCACATGCTTTTGTTAACAGTATATAGTTTCCCGTTACAAAAATGAGGAACTAGCTATTTATAATAACTATAAAAGTATTTCAAGAACTTCAGAGTGAACACAGTAATTTAAAAAAAAATATAATAAAAACAGATGTGTTGAATTTTAAATTTCAGCCTTTGCAGAAGCAGTATCAACACATTTACTGTAATTGAGAGCTTTTATTTATACACTTGCCTACATGCTGAGAAAAAGTTAGCATACAACAGAATAGAATGTACTTGATTTGTTCCCATCACTTCAGTATTCCATACCCCAAAAAAGCTAATGTACTATCAATTAGCAGTGTATTATGTTTCATTATTAAAATGAATTGTATCATTGCTTTATCATAAAATAATTGTATTATACATGTTTCTCACGATATCATGGTCTGTTAACAGTCCTGCTGCCTATTTGCAAAGGCTTATAAAAAGTACTGGACACCAGGGAGCAGTTGTTGTGGCTTATGAAGTACAGTTTTCATTTAGATTATTCCACACTGCCTTTAGTCCTTTTACAGATTATAGCTTCTCTGTAACTGGATCAACATAAACCTTGTTGATGGTTAAATGTGCCATAGAATTGAACATGCATATACACTTATTGTCATGCAAACTGAGAGAAAAATCAAGTTTAAGAAATGGCAATGTGTAAAAGGCAGGATAAGTATTTGATGAAAAACTGAGCACTGAAAGTACTTCCTTTCTTCCTGCCTTTGATGCACAAAATTGTTTTTCTAGGTGCTCTTAAAATCTGGCAGTGTATAGAGTAAAACTGCAGATTTTCTTTTCTGGATGCTACATTACATAGTCATTATTGTTCCATAGTAATTTTGTTAGATCGTAACCTTACTTGATTTTCATTCCCAGCTAGTTTAAGACTATTTTTTAACAATATAAATTCAACATTCAAAATATATTTATGCTAGCTATCTATAAATCATAATACACAGAGCGAGCAACATCCATCAGCTTCATATATCAATGAAACTCTTTTGTTTGAATTAGTTCCAGTTCTGTGAAGTTTGTTGCTCACTTCTAGGCATAGAATAAATCAAAACAATTCCATAAGATTTACTTTCTTTCTCCTGACATTCTAGTTTTTGGATTAAGATTCTCAGCATTTGTGCAAATGTACCCATATATTTCTCCGGGCTGTAGGAAGATATGGAAGACTTCGGAAATATTTTTCTAAACAATTTCAAACATATTCTACAACAACTTGCTGCACTGGCCTGGGACAAATGGTATGAAGATCACTAGGTAAGGGAGAATCAGAAGGGAAAAATCAGGAATGAACTTCATACATTGAACTGAAAGGTGTTTGCTTCTTCATGGTGGTTTGTCAAGCTACCTACCCCTCTGTAGTCTAAATCAATCAGGAACAAATTATTAACATTTGCAATCTAAATAGTTTACTCAAACAAAAGGCTGCACAAATGGCAAAGGTGAAGTTTTATAGAATTTTATTCCTCCTTTTCTGACTAGGAATGACACTGACATGCCATTGGGAGTAAATAAGAAGTCCAAAAGGCACATCCTTTTATGGGTCTCCTAGCAGGTGATTCTGTAATATTGGAGCACATCACCATATGAGCTATAAGCTGTAAGTTACTTCACAAAAGAATTATTTATAGATTCAAGATTAGGTGTTATATCTTAAGAACTGTTTCAGCTTCATTCCCACTTGACCTCCCTTCATCTACATACAAATAACTGCCTTTAAATTTTTGTCAATTTATCAGATTTTATCTAATTAAACAAAGGGGTCATTGTCATTGTAAGTAGAAGAAACACACAAAATCTTCATACCAAAATATTGCAAACTGTAACATAAAGTTTAATAGAGGGAAAAAAAAAAATAAATTCAGATGGTTTTCTCAAAACTCAACATTTTGCCAGCAAATATATTTAAGTAACAGCAAAACTAAGCTAACAGGAACTTAAACTGTGAGGCAACTCAATCTATGAATGGGAAATCAGGTAAGAATTAATTGAACGGAAAGATACAAGATAAAGTCGGTCAAATTCATGATGAAATACTCTCATAAGATGTTCCCAACAGATGGGTAAGGCAATATATCTTTTTGCACCAGTGCTCTTTGATAATAATCTTATGTATTATAATATTTTATAATATTTTATATTTATACTTAATGGCTGTACTACCTTCCTAAAGAATTAATTTCCTCTTTGTTTTTTTTTTTTTTTTTTTTTTTTTTTTTTTTTTTTTTCTGTTTGGGAGGTGTCAGTATATAGCAATTAGAGGTACTGCTACTTTGACTGAAGCATGTGCTTCACACAGTTGTATGGCTCCTTGAACAGGTCACTAAAATATGAATACGACGGTACTGTCACACAGTTCTTAAAGGCATAGATGGATGATTTGGCTTAAGAATTTGAAGATTTGGACTGGTGAATCAAAAGTAGCTGAAGTACTCCTAGACATTTGCTCCTATGTGTGTCACTGGCAGATAGTACTAGATGGACAAAATGGAGAGAAAAAATACAGACCAGATACAGTATTAGTGACGTAGTTGAGGACTATAACATATTTAGCTCTTCTCATAACACTGTTCTTGAGTAGAACTTTGACATATGGTAACTTCTAATTTGATTTCTAGATCCTTATATAATAGATATTGAAAAGAAAATATAAAAACATATGACTCTGGCCTTTTCTCATCCTCCCTATATTTGTCACCGGATCTGAGACATTACAAAACTGCTATGACTGTGTGCAACTCATATGCCTAGGCAGAATAGTCCATCATATTCACTTATGGAGATGCCAACTCATCACTTAAAACTCTAGTTTAAATACATTAAGGGTAAGTGACAGGAAGAACATAATATAATTTTCTTTCTCATATCTATTATGAACACAAAATATGTGGACTTATTCTACTTTCTGAGTTTCCTTGTAGACAAAATAAATGTCATCACAGCCAGTAATCTACCCAAAATTTAATCAGGAGCAAAGGAAGTTCCACAATCAATAAAATGAATGTCACCCTGAGATGAGAAGGGATTTAGAATTGATTTCTAATTTCCACACATTTCAGGAAGGATGCAGGAGGAATGTGTTGATTTCTCTAAAAAAAACTTAGGAGCATATTATGACCAGGACTGGGAGCTCAGGGAGTCATAGAAGTTCTGTGATTCCCTTGGGCTAAATTAAGGTGCAATGACACCAAACGAACGGTTAAAATGTTTTACTTGCAGTAAAAAATAATTTAAACTTGGAAAAGGACAATAAGCAATGTGATTTCTTGTAAATCTATTAGAAAGAAAAGAAAGAAAAGGAATGAAAAAGAAAGGAGAGAAAATCAAAGAAATGAAGTCACCACCCCTAGATCCAGCTCTATCTCAGGTCCGGTGATCTTGGGTGGTGGGTGCACACACAGCAAAGTTTTCTGTTGCCTTTTAAGTTCATCTTATCAACTGATTAGCATACTAGGCAAAGAGAGGCAGGTATTCCATGAACACTTTTCCATGAGATATGGAGAAAAGGTGGAGCGTGGGTTTTGCGTATGTGTTGATACACTAACGTAGGGTACACTAACTCTTCTGTCCAACTAAGTTGATGGTCACAACCTCCCTATACCACCTTTACATTTTCCTCAGTGTTTGTTTCTTGGGCAGTAACAGCTCTATCTGGTGTTGGCTCTTTATATCTTTTATCAATCTTTTAGCTATTCTTTGAGGCTATAGTTGTAAATTAAGGTGTAGGCCTTAACCTGAACATATGGCTTTACTCAGTCTATGTCTCCTCCCTTCAAGGCTTAATCTAAGGAGTCTGGCTATACAAGTGCAAGGGAGCAGAGCTGTGCACCCTTAGATACACTCTATGCTTCCCTTAGGCAGTTAATTAATTTCTTACACTAATTACAAAGGCCACAATTTATCCTTGAGGTTTTCTGTGTCAATGAATGTTTGAGGCACTCGTTTCTTCAGTTCCTTACAATGTATGATACTTACACAGTAGGAAGTTCCAACAGGCTTTTTGTCTTTCAATAGCACCATCTCTTTCCATGCATGTCCAGCAGAAATGAGATTCATCCAAACAGGGCTTCCAGTTTTAAAGGAAAAGAGGGTAGGTTTAGATTGGCATAAGAAGGAAATTCTTTACAGTGAGGCTGGTGAGACACTGGAACTGGTTGCATAGAGAAGTTGAGGATGCCACATTCCCAGAAATGTTCAAAGTCCTTTTGGACAGAGCTTTGAGCAACCTGATCTAGTGGAAGATGGCTCTGCCCACAGCAGGGGGCTAGAACTAGATGATCTCTAAGGGTCCATTCATACCCACGCCATTCTATGACTCCATGATTCTATAAAATACTATAGCATTTTTGAATCCTTAATTCTGTTGCTACTTAACAAACATCACGTTTATAATTAACTTCTTGATTTCATCTGGCTATTTTCATGGATTTAAATATGGTGGCCATGAAGTTAATTGTCTGATATTTTTTTTCTTCCTGTTTGTAATGTAAATATGCTCTAGCCAAGCTGTATGAGGGCACTGTGAGAGACTAGACATCTTGATAAAGCTTAGAAGCATATTTATTAAAACAAATAATTAATTAAATAAATTGCAGCTAGTTATGACATTACTTTGTGTTCTCAAGCATTAATTTCTTGAAGCTTGTACATATTAACTAGTTCAAACATAGTTTTACTTACCAGGAGACAACTGCATCTTATTAGACATCACTATAAATCTAGAGCATTTTTATGTCATTTTTGTCAGTATCTTTTATAATGTTCTTCCATGTCATTATAGAAGAGTATTTTCTCCTATCTTATTAGAGCTAGTGAGACAAATAAAGTTTGGTTTCCCAAGCTGTGTATATAGTCACCGTCCATAAAACCATAGTTCAGAAGAGAAATTGAACATCACCAAATACATTTGCACATAAAACAACACTACTTTTTGTTTCATATTCACCATATATAGAAGAAATTAAATTCTGGTCACAGATGTGCATGATACTTGTGTCGAAAATAAGTGAAACGAGAAAAACAACTGAGAGGAAAAAAAAAAATAACCTATATATAGTCAAAAGAAAGATGTTTAAATCACTGAAAGATCTATTCTGGCTTTTTTTTTTTTTTTTTTTTTTTTTTTTTTTTTTTTTTTTTTTTTTTTTTTTTTAACAATGTCCAACAGAGGCATACAATCTGAGATATATTTTTAGCTTGGCACTTTCTTCTTGTTTGTCATTAACCCACAACAATCAAGTATTTCAGCCTGAATTTGTTATTTAGTTCACTATTCATTCACATATTTAAGATCTTTGCCCCAGATTTTCATTTGGGTCCTCAAGTACCGCAACTACCAAGTATCAGGAAAAACTGGTAAGTCAGAGCAAGACAGTGTGAAAGGTGATGCTCTGGGTCCTTCTCCCCTAGCTGAGAGTGGCAATACCCAGTGAATCCTTCTCCTCCTCATCATGCAAAAATCCCATGAATTTGCTGAAACCACAGGTATTAAGCTAACCTATTTGACTTTGGGTTTTCAAGAAGGTGGCAAAATATTTGCACATATGGCTGGGACACATGATGTTAATTAGTATGTCAAAAGCAGTACTGCTCGTGAAACTTTCCCTATTCCCATCAAAACTAAATGGTGTATCTTAACACCTTTTATTAACTAAATTGTCAGGTGGGTATAACAATGCCTTTCACTTCACATTGGGAAAGAAGGTGGCTGAGAAGTGATGATGTGGGCTTGGAAGCACAACTGACAGCTAAATAGTAAATCACTTCTCATTTGATGATACTCTTGCATCTGCCTGTCCTAATTTTGTTAGGAGTCTATTCAGGTCAAATTCCTACATTATGGCCAAAATGACACATGGTGTGTCTTAGGATCAGATGGAATCTACCCACTGTATATACCAAACTAAACACAACACTTGATGAGAAATTTGTGAAAATGACTAATGGCATACTCGGGTGTTTTTGTAAGTAGACATTTACTTTGTGACACTGTACTTGTAAGAGGTGAAAAAAAAAAAACAACAAAAAACAAACCACCACAATTAGAAGAATTAAAAAAAAAAAAAAAAGGTAAAAACTTTCAAATGTATAAACTCATTTTTGGAAAAGAGGAATGGAGTGATTCTCAAAGTAGAACCTCTTAGATTAAGTATATATCCTCTGTAAAAAGATATGAGCTGGCAGATCACTAGATGGGGTGAACTGATCTAATTCCATTGAATTAAATAAGGCCACACTGATTTACCTTACCTGAAGATCAGGACTTTAACCCATAGGTGTAACTCAGTACTTGTAAGTGGGAATCTTAACATTAATGAGACTGCTTAGTTGGTTCTTTCAATGGACTGAAATCTGACTAAAAGTCTGTAACAAAGAGTAATGAAATTTAGCAAATAAATAAGTAGGTGGGAGGTGTCTGGTGCAGAGTAGTGGCCAGTGTTCTGACTTCCATTTAATATGCTCACTGATAAACTGAGATGAGAATGTTAAAAAAACACACAGGTGATACTAAATGAAAGGATCTGAGATAACTATTCAAGACCAAGATATGCACCAAATGTTCCTAGATAAGCAGGAGTAAGGAGACTTAATGATGCTGATATATAGTTTAATATTTGTAAACTTTTTTGTCTGGATATATTCCTGCTGTGACTTTCTGCTGCAACCACCTACTCTCTTAAAAACTTGCTGCCTTTGTCCTTTCCCTTTCAAATTTTCTTTATATAGATGCTTTCATGAATCTTCATTGACTAGTCCCTTTCAGAGTTTCTCTATATAGATGCTTTTATGAATCTTCATTGACTAGCTCCTGCAAGGGTTCTACTGTTGCTTCTCAAAATTTCAAGTTGACTTTTTCTAAAATTGGCGTTAATTTATAGTATAATAATCTCATGAACTGTTAATACACATGCAAATAATATCAGATTCTAGTTTACTGTGTTCAGTGAGCAATGGACATGTATTACAGGAAACACATGGACCATCTAGAGAAAAATCCAGATATAGGTAAAGGATAAGAGCTTATTTCTCCAAAGAATGAGAAATTAGCTGCAGGTTTACAAGGTACTAAAAATATACTCTAATTTATCTGGGTTCTTTCTGTAAAAGCAGAAATTAAGAATTAGAGCAGTGGGACAATGACCAATTCTGTGGTTTTCAGCTTTCAGTTTATAACTACTGTCATCAGGTTGCTTCAACATTCTGATTTTTTGAAGACAAAATTTTGTTCAGATGCTGCTCCAGGTAACATAAGAAAAAATTTAGTGTCCTAGAGCACCCAAAATATGAGAGTGATTCACCTAGCCAACTATAAACAAATACATCTGACTTTCATCTACCTTGCTTCTATAAACAATGATAAAAAGCAGTCCGCTCTGAGGCATTGCTCATCTTGTTCTAAAGTAGGTGTTTAAAATAAACCAGAAAAATTCTGGGCTCCTAAAGTTCCTAGTTCTCTATTTTTCAGATAAAAACATTTAATTTCATAAATATGAAAGCAGAGTGCTTTGACATTTTTACAGTATTTCATTCAGGTTCTTTTAGTTGAAGTTTCACTAGATTTAATGGTTTTACCTAAATATTTAGATGGCATATCCCCGGGGAAAATAATTTTGATACAAACTCTAGTTATTTCTCATATGTATCTAATTTTTTAAGGCAGAGTCATGATGTCTCTAACTGCCGCCTTCTAAATAATATATTCTAAATGAATGTAAAGAAATACTAGTGTTGATTTCTTTGTTATTGTGCCTTATGGCATGAATAGCAATTTGTAAAGACCTTGTATAGTGTCTGAAATAAATTGCCTCAGACATTTTAGCCATTAGATTTGTTGCTGCTGGACTCTTACTCACCAGTATTCTTAATAGAATGTTTAAGATGATAGCTTCAATACTGCTTTTCTTTTTCTTTCATTTGATTTCCTTTGCTCTTCAGAGTCACTAAAGCTTAAGCATTTATATGCTTATTGAATCGCTTGATGTTGAATCACTATCTGGTTCTTGGATGGGAAATTGATTTGGTACAAATAAGCAGTGCAATAAATCATCTCATCCCCTTTGTTTAATGCCTTGAAGCACTTTTGTTCTTTTTTATTTAACCACATATCTTTATCAGCTTTTAAAAAAATGATAAAAGCATAATCAGAGCTCTCCACAGGTTTCCTAGGTCCCTGAACATTGGAGTGTGAATGATCAGATCCTCTTCTTTCAGCGCTCAGGTGCTAATACACTGTTCTAAAAGATAGCAGATGCTGTAATTGTTACCAGCAACAACAACAAAAGGTTTGCAGGAACATCTCAATATTCAAATATTTAAATAAGGGATTTTGATGAATTTATAAGTTCTTGGAATGCTATGAATAAGTAAAGATTTTTTTACTCCATGTGCTTAAGGAAATGTTATGGTCCAAAATAAAATAAAATAAAATAAAATTAAAAAAAAAAAAAAAAAAAAAAAATTAAAAAAAATAAGAAAGAGGGGAGGAATTAATCTTCCCCCAATCTAGCTATCTAAAATGTGATGTTTTGATATGAATTATTTGACTAAGCTATCTACAGACAACAGAGACCTCTGGAAGCATGTTTAATACTTGTGGGAGGAAGAGTCTTCCAAATGCACTTTTTTCTTTCCTTTGATTTAAGATAACATCGAGATGGTTAGGTCAGATTAGGCATTGAGCTTGAAAATGAATATACAAATACCACTCAAAAAGATAGTTATGTTAGATTGCACCATAAAATAATTCGGGTTCATATTCCCTTTATTTTATACTTTTTCAGGAAAGAGAGCAAAATGTATCTGTCAAAAAGTATTCCTGAAATACATGGCCATGTCCAGGGATACAAAAAATACATCAAGATCTGTATTTTATTACATTTCTGTATTCTGTCTCTTCTACTGTCTGGCTGTTCTCAACTGCTAGACTTTGTAAATGGGAGTCATTGAACTAACTTCATGGACATTCGACGAGGACATGTGAACCAGCATTCATGTGCATGCTGCCTTTGTCCCTGGCAAACAAAGGCATGGGTGCTTCAGAGGTGTGATTGACTTCATTCTAAAGCAGACTCCTAAAATCTGAATTAATTGTACCCTACTTGTCTACAAAGACAGCACCAGGTAGCTAGTTCAAATGCCAAGAATTACAGTATAGGCATTTGAAGTTAGGCAGTATTATTCCTCTCCTGTGAGACATTATTTTTGATTAATGGTTTATTTATGTTATACTAAAGATTTGATTGTGTCTTGTCTAGGTGTATCCAAGACAGGTTTAACTTGGTTATGTGAAATACTAATAGCTGTGTTCCCAAGGCACAGCTGATCTCAGCAGAGAGCTATTTTCCCAGCTTCAAACTCTGGCTTTGAACCTGAGGTCTGTCATGCTAGGCTGTCAACGCTGGTTACCTAAAAATTAGTCTCAGAATTTTTGATCTTATCTTCGGCTGCATGAACACATAAAGCATGAATGTGTTTATGTTTAACAGTGCTTTGGGCAACATTCATTTCAGCAATTCTTGTTTCATGTGAACTTTCTAATAACTAGCCATTTTTAATTTCCCCCATCCACGTTATTTGGCGCAAGGAGTGCCTAAGACCTATGAGGATTATCATGTTTTTTGCTGGAGCATTCTTTAGGAAGTGAAGTAAAAAATGCTTTGTAAAGAAGTGAAACTGAGACTTCATGTAGAGAGCTTCAATGCTGAAAAAAAAACATTCTACTTCCATGGATTTTAAACATTTGTTACCCTCTAACTACTTAATTAATTTTCTTCCAAACACCAAACAAAAAGTATTCTGGTAAGAAGTTGACTTAAAAGAATGATTTTAAGTATTTGAATAAATAATCTGAAATAGAATGTTAAATTCAACTTTATGTTCATCTTATTAAAAATCCTTACTCTTTTACAGTAGTATAATATATTTGTAAGTCTCAAGGTATTTATTTCTGAAAAAGAACCTACCACATCACTTAAAATAATCACTGTATCCAACTAAAAGTCAAAAATCCAAGCAAGATTCAGAAAAATCAAAGATGAAATAAATGAGTCAAGTCAAGGGAGAATGTTAGGGTTATAGTAAAGATGTTGACAGTAAAGCTGTTGGCAGCAGGGTGTATAGATTAAGGATTTCCTAGGTTGGTTACTCCAGTTGTGTGAATGAATATATAAGTATCAGTGTCTGAATAATGGAGAAGCAGCAGAACTAATCCTTATTAGTCACTTTCCTTTGTGCCACCATCCTTTTGTTCACCTATCATGGAGGTCTCACCATCATCAGGAAGGTTCCGCAACTCTGAATGAGTATAAAGTTTTTATAAGCAAATGACAGTGGTGTGATATATATTGTAGACTCATATTCTGTCCATAGAGCTCTGAACGTCTCTGTAGGTTTAAATGACTGTTTTGAAAAGAACTGTCTTATTTAATGTCTATCTGCACAGGTCTTGGCTGCAGAGGGGAAAAAAAAAAAATAAAAAAATCATGAGAAACTGAAAAGATGATCCCCAGGAATTATCATAAGGATCAAATCCCAAATCCATCTAGTGTTCAGAATACTTATTTTGTCAAGGAAAAAAGCCATTATCAGATCATACACAAAGGCATAAGCCTCTGGCTCTAATGGCTAGAGATTGGTTTAAACCACAGAACACAAGATTTTTTTTTTTTTTTAAATTTTGTGTAAACTCTGTCTGCTGTCTGTTGATGATTCATTTTTCTGACAAATGTTGCACTTTTAATCCAATGTGGTCTGGGAGAAAGTCTTTCTTTAGTCGTGAATTTCATATTATTCACAATTGAAATAGAATTGTTTTAGAAATTGAATTTATAAACCAGCTGGCCAAAACATCTAAAATCAGACTCGCTTGAAGTAGAGTATTATTCCAATACAAATCTACTCTATTATCTTTCTTCAATACAGCAAGTTCAAGAAGGAATAAAACTGAGTCCACTTTTATTTTTTTCTAGTTCTACTATTATTGTATCCACATATTTTTCAATAATAATAAAGCTTTATTGCTTTTCATCTTGAATATGATGAATCTTGGTTTTAGCATTTTGGCTGGAAGCCAAAGAAAATGATGATCTTACTTTTCCCAAGGGCAAAAAAAGTTAACTTTTTATGCTTTATTTGTTCTAGGGTACTTAAGCCTTGTCTTTTTAGTAGGGTAAAGTTACATATGATCATTTTGCTGATTTAATTATTTAAAATGTTTATATAATAGTACATACATTTGTGGTGTAAGCCTCTCGGTGGACAATGGTTAAGTACAATGTGTTAGCACTTTAAAATGCAGACAGCTGGCACGTGATTGCATTGTGTGTTGGGTTTTTAATAAACAGAATAATTAGATATTATGAATGTACTCTTTTCTAGATTCACCGCCTATAGTCTTGGAGAAGAAGGATATTTATAGTTATATAGACGTACTTAGATATCAGCAATGATAAATTAGCTGGTGACATTTTTTTTTTTATTGAAGACCAGTTTAAGTTTGACCTAGGTAAGTATAATTTGGCTTCCATAGTCTGAAAAATTAGTCTTACCCTAAACAATGTATTTTCTCTGAAACAGATTTTCTGTTGAATAAAATGCTAAAAAGTGTTTTGCAAAATTCAGTTAAAAATCCATCAGATCATGAAATCTCCATTAAGTAACTTGGATTGGAAAATAAAAGAAAGACTGTGTACTAATTTTGTTACTTGCTCTTACATTGCATGTTATTTCTTCTTTAAACTGAAAAAAACTATCCATCTAATGAATTAGCAGCTTAATTTAAAAATATTTTAAGACCAATAGAGGTAGTGAGAGATTCTATATCCTTTCCTCAACCACTTAAAAATTATTTTCATCACTAATCAAGAAAATAAAATAGCCGATTTGATATTTTTTCCTTGGAAGGGGTTTTCACTTATAAAAATAATAAATAGATCTCTCTTTTAGGATAATGACCTTAGTGAGACTATTCTGGTCTGTTAGCATTCTGCAGACTGCAGCTATTTCTGTTTGACTCAAAACAGGGGCAGAGTTACTATTCAGCTAGTAGATTTGGGGAACAACTGCTAGGGATGTAGGATTTTCTTAGCCAACAGGTTTCCAGGAAATTAGTCTCAGAGCAGTCATGTTGATTGTTTCCTGTGAAAAATCAATGTTTGTATTTTCTTTCCTCTCTTGAAAAGTCAATGCCTTCCCCCACCCCACAAAAATTTAAGTTTCCAGAAAGGACACTTTTTGATAGGATAGAGTGTGCCCAGCAAAAAATCCAGTGAGGTCTCTTTCAGCTCTTCTCTGCACCATTTATAACTCCTCTAGCTTTTTTAGCTTGTATACTGGGTGTCACTGTAATTCCTTCATGTTAAAACATCTTATATTTGGAATCCTGGGGTATTTATTTTCTGTTTCCTGACAAACTAGCTAACCATGAATCAACCACATATGTGTTAAACCATAAACAATGAAACTGTACATAGGTGACTTATTGTTTTTCCTACAGACAGGTGTTTGATTTGAGGCAAAAGTCTGGAAGACTGTTACCTTAAGGGAGGATGTGAAAAGCTCAGCTGCATGAGTAGTTGAGTTGGCCATGAGGCTTTTTTGATCGTGTTCAGGAGAAAGTTGTTTCTGTTCCTTTGG
Organism: Athene cunicularia; assembly: GCF_003259725.1. NCBI lineage: Eukaryota > Metazoa > Chordata > Aves > Strigiformes > Strigidae > Athene > Athene cunicularia. Next base: position 59,743,904 of record NW_020799092.1, read on the forward strand.
GAGATACAATGGTAATTGTTCTTACTAGCATCACACCAGTATTCTTTCTAAAGGCCAGGTTTCACACATCCTACTTTGCTCAGACATGATCTCTTGATATCCTCAGAGCATTTGCTGTCTTATTTGTATTATACTCTTTATATTTAAAAATCAGAAGCATCCAGTGCTGTCACAGCCATTTCTTAAGATGATGATTCAGATTCTCTGATTCCCCGGTCAGGATTAAGATGAAATGCCACCAAGGATTCTTCAAATCACAAAGCTCAATTTTTATTTGCTCACCCACCAGATATTGACATGAAACTTTGTCAGTAAGCCTTGTAACCTCTGCAACAAGTGGTAAACTTTATAACATACACCAACAAACCTTGCAACATAGACCAACTAGTGGCAGATCCTAGAACATGTCCTGACAAGCCTTGCCTTATACACAGGGATACAGAATGAGAATGGGAGAGAAAAGGAGAGAAAGGGAGGAAAAGAGAGTGAGAGAGAGAAAAACAAAAAAAGGGAAGATTTCACCAGTCCTGATTACATCGTTGGTCCAGCCAGCCTAGGAGCACAGTTCTAGAGGGGTGCAGCCACCTGGGACATTGACCCATGTCCTCTTATAATTCCTTTCCCCCTCTTTGGGTGGGCATTTGGACTTGTTGGTCAAACTGGGCATCGTGCGCAGTCTATGTTTCTCAAATTCTCCTTGATTTGGTACATGTGTGGTTTGTACCTTCAGATTCTTCTGGAAGTGGGTCATGGCCTTGGGGTCTTTGGGAAGTTCCTCCCTCCCTCCCTGCAGGTATGACTGCTATCTGACCTTTCCTTTTGGCACATGCTTCATGAAAACAGCTTCTCTATTGGCTCTTTATGGAGTCGCTCAAGATAGGGAAGTTCATCCTCCAAAAAGTGTGGTCCCACCTCTGCAGGACCCCCTCCTCTCACTGTACTTCCCTGCTATTACCTGCACATCCCCCGCATTTCCAAAGAAACAGTTTCCTTTTCCAGAGTTCTTTATCAGATGTTTGAGGCATTAACTATGATTTAATCAGACTGTCACAAGTGCTCTAGATAACTTTTATTTTACTCATAATTGGTATTCATTTAACAAAAGTTATTTTTTCTTTAACACAACAGCTTTGAAAAGAAAAGTTAAGCTGGGAATGAGAAATAGAAGCAACTTAATTAAGCATTGAGAAATGAATATGATTCTAGGATTTTGGTTTTATAGGAGTATTATTTTTAGTTATAGAATCAAGTTACAATGAATGCCAAAGCTTATTATATAAAAATAAATTAGAGTTATTACTATGGATATGACCACAATTACCATATAGGAAATCATACATGAATTAAAGCTGGCCCATTTCTCAGATGCCTCAGTATAATAATTTTGGAAGTAGATAACTTCATAATCTAAGAGACTGATAAAGGAGTTGAGATAATGATATTGTCATGGAAAGGCACAGTGTGATGGCTGATACATGTGAAAACTACCAAGTTCTCAGCACAAACCTGAGGGAAATTAGCTGAGTACGAGGGAAGGTTGCACAGCTCTCAATGGATAATGAATTTTTGTCTGGAGCTTCAGACTTCTCTGCCTGTGACTTCACTAAATGACTTCCTCCAAAGATCATGGAAGTTCTCTGACTTCACAGGCATTGATTATGCACTGAACAAATAAGATGGCAGATGCCCTGTTGTGTTTGGCTGGAGTAGGGGGAAAAGAAGCTGGAGCAGTACTAAATTGCAGTGAATATATTACTGATTCACAGTCAATACGCTTTTGCACTTCACAGCTGATTTAAGTTCCTGTCAGTGCATCTCCCACTCTTATATGATGTAAACATCTAAGCTCCCTTATGCTACTGTTATGTGACTATCCACTTATAAGTTTCCTTCCTCCTGTTCTATCCATAATCAACAATATAGAAAAACTAGTTAGTATCTATTCATGTTTCCTTGCAAACACATCAATGATCAATGCTCTCTGTTCTAACTGATGGATAGCAGTCAAGAAGGAGAGGGAAAGGACACAAATATATTAGTATAGAACTAGAGGTTATTTCCCTTTTCACCCTCCTGCCACATCCAATGGCTGTTCAGAGGCTGTTCAGAGCATTTCCTACCTTTTGTGATTGCATGCATATATATCATTTCCCTTCCAGCTGTATCACACTTTTTTTCTATCTCTTTTTCAAGTTGCTATAGCTTTTTTTGTCCTCTATTAGCCATTCTTTGGACAACATTTTGCATCAAATACCAACACCCAGTGAGCCACATCTTGTCTCAGAGCCAGCAGAATCAATACAGTACCGACAGCTCCATATTTTCATTGTGTGCCTTTGTCCCTTCACTGATATTCAAAACTCTTCATAATTCAGTGTGGTCTGTTAATTCATTAATATTCCATTTACTCACTCTTGTCAGTCATTGATGGAGATGTCAAACAAGATTTGGGACTGAACCCCAGAGCTGCTTCAAGACACCCAAGCCTTCCACCATATATATTACAGTTCTCTATTGCCCTACAGCCTTTGTGGAACAAATTTTTTCAGCTAAGACTTCATGTGACAATATATCATGCTGAAGTTCATGCACAAGTTAGTGTTTTATAAAACAATTTATTGAATGTTGAGATATTGCAAGACACATTTTGTTTTCAGAGAAACCTACCTCGTGGTGCAGTAGAACACCCACGTTTATAATTTTTTTACATATATACGTTGGTGCTTACTTGTAATTTCTTCTCATAATCAGCCAGAGTTCCTTACTTGTTTGTTTGTTGTCTCTCTTTCCTCCAGCTCTTGAGAGCACACAGAAAATGCATCACTACAGCAGTGCTTATCCAAAGTAGCTCTTAGATTTTAAGTGAAGCAAGAATAATTATAGCGAATATTTATCATTTGTGAAAACTTCAGAAATTCCCAGTTTACATCTGAAGACATTTAAATTTTTTGAAGTTTAGCTCTAAGTTATTAGATTGAACTTCAGAGACAAAACATAATTCTAACAGGATTTCAGTGTATTTCATTTGTGCTCTGTATTATTCTTCTTCAGATTCATAAAATCAAAAAATGGCAGTTTGGAATGTGAACTGCAACTTTTTACCATTACAGGCACTGAATACTGAAAATAAATGTAGCATATTATGTATATCAAGTTTAGGCTTTGTATGTTAATTACCCCTTTTGCCGTTATTAGCTCAAATATAATGTTCCAAATCACTCATAACTTGATCTAAAAAATAGGTTTGTTATTTTTTTTTGTTCTTATGTATTTCTTTTACATTATTTAACACTGTTTGCTGCATGAATAATGAATAGTTGTATATATAAACAGGATTTTATTTTCCTTTTCAAAATGTTCTCCATTTTGACCAAGTGATTACATTGAAATGTTTTTTATTCCCACAGAGATATATCAAAGTGTATGAAAACAAGATAAGGAGTAAATCAGAAACTGAGTATAACAACCTCCACAGAAAATTTTTGGGTTAGAACACCCAGCTCTAACATAAAAACTTGAGAGCTGCATAGGCCAGCTCTGCTCAAGGTGGAGGTTCTAAGATGTTTAGGACAATATCTGGAATAAATGCAAGAAGTTAGAATATGGGGATGGGGAGTGGTAGGATTGGTAGTTTACTGAAAAATGCTTACTTATTTTTTCATTGTAAAAGAATGGGGTGTTTTGCTTCCAGATGATAGGGAAACACAGTGTAGGGTTGTGGAATAAAGTCAGTGTCCTTTAACTTTATTCACAGACTAAAAAAAAAAAACAAAACAAAAAACAAAACAAAACAAAAAAAAAAAAAAAAAACCACAAAAAAAAACCCCTTCAACAGTGTTAACAGCTGTAAAAGGGCTAGTTTGGCTATGATACACTCAGTTTTCCAGAGTGATCATGGAGTGTACAACATGCCCTGGTCCTACTTCACTGCATGCCAGCAAGTAGCAGCTGCCCTACGCTGAGATAGTATTTTCCATCCTTCTCCATGTCCCATTGCCTGGATGGCCTTGGTGCCAGCAGCAGCTGGCTTCAGTTTTTTCCTGCTGTGACTTTCACTCAGCTGTTCAGGGCTGAGGTTGGAATTGTCTGCTGCAGAAACCGAGAAAGACATTCACTAGGGAGCAGTGGAAGCAGCAGCTGAGTGGCTGTTGGAAACAAGCCTGCATGAGGCTGATATGTCATCCCCTGAAGGCCAAAAGCAGCTGTGGGAATGAAGGAACTGGAGAACATTCCTCAGATTTCACCTTACTCAGAGGAGTATAGGCAGTTCTGAATATTGGTGACTTTGTGAAAATTTAAGGTAGTCTCCTCTGTCAGTTCCTGCCATCCTTCATGGAAGAGTGTACATATTGAACTGTGTCCCAAGAGACAGGGAAGTGAACAGGGAGTTTGTACAGCGTACAGACTGTAGCATCCAAGGATAAAGGTGGAGGAAGACAAAGCCTTGGCATCAACTTATGATGTCTCCAAAATGTAAAGAAGTCCCCCAGGGAGGTCTCTGTCTCCCAGTGAGAACAACCCAGCTGGGGAACAGAAAGGGTTGCTAGAACCTTCTACTTGGACCTTCAGAGCGATCCTGACCAAAAATTTGTGGTTGTGGATATGATTCTGCCACCTGCTATTGTGAAAGATCGAAGTAATAACTTCATCACTAATATTTCTTTTCTGACAGAAGGAAATATATGTAGTGACCAAAATGGCTAGTAAGCATATAAAGGGATGGGGAAGAAGAGTCAAAGTAGAACAGAGTATATGTGCATAGGTAACTCTTTAACCTTACCACTTCTAATAGCACAATGTCACATACCTCATGCATGCTGTGGCTGAAGTTTAACACGATTGAGGGAGTAGGTAGAGCCTGCAGATACCAGGGTGAGACTATGGATACAAAGGAAGAAGAGTAGAAAATCTGGGAATGGGAAGAGGTAGGATAGCAGCTGAAAGGTGATAAAGAATGGTTGCACTTCTGAATCTATTTTTTTGGACTGAACACTTCCAATTCTCTTGATGGCACAAACATGTTATTTTAACAGTCACTGACTGAACATAAAATGATGAGGGCAGAAATGAAAAAGAAATACTCTGTTTTCCCTCATCCTACATGACACAAGAGAAGCAGCCCACCTAAATAACAGAATGTCCCCAGTATATGTCTCAGTTCAGCTTAGAGGGGAGAAAGAAGAAAACATAGTCCAAATAGAAGTCTAACCTCTTATTAACATGTTTTCTTGCCATGTGTGTCTGACTGCTTGTTTAATCTTTCAACAACTTGTCTAACAATCCCACTGAATCCAAACCCTACGAAGTGTTAGGAACTCTGCCAGCAAATTTAGCTTTCTTTGTCAGTCCCTCAAGAAGGTAGCATAAGACCTTTCATTTGTGTTTTTAACATGATTTATAAGCTAGGGCAACTAATAATCATCTCAATTTTTCATAAAAATTCCTGAAGCAGGCATTCAGGTTATGCACATTGCTGACTGAAGTTTTATTTCAATTTATTTGGGCTGAAGATCTGAATCCATATATATTCTCACTTTATGTAAAATAAGGTCCCACACTTAATAATGGAGTATGACAGAATCCAATTCTTTTTTAAAAATTGCATAGAATAATTAAATATTTTCTAATATAAAGGAAAACTTTATTTTTTCCGCTGTTTTAATAAGTAGTTTAAATTTTCAACCATTATTTTTTTTACAGTACTTTTAAAACATCATGATAATAATTCATGTTGTGCCTTAGTAAGCAACTTTTAAAAAGGAAGTTTAAAACCAGAGGAATACAAAAAGGTCAAAAGTGGGATAACTATAAAGTCAGTTAAGAGCAGGCAAAAGTTAGTAAGATGCTGTAGTTTATTGTATGGAATTCCATCTCACTAGAGATGATTCCATCTTTTTTCTTCGGGAATTTTGGGGATCTTATGATAGTTGTTTTATAAAAAGAAGAAAGAAGAAGAAGAAAGAAAGAAGAAATATTTTGAAAGTAAAAATATCATAGCTCTCTAATGGATTTTATTGATCTTTGAATGCAAGGACAATTTATTCAGGAGCTTTAGTTTGTATTAACAGACATTTTTCTTTCTATCAGATAGACACAGTAAACCTGAAATAAAGCATATATGAACCAGAAACACCTGATAACTACCCTACTTGCCCCTGCACACAAAAATAAAATATCCAACAACATGCTTTTAGACTAGGGTTGTAATCCTTTTATAATTTATATCTTGATGTCCTTTGTGACTGGTTTTATTGCAGGATAAAATTCACATCAGTAGACACTATTCAACTGTTGTCCATGCATGGAGAAACTAAATTATGTAATACAGTAAAGGTGTTTAAATTTCTTTTTACATAATTTACTTTTTATGAAGGAATTTATTTTGCTTTCCCAAGCACAAGAACCAAAGAGAAAAGTAATTTAAAGTAGCATAACATTTTGAAATGGATCACGTAGTTTCTTTAGGTTTGGTTTTATTTAACAATTGGAGGAACAGAAAACTTTGCATCTTCTCAAGTAAGTTCATTTGCCTTAGAGTAGTACTTCCTAAGTAACTCTTCATCCTCTCATTAACTCTTCACTTATCAGTGTTCACTAATTTCTGCCACCTATCTGGAATTTGCTATCAGCAAAACTTATCGGAATTGATTTCTTAGAGGACATGAAAGATAGAAACTACTGTTTGTGAAATTTGCCTGTAAGACAGCAATTGTGAACAATCTTATCTCTTCAATCATCCTATTCAATGTGATTTTGCCCAGTGTCATGTGAAAGAATAGCCCCATGGCTTCTAAGACTGCAGATATACCTGTTATCTCTAGCTCTCCCACATAGGGGTAGAAGAGTCATCCTTCCAACTCCTAGACAAGATTTATCAGTAACACCAGAAGGAAATACTCATCCATACCTTCTAAAAGACTGGTTTTATGGTGTTTATTATTCTTCAGAAGTCTTAGTGAAGATCGAGACATTGTGGTTGAAAAAAAAAAAAAAAAAAAGATCCATGCTAACTGAATAAAATACTGGCCTATACACTGTAAAGTGTATTCAAAGGCATGTTGGTCACAGGAAAAAATGTGCTACAAGAAAGGGTTTTTCTGACAATAGACACAGAATCACAGAAAAGATAAGGTTGGCAGGGACCTCTGGAGATTCTCTGCTTCAAACCACTGTTAAAAGCAAGGTCAGATAGAGCAGGTTGTTCAAGATCATGTCCAGTCTAGTTTTGAATAACTCCAAAGATACAGGCTCTTGATCTTATCTAAGCAAACTCTTCCAGCATTCAACCATTCTCAGACTTAAGTTTTCTTATGTTTAAAGGGAATTTCCCAAGTTTCAATTTCTGCCTGTCGCCCATTGTCTGGGTGTCACTGAGTCTATCTCTGCCTTCATTAATACCTGCCATCAGGTGTTTATACACATGGATAAGCTCACCCTGAGTCTTCTATTCATCAAATTGAACAATCCCAGATCTCAGCCCCTCCAGGTAGCTCGGATGCTCCAATCTCTTATTCTCTACTCTCTCTGGTATGTGTGTTTCTTTCCTGTACTGGGGAGCTCAGCACTGGGCACAGTACTCCAGGTGTGGCCTCATCAGTGCTGAGTAGATGGGAAGGATCACCTCCTTTCACCTGCTGTCAACACTCTTCCCAGTGCACCCGAGAATATTGTTGGCCACCTTTTCCTCAACAGCATAATGTTCAACCTGTTTGTCTACCAGGGCCTGCAGGTCCTTTGCTGTGGAGCTGCTTTACAGTCCCAGCCTGTACTGATGCATGGGATTATTGCTCCCCAGGTGCAGGATTTAGCTTTTCCACTTGTTGAACTTCATAAGGTTCCTATCATGCAGTTTCTCCAGACTGTTGAGGTCTTTCTGAAACCTCTGATATATTAATCACTCTTTCCAGTTTTATATAATTTGCAAAGTTGCTGAAGGTGCACTCCATCCCATCATCCAAGTCATTAATGAAGATGTTAAACAGTATTGGTCCCAGTATGGACCCTGGTTATGCAGCTAGTGACTGACCTCTAACTGAACTTTGCACCACTGATCACAGACCTCTAAGCCTCTCTGTTATATCAGTCTCCAGTCAACCTCACTTTTCATTTACTTGGTCTTTATGTCAGTTTGTCCATGAGGATATATATTAAGGAAGATAGTGTTGAAAGCCTCACTTAGATCAAAATAAACAACATTCATTGCTCATACAGTGACCTGCTCACCTATCTAAGCTGCTGTGGGTTTTACTGCATCACTGTTTGGATATAATTTCTATTATTTCTGGCCTAGCAGTATAGTTCACAGCTAACTCTCCAGAAGCATCCCTCTAGATATTTGGTTTAAGTTAAGCCTCATTTGTGCTTACTTCAAGTAAAATAAATCATTTTCTAGATGGCAACTGGGAGAATATAATTCTGGTTCAGCTATCACAGCCTGTACAGCTACAATGGGAATTTGGTTAACTAACGTATTTTTATTGCTCTATGACATTTAACAATGCTGTCAGGTGTGCATTATAACAAGATTAAAATTTTTTTTTTTAATTGTTTTATCTGGAGCAGTATATGAAGCTATCAACTATGGAAGAATCAAGACTAAACAATGACTTTGGTTAATTACTTTTCATACTAGCATTCTCTAATGCTTTTAGTCAGTTGGGACATTTTCACCATCAAGAAAAAGACTCACTCCTAAAATTCTGGGTTCTACACAAGATCCTTCACTTCAGCTCTGTCACAGTTCCCAACCAGATGAACTTTAATGTGGAAAATCCCCCTTACCTCCAAAATTTATATTTCCTTTCTAGTTAAACTGTAAGAACATATTGGGAATACAGGAGCAATAACTTATCTAATTAGCTCTTTGTTTTCCTAAATAAACAGGAAATTATGACATTAAATACAGTAAGAGGATATATACCGATTGCAGTGCCTTTAAAAATGGTGCAGGTTTGGAACTCGTGGTACATTATCATTAAATATCCTTTAAAATAATTTCACTGGAATACACAGGAACTCACTGATTTTATTCCAGAGTTTTTATTTTTGCTGCTTATACCTGTAACAAAATCACCGTTCTTATTCATGTCCAACAGTGACACTGCTGTCAAAATCTAACTTCATTTCAAAAGGATGAGAGGGCTGCTTATATTTTTAGTGACCCCCTGCACTTTACCCATCATCTCATAAATGACAAGAGCAGACTTAAAAAACAAATTAAAAAAAACTAAAAGGTTTTAATATTCAATACCATTTTTTAAATCTCCCTATCCATGTCACCGAGGTGATGGTATAAGAGGGATGCTTGTAGCATTCATTACATTAAAAGCATGCCAGCTTCAAGCTCTGTTCCTTTATATGCTAGCTAAATATGTTCTAAACAGCTTATACCTTTCTGCCATCCTTGCACATTTTTAATACCTCTTTAGCTACGTGATTTATCTCCAAACCTGCAGATTGCATTTATAAGAATTCCCACTGACTGAAGTGATACTTATTCATGTAGCAGAGCTGATAAACTGCAGGCGTCACCACTGCTGAACACAGAGCTGTACTGATTATGATGCTACAGATTTTGTTTTCTTTCAGTAGGCAAAATAGGTTTAGAAACACGTTTTCCCTTCATCCCTCAAAGGAACTCATAGCAGTGTTGTTGAGATCCAAAAATTGGCTTTTCAGATGACAGTAAATAACTTTGAATGGTTCCTACTTCACCTGACATATCTTGATCTAGGAAGCCTTTGCCACAATAACAGATATTTTCAACCCGGAGAGACTTAGGTATCAAGCTCTTGTCTTTTTTGTGTAATGCTTAGTGCAACATTCCACATCTAGTTGGATGTGCTACCTGAACCACTCTGGGAAAGCATTTATGGAAAAATAAGTGTTGTATAACTTACGCGAGCTTTTTAGAAATAAAACCATAACAGACCATTTCACTGAAGATTCAAATACATGCAAACAAACAAAACTCTTGATTCAAATATGAATCTCCTCCCTCACAAGCATAATTCATTTGCAACAGGATTCAGGAGCAGAGAGAAGAAGAGGAAACATATTTTAGTCATCTGCTACTCTATCAGTGTCATGATATTGCAGTTCCCCAGTGAATGGAGATCAAAAAGAAACTACGGTCACCTATCAAAAAAATAATGCATGTCTGCCTCCTGGTTTTTCTTCCTCCTCCACACACATACGTGCAAGATTTCTGACTTCCATGCTGTCAATTTTTCACACAGAAAATAAATATGTACCAGGTGGCCTGGATAATTAGCATAATAAATGCAAGACAAGCTAAGTTCTTGAACAGCAAGTCACAATATCTCTCTACATCTTTTCAGAGAGCTGTTAGAGAAGCTGAAATAAACCTGAATGCTCATCATATAGTTCTTTTACTATACCTAGGAAATGGACAATAAGAACAAATGAGGTTCTATATGCCCAGAGAAATCAAAATTAAGAATGTATTTAACATTTGTATACCTTAAATACAGAAATATGTGGGCACAGAATTTGATTTGATACAACAATAGGATATTTAATGATTTCATATAGCAATGAACAGCTCATCTCTTCTTGAAAGAAAGAAGGAAAAAAGAGGAAAAAAAAAAACCCCACCCACTATTCATCTGTCCTTTTTGACTAGGAAGAAACATTAGTATTTGGAATCTGAGTCCAAGTCTGAAATGAGGTTCTGATGAACTGCAAGAAAGCTAACCTGAACATTAGAAGTTGGAGCCAGCTGCTCAATTCTAGCCCTGCTTGCTAATCTCATGGTTCAGGGAAGTCAGCAAAGTGCTTCATGTTAATATATACAGAGGTATTAAAAGAAAGCACCTGGGGGATAAGCTCATGTGAGGATATCTTTGTAAATCTATGGCAAGATCACTAAAGTTCTTTTGAAAACCAGAGTACTGCTTGTTCTTTTCCATTGGCTCATGTGTGTTTATCCTCATCATTGCTTGGGTGTAGCTCATGTTTTGAGCAGTGTTTTCATTGCAGGGTTATAGGCAATGACAATATTGCTTGCTTCAGAATAATTCCCTAAGTGCACACAGTACATTACAGACTTAAAACAAAGTTACTAACTTCTCCTTCCTGTGAAAAACCTAAAAAAACCAAACTTTATAGGAACACATCCATGCTGCAACTGAGGAGCACCCTGACTTATGTAGATCTTTAAGACAGTTGCGATTAGTCACAGTTTTAGCTTTTTATCCTTTAAGCTAAAACTTTTTCATTTACAAAATAAGTGTGTTTCTTCTCCCCAATATGCATAAAGTAATATTCCTTTATATTTTATATGGAGAGCAGCACTGTTATTATTTACTTTTGTGGTACTACAAGCTTATTTGAATCAATGCTTTGCTAAATAATGTTTGACTCAATCAGTGGTGTATTTTGAAGTGTACAAAGAGTATTTTGATGATTTCACTGACCAAGTGTTAAAGCAGCACACTGGAAGAATAGCCTATAAAACATATTTCACTGTTGCTTACTATGTGGCC
>NW_020799092.1:59755460-59788350 GCF_003259725.1 Athene cunicularia
TAAGAGACAGTGTTGGTTAAGCTAAAGTTTTAAATTACATGTGATAGATCAGATAAAAAATGCTTTCCGTCATCTTGCTGAAACTGAAATTACACTTCCTACTTTCTAGTGAGGCTGACCCTACCAGTATGGAACTCAGTGCTCAGTGAATACTATGCTAAACATTTAGATACAAATTAACCTTCCGAAACCCTACGACAGGAGTGTCAGCAGATAATATTGTTAATTTTCAAAATGTGTGGAAAAACCCTGGCAAGAGTAAAAGACATTTTTATGGATTAATCACTACAGAGATGGCTTACATCATATGTTTTTAATGTATCTCTTTTTACTGGTGAAAAATGCTGAAGTGTTTCTAAATTACTTATACAATCAGAAATAAGAGAATGTTAGCACTAAAGATTTTCACTCCATGGAAAATTTTGTTGTTTCAAAATTATTTTTCTTCTTTTCAAGGACCATGACAGATACTTTTGAAATTTCCTTCAACATGACAATTTCAAATAATTTATTATGAGGTGTCTTTATTTTCAAAATACGATTTTGTATTTTAATTCAAGCCAAATGTTATATTTGATTTATACTGTATTATTATTTTTACTGTTTCATAGATTGTTAGCATAGTTGTACACTATAATACTGTAAACTATATGGAAATAAATATTTGCTCAAATATCATAATCCTTTAAAATAATGAAAGGTCAAGAGTTATTTAATATCAAGCTAAATATCTTTATTGTCTCAAATAATTTTTAGCTTGTTATATGAAAATTACAGTAATTGGGTCAAATTTTTTTTGTTTGTTTGTTTGTTTTTTTTTTTTGGGGGGGGAGGGGGTTGTTACACAGAGAAACTGTTTTGTTATATCAAAATGTCTGATGTAGGAAACCTAATATGTCCAATCATTACTCAGCAGAAGTTGGCCTTTAGTATTTCTTCTGCTTTAAAAAAAACAAAACCAAAAAAAAAAACACAAAAAAAACCCAAACAAACCAACAAACAAAACAAATCAAAACCCAAAATGTATTTAGTGACATATTGATATCACAAATAAATATAGAAATACTATAGAAAAACACATAAATAAACATGTATGCAAATTAAAAATCAAGACACTATTTGCCATTCTTATGTTAAATTTAGGAATAATTTTGTAATTCCAAAAAGTTATTTTTCTATTGTGCCCATTTTGCTTTTATTTTACTATGAAATGGTATGTGATCAACAGTATTCCTTCCCGTTCATGACTCCTCCCCTAAAGAGTTGCATATCCCTGCAAACTTCTCTCATTAAACTACAAAACTGTTATAACTAATTTTACCATTCATAAATACTTCTGAAGAAAATTTTTGCTTGGGCCGAAACATCTTGCATTTGAATTATCTAAATGTTTTCTTTGTGGTATCAATTCTTTTTCCTCAACAGAAGGATAAATGGTGATATTATTCAAATAGGACAAATTTTGCCAGTATCATCTTTACTAGAGCACTGGATTCAGTTCAGGCAGGTCCGCAAAGGCAGATACACCTTCAAAAAAATATGGAGGAGGTCATTATAAATGTATGAATAGCTAGGTAGTATGAACAGATACAGAAGAGGTAACAATGCAAAACTTTTAAATATAGGAAACTAGCTTATTCTCTGCAGTTAGGACCAAATTTTCATAAATGTCTCTGGTTTTACATTCTTCAGGTTAATATTAATCTCACCTAACTTTACAAATCTAGACATTTCAAACGAATTAGCTGTCTGGCCTCCTTCAACAGTTAATAGAAAGAAATAGAACTTTTGCATGGCTCTTCCATGTCTTTTTTCAGAAGAGAGGTGTCACTTTCTAAACACAGACTTTTTCCTCTTTGACCATGAAGATGACTAGCTCAGATACAGATATCCAGATATTAAATGTCTAACTAAGGACAGACTACTTCTACCTTTAATATTTACTAGTCAGTTTTTCACTAAATTTTATCTGATCTGGGTTACAAACTCCATTGCTGGTGGCTTGCCTTGGAGACAGAAGATCTGGAGAGAGGAATCAGAAATCTATATACAGTTTTTCACTAAAGTTCAGTGAAGAGGATTTATTTCAAGCAGTTTGAAGTCACAGCAATTCCTAGACCCCTTAAAGTATCAAGAACAATGCAAACTAAAGTACTTGCTCTGAGTGAAGAAATGGAGAAATTAAAATGTCTGATGAGGTATGATATGAGTGACACAAGTTATCATTACTGGGTGATGCAAAATTAAATGAAAGTAAAATGGAACTGGACAAATCCTAGAATAAAATGCACAAAGAATGGAGAAAAAAATCCAAAATATTGTAAAAAAAAAAAAAAAGTTGTCATGTTAATATATTCCGAATTAAAGGTCAATTTAGGAAAGTACATCAGATAGCCCATTCTATGACAAGTAATTTATGAGCAAAGATGAGAGGAATGCAATTGACTGGAAACACAAACAGAGGGTATACAATGGCAACACTACAAGTTCATGTCAGACATTTTTTTGTGTGTTTCTGATATGGAGATCAAGTTTAAGGATGACTGTGCATCCTGTGGATTAAACCATTTAGGATTCAGAACATCCAGACTCTGCTTCTCTCACTCTCCTCCATTTCAGTACAGTTCCTGAATTGCTCTCAAGTGATTTATGCAAAGAGTCTAGGGTCAGCAAAGGAGAATCAACCAGACTACAACTTTTAAACTAAAATGTTCTCCCATTAGAAGGTTGTCACATAATTCACTCGGTTAGAAGCTGTTGGCACAACTGTTTATTTCCTGGCTCCCTAGAAATAAAGAAAGAGATGACAGAGGAGTTCAAATTTCTGATCTGAATCAAGCAGAGAGTGAATTTTAAAAAGACTTTCTAACTTTTTTAATTTATAACTTGAGAAAGTGGACCAGTGCCCAAAATGTGTTTCTCTCATGTAGTGCTATTTGGTATTTTTATTACTCAGAAGAAAAAGGAGAGAAATAAATAAATAAATAAAATAGAAAACCTCTTCAACTTAAATGAATTTCATTGTTTTCTGTCAGACAACTGCCATGGAATGGTTATCATGTTGTTGTCATGCTCCAGACCTGATCTCATTGTTTTTTTCTAAAATACACCAAAATCTTCGCACTTGAGCTGCATTAATCTCCCTTTCTACAGCTGTAGATGTCAAGTTACATTTTAAATGTACCGTGGATTTCAATAATCACCCATTCCACAGCATCAACAAGTGCCAGTATAATTTTCCTTACCTTGGTGAGGAATTGGTCAGGAACAGTTAAAGTCACATTTCACATCAGACTTGTATACACAAACACATTTTAAGTGTATACATGTGTGTGTGTGTGTGTATCTATATGTTCAGCTGTATAAATATAATATATGCACACATAGATGTGTACGTATGAATGTATATCCATGCTCCCTGCCAGGTAGAGTAATGAAAGAATGAGTCATTCTAGCAACTTGTAGTTCATGTCAAGGCCAGGAAGGTCATCTGTCCTTACTCTAATAAGCAAACATGACCTAGGATTGTGGCTGCACAAGTAGATCCCTGAAAGACAATCCTGAAATCCTGAAGACAGAGTGCCTCAACATGTTGTTTCTACTGTCCCTCTGCAAATAGACACCCTGAGGTCTGAGTGTCAGAATACATACTTTAGTGCCCATCTTCATGAACCCAAAGGAGCCCAGAGGAACAATGACAGGCAGGGGAACCCAAACAACCTCATCCAAGCAAATGGAGCTCCTGAGCGGGCTTCTCCTCAGGTGATTCCATGGGAGCCTCAGACCATTGAGCAGGAATGACACTCACCAGCCTGAGACAAGAGGAAACACTCCCTCAATCACCTTCCAGTCTGAGGAGGCACTTAAGAACATTTTGGAATTATACAAGACCTGTTATGGAGAGAAGTACCAAAAGTAAAAGAAACAGGCATGACAAATAGAGAAAATAGGACATAAAATTATCAGGTCGCATGTAAAAAGGTTGCTAGACAGTGTACTTGTATTACCATTCCCTGCTCCTAATTACTGAAGTCTGTCCTGTTTAAACATTATTTCTGTTTTATTGGGTGAGGGACTTGCTATTCTGTGTGCATGTGTATGTACAGAGGTCTGAGTACTAGCAACTTCAGTAGGACACGGGGTCCTATGGATCTGGGATGTGAGTACCTGGAGAGACTGGAGTGTGTATCTGCTATGGGGCATATCAGCAACCATCAAGTCAGACTAGCTTTCAGGTAGAACAGAAGGTTCTGGAGCCAGGTTTTGAAGCAACCATTAGATTGAATAGCATCCTGGAGACACCGAGGGATTTTCAGTTCACTACGGGAGGAATTGAGAGGTTCAAGTCAGCTTCTGGAGAGACCATAGGGTTGACTACTGGTAAGACCAGAAGTTGAGACCAGCTACAGAGGGGAGGCATCTGTGTGTGTCTCTGCATGAGACAGCTGGGAGGTCCAGTGGCCAGTGACAGGACAGACAGAGTGTCTACCCAGACCACTTACTGAAGTGATGTACCTTGTGTATGTATTTGGTGTTTGAGAGCATTCTACTTTCTGTGTTGATCTCTGCGGATGGCAGTGTATATGTGTCATGACCCAGATGGGGAGTGCAAAGAATTGTAAAGGTTCTGTGATCCCCTCAGATTGAATTAAGGTGAAACAACACCAAACAACCAGTTAAAATGTTTCATCTGAGGTAGAAAATAATTTAAACTTGGAAAAGAACAGTAAGCAATGTGGTGCCTTGTAAATCTATAAGAAATAAAAGAAAGAAAGGAAAGAAAAAGAAAGAAGGGAGACTCAAAGAAATACAGTCACCACTCCTGGATCCAACATTGTCTCAGGTCTCGTAATCTTGGGTGGTGGGTGCACACACAGCAAAATTTTCTGTCACTTTTAACTTAATTTTATCAGTTGATTAGCATACTAGACAGAGAGGCAGGTATTCCATGAACTCATTTCCGTGAGAGATGAGGAAAAAGGTAGAGCATGGGTTCTGTGCATACATTGAGGGGAATGGGGTACACCAACCCCTGTCCAATTGGAGTTAGTGTTCTTACTCACCCTGCCCACGTTTGTTTTTTCCTCAGTTCCCACAGATTCTTTCCTGACTTCATGCTTCTTGAGCAATCATCCGACTTGTGGGGCAGAAATGTTCACTTGTTATCGGGCCTTGTCACCTCTTTGGGCTTACACAATAGTCACAAATTATCAGGTTTACACAATGGAGCCAGTGATTAACGGTCCTTGTGCTTGATGAAAAACATTTGGTTCCACTCAGTCCACATTTCCCCCATTTGAGGTTTATCTAAGGAGTTTGACAATGCAGCCTCAAGGGAGTGGGGGCATTCATCCTTTGATACCCTCCCATGCTTCCTTAGGTGACATTCCTGAGACAAAGGCCACAGCTTGTCCTTGAAACTTTCTGTGTTGAGTGTTTGAGACATTAGTTCCTTCTGTTCCTTACAGTATACTATATATTGTGGGAATGCATGCTCAGCCTCTCTCCTGGCTGGACCTGAGAGCACAGACCAGCCACAGACCTACATCTGTTGAGCTGCTGGATTCAGGAGATTCTAGCAGTGAGAAATGGTCTGAGACTTGGCAAATACAGTTGTAGGCTTACATCAGGTTTTTGGTTAGGTGACATGCAGCTTGTAACCCTTTACTGAACTGAGACAAACTTTTGAAACAATCAACAGCAGAGTGCTAAATGCCTGCACACACTGCTGATTGAAGTCCCTTCCACTGTATCTTCTTTCTCGATATACCTCAAATCAGAAACAATGAGTATTCATGTTATTTCTCATTAAAAAGGCTTTTTTTCCCAAACAAATACAGAAAAGAAAGAGGAAGAGCTTGTCTGAATTTTTAAACTATTCATAATGACGAAAATTGAACAAGGCAGCACTAGGATGAGAAGACAGAATTTTTACTTGATTTACAATAGGTTCTGTTAACATATTTTTGTCACAAAGCACCCTTTACAGTAACCTAACTTAAATAAAAAATGTAAACCCAGAGCCATTCATTACCAGTGGTTATTTATGACAAATCTTAGCAATGAGTGGTTATGTGTATATATACACACATACGTGTGGTTATATATATTACATATGACAAATACATATAATGATGCTTCTAAGCACTTTCTAACATTGACACTCATAATACCTTTATATCTTAAAAATGCTATATTAGAAAAAGCTTAGAAACACTATTTATATTTCTAATATTTAAATATTTCTTTCTTTTTAAATAATGGAAAATTAAAACAAGGAGAAAACTAGAAGTTACAATCAAAACCAACAATATTTTGAGTTGAGATGGAGCTACTATCAGTTAGTCAAAAATGTATTTATTTGAATGGTATTTTCACGTGAGCAAAAGGCAAACAGAAACTGACCTTTAATCTGTCCATTTGAATAAGATCATAGCATGTGACCTAGTCAATGATCCTTGCTACACTTTGGCAGCAGAATTAAATATTGATAGTCTAAGATAAGTCAAAGATCAGCGTTAAAAATGGAGATTAAAAATGAATGAAAGCAAAACAAGAAGAAACAATAAGGAAAGACTAAATAAAAGCTAGCATAATTAAACAGAAATACTTCATAAAAAAGCCAGAATTATACGGGACTTGCATAGTATATGGGACTTGCATAACAGATAGTTGAACTTTAGGCCAAATTCAGTGGTGTGTGAGCCTATGTATATGCACTCTGATATTATGAATGAGGTACAAATATCTTCTCTTGATTTCATTTACACAACACTATGCACTGAAGTAGCAGTTCTCCATTCTGATTAACAGTCTTAATTCAATCTTCTAATTAGCATTTATTCCATTAATGTATATCTGATAATGTGAAACTTTGTAGTACCGTCCTTTTTTAAAATTATTTATTATTATTATTGAAGCTTTATTTTTCATACATTGCTGTTAATGTTGCTATTTCTGTTATAGTACATACTGGTTGGAAAAAAGATTTTAACTGTCCTGAATTTGATTATAAAATGTCTCAGGTGACACAAAATAAATTTACAATCTTTCTCACCATTTGATTATAAGATCATAAAAGCCTACCTAATAGGAAAAAAAGACAATAGAAGGGTTTGGAACAATACTTAAATTATCAAAATACAAAAATAATATCAACAATTATAAAAAGTATCCCCTAAAATCAGATAACAGTTTTCATCCCCTTCATGATTTCACAGAAAACAGAATCTGAAATTATAGGAATGATAATTAACTACAACCAGTGTGAACAAGTTGCCTACATAAGCGTGCTCTGAAATTCCCAGATTTAAATAACAGGAATTTAATTACACTATTCTCATTTTCCCATATAGTTATGTTCTCAAACTGCTTTGAAGAAACTTAAAAGTAACACATCTGCTTATAGTGTTGTATCAAAATCTGTAATTTCTCTGCAATTCTATGCTTGAAGAAGGGGAATTGAAAACCCTTCATCCCTGTTCAGTCTTTTCTGCTGTAAAAACAATGGCTTATATCATGTTTATACAAAATCAAAACCCACTAATCTGATACTGCTTTTAGATTCCAAAGATCTCTGTTAATCACCTTGTAAACTCTTATTAGGAGTTATTATTGACTGTGCAGCTACTGTCTTACTCATTCTTAAAATTTTGCACAGATTATTTTTCCTTCTTTAAATGTAGTCAATACTTCTAGACCTCCTGTAGATTATGTTTATCGCTTTCAAAGAGGCCTTTCATGCTGGTTTCAAGCATGCATTATTGATTTTTTTTGTTGTTCTTGATAATTCATGTTACTCTCTATGGTCAAGTAAAAGCTATTTTCTACATGGCATGCCATTGCTTCTTATTTGGTAAATGTGCAGAAAAAATATCAAGATATCTCAATGTGTACATTATATAAACTGCCTTTGGAAGTATATTTTAGCTGTTCTTTTACTAACTTTCTGTAGCAAAACAAAAAAAAGTCAGTACTAATCCTGGTTACATATTTATGTTAAAATAGTCTAAAATATTTATAAGTTAACTGATAATTGTGTCCAGACAACAGACTATATGATAAAAAAATCAACATTGCTAAACCAAAGCACTATCTGCTCTGTTAAAATTAATTTTATAGCTTTCTGTATATGCATTGCATTTCTTTGGTTATTTATGACAAATATTCCATGAAAAACTTGACTTTTATGTATAAAGTCAACTTCAATCTTCTAAGTGACTTATATGAATCCTTTATCTGAAGCTAACTAGACTGACCTGATTTCACAGCTTCCCATCTCAGTGACCTCAGAGCTCAGGTGTTTCTCCTGCAGTCAGGTGAAGAGCAGAGAATAAATGTCCAATTTAAGGGCGATCTGAGCTTTGTGTTCATTATGATGAAGGTCAAGTTATCATCTCTAGCACTTTATTTTGATTTAATTATGTATTACATAATAAATATGAAACTAGAAGAGAAAATATATGTTTCTGAAATATTATGATAGAGACCTACCTCAATCTGCTGTACGCTACTTTTAATCTTGAAGCTGTTGCTCTTCAGATGGAGTACCAATTAGATCCTAAAAAAAAAAAAAAAAAAAAAAGTTTAAATCAATGATTAATTAAGACAGAGACTTTCTTTTATTTCCTTCAATGTAGAAACTTCCTTTTTAGCTTGAAATTGTCTGGTGGCTGGTATAACAGGGAGCTGATTCTTAAAGGATTACTATAATAAAGCAGACGATTCATTACAGCAGCACTCCAGTTCTGCACTGTTGTAAATTCATTAGTTTCATTAGGATGATACAGATCTAAATTAGATTAACACAGTGATGAGTCACATGCATTGACCTTACCTTTGCCAAAAAAAAAAAGAAGCTGACAAAACAGTTGCTTCCTAGGTATATGAGCAAAATCTGCTCCATATACTAGCTTTTCCTTCCTCTTTTAGACCCCTTAGTTGTTTTCCTGTACAAATCGGCTGTAACTACAGTTGATGGAACACATGTTAAGCTTAACTGGAAAAAAAAAAAAAAAATCAGTTTCAACAGGGTTCATCAGTAACTAGAGTTGAATAATATGCTTTTTCATACCGATTCGTTGTATTTGGAGTATAATGCTAACATACAATATTTCAAAGATGCAGGAACAACGGGTAACCATTGCTTATCACAGTGGTAAAGCACAGACAGAAGTCTTGCAGGCACCGTGAAACAGGCACCTATTTTATGAAGACGAAAAAGCCATTGCCCATCAAGTGAGAGGCCAAGACAACCACGTTGCAGCTCCTGCTGAGTTTCTGCAGGCCAAACTGTTACTCTTCTGGAGAGCTGGTAGCCAGTCTTTATGTGCTGACCTCCACTGCAGTCCCAAGCTTTGGAGACAGCAAGAGCTCCTATGTTGAGCTGTTTACCCCTGTGCAAACCAGTGGTTCCTCCACATCAGGAATACTCATAAAAAAAAAAAAAAAAAAAAAAAAAAAAAAAAAAGTTCTTGCTAGAAAGGTGTTGAGCTATAGTAGGATATGTGATAGCAACATTAAGATTCATCTCACTTAATTGAAGACACTCCTGCTATAATCAATTGAGAGACATAAATAACTTTAGGGCATAATTGACTGAACCTCTTTCATCTGGGTGACAACAATCACTTTGAAGAAGGATCTATTTTTCTTTCTGTTGCAACTTGGATGTCTAAATCAGATGTAAACGTGTACATTTTACCAAATTAATACCACTACTGGTATCTCCAACTGCCTACTTCAAATACTGTGTGACTGAAGATGACAGCTATTACCTAATTTTGTAATGATTTAGCAATCTTAAATCATTAGTAAGAAAATGAAGTGTCCATATCATACGAAGACCCTGTAGAACTGTTTCTGTTGACAGGTAATCAGTGGGGGCCCTGTAATATTTCAATAAGTTTTCAGATGGGGACTCAGATAATTCAGATCATAGATAAACATATTGAAAGCAAATTTTTGGGTCCCTCACAAAGCAGTTCCAGACTTTTAGTGAATCACCACTGCTACAACCCATGCCATCACTCTCTCTGTAGACAAAAAGGAGGGTATCAGCCTCTATAATTGTAATTACAACACTATTCATTAATATTGCAAAACCTAGTTGAGTGTTCATCTTTTCTAAGAATGTTTTTATTAACAATTCCTTATTAGCTGAAGTTAAAAAACAGTGACTGAAAACAAATTACAGTCCTTCATATGTAGTATATGGTATATTTCAACCAAACAAGCTGATTACTTCTGATTACAGGCATAACAAAAAATGAAAAAGAAGAATGGATCATGAGATCACACCACTATCTATTTTTTCTCTAAATTGTGATGACTGTTAAATTTACTTTTTGTTTTCCATGTTCTTATTATGGATACCACAGTGAGACTTTACAGTTGAGGCTGAAAATTATTTCTATCCTTTTACTCCAGAATTCAACATTTACTTTCTAATAAAGAGTGTATTTTGGAAACATTTCCAATATACAACTATAGTTTTGTTATACTTAAGAAAGAAAGAAAAAATATAGCATCAAATTTAATCATTTTTTTTTCCTTGATTGATCAGCTTTCAGTAAAAGACCCTGTACTGGAAAATTCTTTAGGTTTACAACTAGCCTTATTTAAAAAGGCAGAAAATTTATCCAGATCAAAAAGATCCGGGGGGAAAAAAAAAAAAAAAAAAAAAAAAAGTATGTCTTAAATCATCCTTTATGTATATCTTTATCCTGCAGGATGGAGTGTAGCAGAGATATGTAGCCGTCAGGCTGTTGTTTCACATTGCAACATATTTGAAATAATGTTAAAACAATAATGGCCTCAATTATGGTTGTGTTTCCCTTTTGTGTCATCCTAGTACAATATGTCAAGAACAACAACAGGTCATAGCACAAAGGTGTAAACAATTTAAAGAAACATTTCTATAAAACTCCGTGTAAGTGAAAACAACATACCGGGGCAACATCAGTATTACCCCTGCTCATACATGTGGTGAGCTGCTAATTTGGACAGCTTTGAGATATAATTCCTTACACCCTGCATTAATATAAGTTCACCATTCAAATGTGTACAGCAGTTAATATTTAGCTTTTACCATCTGAGAACTAAAAGAGTGCAATTACAGTGCTACCCCAAGATAAACATCACTCTAGTGATTACAGCAATATGACTATTTCCAAAATAAGTATTTTAGGCTTTGTTTCAAGTGATCTCTTTTGCAACTGTGAACATTCTATAGTTTATTGAAAGACTGAAATTTTTCACCAGAGGGAAACATTCCTTAACAGAAAAGTTAATCTAATTGAAAAATCATATTCCTTAGTGGAAAAAAAATCTACATAAACCTCTTCTTGCTATTACAATGATAAAGGGAAAAACTCTCTTGACTGATGAAAAATCAACAGAGCGCCTTGTCTACTGATTCTGATACCTGATTAGACAGAGAATGGTCATTGTCCTGATGGAGACATGGAAACTTTCTTACTGCTGGAATAATTAATATCCACAGTGCTTATATCTAAAGGTTTAAAAGCACAATTTTTCTGTTGCATATTAACGAGCTGATTACAACTGATCAGTTTTCGAAAGGGCAAGTGCTCACTGTTGCCCATCAGCCTGTGATTTAGGTAACAAGGCTGAAGTGTGACTGATAGCAGAGTTCTGTGTCACTTTCTGCAGCAAATTAGATGTGACTGTCAGTGTGATTTTAAGATGGGCATGTATTATAGTATATTTGCAGTATGATGTGTTGAATTAATGGCAGTGGTTGCTCTTTCATAAATCAATCAGGTTATCAGCTCTGTGCCGGGTGCAGGTGCCCAGGCACTGGCAGCAGGGGCTGCTGTGGGCAGAGGCCGGGGTTGCCCCGTGCCAGGCACAGCCAGTTCCAGCCAGCTCCGACGGACCCAGTGAGTCACCTTTACTGTGCTTACTGGTGTGTCTTTGTGTAGTGTGACTGTCCATTGAGAGGAAAATTATTTTCTTGCTCATGCTGTCACATTGACACTAAATTGGTGGGCAACCAATTCTTCACTTTGCTTATCTTCCCCTTCTATAGATACCCACAGTACTCAGAGTGTTTTCATTTGTGGGTTCCGAGATGATTTATTGATCCCATAAATTCTTTTAGGTTTTTACATATACTCAGATTGTTATCATCATCTTTTAAACAAAATGTATTTAATTATCTCTTTCTTTGCTTCTATTGGTATTCAGAAAGAAGTGAGAATTCATCATTCCACATTAAGGTGTCAGTCAAATACAGAAAGGCCTTGAAGCTATGTTAGCACCCTCAACATTTCACCGGTGGCTCTGATTTACTTAAAAATTCAGTCCTGAGCAATCAGTAAATTCACCAAAGTGTATGGAGTCTTAAAAAAAAAAAAATAGTTTACTTCTTATGAATCAAGTCACTCTCCACAATATTTGAAAAGTTATGACAATCAGGTGAAGTCCCCAGTGACTGGAGAAAAAGCAATATCATTTTCATTTTTTTAGAAAGGGTAATAGGAGGACCCTGGGAACTATACCAACCAGTCAGCCTCACCTCTGTACACAGTAAGATCATGGAACAGATCCTCTTAGAAAATATGTCAAAACATTTTGAAGAAAGGGAGATGATTAGAGACAGCCAACATGACTTCACTAAGGGCAAACCACACCTGACTAATCTAGTGGCTTTCTATGATGGAGTGACTGCAGCAGTGGACAAGGGAAGAGCTATGGATGTCACCTACCTGGACTTCTGTAGGGCCTTTTATATGGTCCCCCACAATATTCTTGCAGTGAAATTGGGAGATTGGTTTGATGGATGGACTGTTAGATGAGTAACATGCCCAAAGGGTTACCCAAAGGGATATGGTATAGTTGGGAACCGTCAGTGCTAGGTTAACAGTTGGACTAGATGATCTTCAAGGTAATTTCCAACCTAGCTGAATCTGTGTTTCTGTGATTCTGTAATACTTAAAGGAAGCTTTTAATAAAGAGAGAGATGTACATTATAACAGGGCTTGTAGTGACAGGACAAAAGGCAATGGTTTTAAATCAAAGGAGGGTAGGTTTAGATTGGACATAAGGAAGAAATTTTTTATGGTGGGGGTTGTGAGACACTGGAACAGGTTGCCCAGAGAAGTTGTAGATGCCCCATCATTGGAAGTGTTCAAGGTCAGACTGGATGGAGCTTTGAGGAACTTGATCTAGTGAAAGACGTTCTTCCTTATGGTGGGTGGTTGGACTAGATGATATTTAGAGGTCTCTTGCAACCTGAAATGTTCTCTGATTCTATGATCCTGTGATAGTTCAATACCTATATTTTTTTAAGAAATTGTTATATGCGGAAGCAATGGAATGAAGTTTTTAATTCCTGCCTTTTTCTTCCAGAAAGTGGTTTAATAAGGCAGCTTTGCATATTATTAAATGCATCAGAATTATCTCCAGGCTGAGATATGACCTGCTGAGTTGTCATTAGTATCCAGACAGATAGAGTTTCAAGATCATCTACTGAATAGCACAAAAGAGGATTTGCATTCACATACAGTATGGATGAAATCCATTCACCATTGGTTCAGAATTGGACTCAGACCCCCTGTTTTAAAACTTATTTTAATTTAATTCAAATCTATTAATAGTTTTTTAACTGCTCTAAAGAAAGCATCTTTTCTGATGTCCGCATTTCAACGCTCATGATCAGGAGATCAGGATTTCCTTTTACTACAATGCATTCAGCCGCTCATCTGTCCCTACTTCCAATTCTGTCCATGTCAGCCAGATTCTTACTACCCACCTTGTGTAATTATTGACTCAAGAGGCTTGTACTGTTACTGTACTGTCTGTCTTTTAAAAAATCTTTCTACACAACTAGGAGTGTTACTATGGTTTCTTAAAGCAAGTGACTGATTGCGATACCTTTTGGTCTGGCTGCTGTCTCAAATGAAGCCAAAACTTGCTCTAAATCAGAGTTACAAAAGAGTTTATCATTATTGGCATGAAAAAAATAACATAAAGACATTGGGTTTGATATCAACTATTGCCTTATATAATGCTGTACATGCAGGACAGATTTAGTTAAATCACAACCCAGCTAACCTCTAATCATCCATGCTACCATATAATTTAATACTTACTGTTTTGTCTGCAAAGACTTGTTGACTTCACTCTAGGAATTTTTATCCCTCAAAAGAGGTCATAGCTACATTAATTTTTGTGAATCACTGAATCATTCATCACTTTGTCTAAAATTTTGAAAAGTCAGAATAAGAACGTTTCACCATTTTTCACATAACTAATTCAAGTCTATTAGACATGAACTTAATTTGTAATCTTTAAAATTAGGATCCTTGAATTCTCATTAGCTAACCTGTGAATGTAGATGTATATAAAGCCTTGTTAAATATAAAAGACAAGCTTTCCCACTTTTTTTTTATGCACTCAGCGGTATGTAAAATGCATATTTAAATAAATCCATCTTTTTTTTTTTTTCCTGTTTCCTTCAAAATTCTTTTGTAATTCTGTTGCATGTAAAATGAACATTCCAATAGACAATTAAAAAAAAATCATGTCTTCCTTCAGAACACCAGAAGAGAGCTCAGTTCTCTGCCAGTTCCCTGGTAAATAGTAAGGGAATTAGGAGGACAACAGCCAGTTTCCTGGAAGTAGATTCGTTAATAAGTATAGATCAGGAATGAACTGACTCTGAACCTTTCAGTGTGATTTATGTCTTTGTTTTAATTCCAGATACTATAAGATGAGAAATATTTAAGATGGAGATCAATAAGGAAAGCACTTGCAGATACAATTTCCTTGGAAGATGTTTATCTGTTGCCAAAGTGTGGTAATTATGCAATGGACAAAGCTGGGGTGCTCTACAGGAATCTCCATCATAGATAAGGGAGTGCCAGTGTCTTTGTTCTTTGAACAAAGTATTAGAAAATGTCATCTGGAGTAGGCTGGTGATCATTCTAATCTGTGATGACTTTTTCTAATACTTTTATATTTATACCTTAATGGAGCAGAGCAGATGAACTTTAAGAGGAGAGAAGAGACTGACACTTTATACGATACTAGATATATGTACCAAAAGTGAAATCAGGTGATACCAGAGTAAAGACTATTTAAAAAAATTTCTTAGTATTTCCCCTTTCTATATTGCATGTATTTTAATTTATATTATTAAATTACCAATATTTTTTAAAAAATAATTATTCCTAGTCTCTATTGCTTAGTAATTTTTTAGCCATCATAAGCAAATTCTTTATTATGTTCAAGTTTTTATCCTTTAAATGATTTCTGTCTTTGTTTTAACCTCTCCCTAACTACTGACAATCAGGATTCTGTTTTAAATTTTATCAGCTACAAAATCTCGTGATTTGAGCTGTGCTTCGGTTGTCATGATAGGGATGTTATAATGCTGTAGTATTTCGATGTTAAGTATTATATTTTGCCACTGATTATCTAGTTCTTGAAAAATGTGGACTGCATGGGTCATGGTGTTTTTATACTGGCAATACACAGTCCCAGGCATAAAGTAGGTATAAAGTTAAATGATGCTAATAACATTGTGGTAGTTAGCAATCTTTCTCACAGACTCAACCTGTAAACCTACATTTGAAATAAATTCATTTCAAGAAAAATACCATATGCAAAAATAGTCTGCACTCAGCTCCAAAGTATTGAGCTGAGTGTTCAATTGTGAACAGAAGACAGCAATGGCATCCAGTTTATAAAGCTAACCTTTTATTGAAATAAAGTAATACACAGTAATAAAATAACTCCTTAAATGTTTAATTTCTCAGGTTATTAATATACAATTTCTTCCTACTGGTAGACAATGAGAAGTAATTCTTCCCCATCATCACTGTCTTGAAAACCAAAGCCTTTCTTCCAACCTTGTTGTCTAGTCCAGTATTTTCAAATGTTTCCAGAGCTGACCAAATTCCTTATAGCCTGCACTGGGTGCCTGTGTTACTTTTCTTTGTATTTTAAATATTTTTTTACTTACTGCAAGTTTAAGATCTGTCTACTCTGTATTTCAGTATAGATGTCACAACCATATCTTTAAATATACTTATGGAAAAATTAAGGCAGTCAGTGCATACCATCTTTAATTTCATTTGTTGCAGCAAAACCTTCTCAAAAAACATCTCTGTGATTGAGAACATGAACCTTCATTCCTGTATGAAGAGACACAGTGAAGTTGTCATGGTTATTATAGCCCAACTTAAGAAGCAGTGCCCTTGAAGTATTTTAACTTATTGAAGCTTTAATGAGATCAAAACTTATGTATGTAGGTCTTGATTATACTCAGAGCACTTTTATTGGATAGTCACATGCAGAAAAATCACACTAATTGTACTGTGCTCAGAATAAAATCACATTACTTTCTGTGTAAAGCATTTTCTGCAAATTCATCAGCAATTTAACATATGTCTCACTACTATCTTCCTAGATGTAGTTGAGAGCAAACTATGACAATGATTGTTCCAAGAAGAATGATTTCCACTTTCTTTAGATGCATGTATGGGGTTTTTTTGCAGATGTTGAACATTTGTAGATGTCAGAAGTAGGCTTGTCTCACCTTTGTTTCAACAAACCTTTTTAATTTTTTAATCTATTCACACAAACAAAAACCACTGCACACGTGTTCAGTGTCTCTATAAAGTGACAGCCTGACTCAATGTCCTCCACATCAGGAAATAACACTAAATTAGGAGACTTGTGAGGTTAGAGAGCTAATTTGAAATACAAAGGCAGACACTAATGTAAAGCACAATTCATACTCAGACATGTTACAAGTTGATAACGTAGACACACATTACGTTCTGTGGTAAAGAAGGTAGTCTCATGGGAGGAAGGATATACCCTGTGTATTCTGGTATACAAAAAACATGTCAGTGACCTGACCATTATTTTATCCATTTAGTTTCCTATTTTGTTGCTAGTTCACATTAAGGATTAATATTCAGATTATTAAAAACAAACAAACAAACAAACAAACAAACAAACACAAAATTCCTATTTACATTCCTCTTTCCCATTAAATGTTAGTTTGGAGCAAGTTTCTGCTACCTTTTCCAAACATCACATCCACTTGTACTATAATTCACAATTTAAGTTTGCTTGCAGGAACCATCTTTTTTATCTAGGGTTTCCTGCTTTTAAGTTCTCTGCATATACCACTGCGGATGACTATGCAATGCAGTAACAGTGGTTTTACAAGAAGCTAGTGCTAAACTTAAGTAAGCATTATGAGTTACTTGTTTATTTCCCCTAACAAGCAGTTGACATTTGAACTGCAAAACCCAAGCCAAATAGGCGTTTTTCCTCCCATTAAGTGTATCTAGCACCATCTTTCTTTACACTTAATTTTATTGGAAGGAAGGTTCCACATAATGTAGCTATATATACAAATATATATACATGCATAATATTTTCCATATACTTCTCACTAGGTACCTTGTCCATCTATGTACCATCAGAGTCAGAAAAAGGTACACTTATTCCACAGAGCTATATCTAATATTTTTTTTTTTTTTTTTTTTTTTACTGAACATTCATTGAGGTGAATCATCTAGTAAATCAATTATATAGTGAGCTATGTTTAATTTTATTTTTCCCCTTTCCTTAAGTCAGGTGAGAAGTGCTGTCCCTTCTACTGACTGCTGTGGTATATGTGAAGAATATGTGCTGAGGTTGCACTGCAGTTCTGCACACAGACTGAACACAACCAGACACCAGTTCATATTTCACTACATATCTAGAACAAGACTGGCCTTTTAGGGTGCAGAGTACTTCAGTGGCATCCCAGAGAAACTCCTGGCTACAGAAGATCATCCTTGAACATAGAAGGATGCCAGGAAAGGCAAGTTTCACTTGTGTTTATTAAAAAACTTTAATAATTAAGGATATGAAACAAACAAATTATTTAATTCCTGAGGAGGTTATTTCTGTGAAGTGAGAAAAGTAGGATAGATTTACTAATTAGTCTGTATCTATGGAAAAGAATTCAATAAACATCCTAAAAGAAAGTCACAATATAAGTTTAGCAAGATTTTTTAATCAGTATTCGTTAGACAGTTGCAGGGAAGAGGTCCTAAGCCCTTAAGGAAACCACCATTAGCACATTTCTCTGTTCAACTCAGCCTGCTCTGAACAGGATTTGTCACAATAAGGACTTCAGCCATAAAGAGATTGCTTTTAAAAATACAAAAACTGAAATGTTCTGTCTTTTTTTAGAGGGGAGGAAGACTTGAAACGAAGAAAGGTTTCATGCATTTGTTTTTAAGTTATGACTGATTTACTTTTTAAATTTGACCTTGAAATCTGATTCACTCACCCCCCCTTCTTTAACATGTCTGAAATCCAGAAATGATAAAACTGTTTATCCTAGATTGTGACAAACTATATCACAGAGAGGTGGAGGTGATTTGCGACCAAATTTTCCCTTGAAACTTCCTCAAAATAAGAATTAATGTATTATTTAAATTTTACTTAATTAAAAAGCCCTCTGATGGCTTTTGGGGAAAAAAAAAATTGTATACTTGTCAATAAGAAAAACACAGAATGTGTATGGCATTATTTTGTATTATATACTTAGAGTACAAGAAATAAAGACAAAAAAAATGCCTGTTTTTAAACTCAGGGCCAAACAGTATAGCTGATTTAATGTCTACCAAAAGGCTTGTAATAGCTCCTTGGAGGGTAAAGTGTGTATCAGCTACATCAAATAATGGAAACATTCATTAATAATTGAAAAGGATGGCATTCCTTGTGTGGGAAATGTTTACCACCACTTTCAACACTCGTGAAAGTTGAGTTGCATCAAGGCCTTTAAAACACAGTGGGTTTTCTGCTCTCATATTATAGTATCCTCTTCCCCTGTGCAAGTGACTTACTGGCAATTAAAAAATCCAGAAATTAAAAATAATGTCATAAATAAACCATTAAAAAAATGTGTACTTTTTGGAATCTTTTGTCAAATATGCAGCCTGTCATTAAATCAGTAACTCAGATGTATGGAAAAATCTTTTTACATCTGCCATTTTTATGAGTAAAAATTATCCTTACAAAAAAATCTTTATGGAATAGACAGAATAATTACATCAAGAGTTTTTCTCACACCATGAACCCTACAATCTTATTATTCAAACCAGTCCAATCATGTTATTTCACTATCACATTATAAACTCATTGGAGTGCTAAGGCTTGGACAACCAGTCCAAGCCAGAGTTGACCTATAGATGAATCCTGTCTATTTTATAACTGATAACCCTTGTGCTAGTAGGTATTGTACTAAGTCGTAACAACCCACTTATGCTGATGTAAAAAGTGCTAAAGCATTGAAATACTGAAGCCTGAACAACAGGCCCCAAGTTGAAGCTTAGTCTGTAATCATTAACAAAGTGTGTAAGCTCACTAGTGAAAGATGCAGCTTAGACAAAATATAATCAGTAGTGAGGAGAGAATGTATCCAACTTCCCTGGTTTAGCCTTGTTCAGGGCTGAGAACCCAAGTATCTGGCCTTGGTAGAAACTCCCTTGGTTTCCCCCCCTGAGCCCTGGCCAGGCTTTGGGTGGAATCCAACAGAACGAAAACAGAAATTCTCCGCTCAAAACAAAGGTGCCAGCTATTCTGGCTTGTCGATCTCTGGTATATAAGGCTGGGCTCGTTTGCAGTGACTTTGTCAGCCTCACCTATGGGGGACGCACCGCGTAGGATTTCCCCCTTGCCGGGACAGGCTCTCCAAACCCTCGCTGTAACCGGGACTGCCCAGCCACTGCGGGGCTGGGTGATGGGAACGTGTGCAAGTGGTGATGTGTCTTTCTTAATCACTATTCTCTCTCTCGTGTAGTAATGGTTTGATGCATTACCCTGTATTTTCATATTCATTGCTTTAAGTGCACTATTCTGCTTTTTCTTACTGCATGTTTTCTTTATTACACTGGTATATTACTTGGTTATCACCAATAAAATATACCTACTCTTTTCACTCTGGTGTCTGAGTTTAATTGGTGTCCTTAATCAGCAAAACACTCAGTGACACTGAAGTTGTTCTGTTCCAGGTGTGCAGAGTAAGACAACAGTGGTGTTGGGTGTTTTTTGGTGTTTTTAGTATCAGGGGAAAATTCACAGCACTTCTGAAATCCCATGTCATTCTTAAACTAAACTAACAAAAAATAAAGATAGTTCACTTTATTTAAATAACATTAACCAATGGATAATTATTGGAATTTAACAGTGTGCTCTCTACGATGTCAGCTGTTCCTCTTATTAAACCAATATATCATCACAGTAATCTGTAGTAATTCTTCAAGGAATGTTGGTTAAATTTCTGGCAGCTGATAAATCTCATGCTCGTTTCTTCTGACCCACAAGATGTTACCTGTGGTTTGCTGTTACAAGGGATTATGTTACAGGTACTGTTGAGCAGTTTCTAGTATGCAGCTGCACCGAATTCTTGTGATGATATCTGGGAAAGAAGCATAGATGTAGGAAACAGTTCTCCCTCTCCACACTCCTTATAGACAACCTCTACTGTGAGGATTTCAGACTATATTAAATATGTATTGCTTCTTACCTCTTACAAAGAAATGCTATACACATAAAACAGTATATCTATGTCAAAGTGAGATTATAGAAATATGGTGAAAGAAAAAGGGGATTTATTCAAGAAGAATAATTTAGATGATTTTATCACCTAAAGGCTGTGTTAGAAATGTTGATTGCTTATTTTAAGTACTTCTAGGTCAGAATAGCATTTTACTTGGCCTTTTGAAAGTTTTTAAGTTTCCAAAATAATTTCTCAAAACATTATTTAATTCTATATTTACACTGAAATGCTACTACTACTGCACTAATGTATCCACAACTGGGAGAAAAATAGCAGGAATAGAAGAAATGCATTCTAAAGATTCACAGGTCCAAAGACAGGTAAATTACAGCATTATATATTCAAGCAGGGCACACCATTTCTCTAGGATTTCTACCAAGAAGAATTAATATTGATTCAGGACTAATTATACCAGAGAATATTTACTTGAAGAGGTTTAAAATATCCAATAAAATTTCTGCAAGGCACAGTAAAGGTAACCCAGCTATATTTTATAGACATGTTCTTGAGTCTGTGGAGGATGTCCTCATGCTTTCCACTCTCTAGGAACTGGTGTGATCACACCTATCCTGTATTCATTTTCTAATCTGTTAGAGAAAAGCACCACTATTCCATAGAGGTGAGAAAATAACTCGGAATACTGGTAGTTGACTTTTCTGCTCCCTTGACGTGCATGTATGGACTTAGGGACATATCAATTTCTCCTCCCCCAATACTTGAGATGTCTATATGAGAAAAGTTTTGGGATAAAATTTTGTATAGGAGCACAGTTTCATTGATGTGACTGCCAATTCAAACTTCAGTCATTTTAAGCAAAAGACAACAGTAAAACCAGGTGTTACAATCACTGACTGTTTTGTCTAAACAGGGACTAATATGACTAAGGTCATAGCTAAATATAACTTCCTATAGTTTGATCCGGAGGCTATGATTCAGGATAGAAAAAGACCTACATTCTCTGGGGAGTGTATCTTGACAAAAATATATCATGTAAAGGAACAACAGCGTAACATACACCAATTTTAAGGGTCAGAATTTCTATTACCTTAGTCTTAGGGAAAATTGAATGAAAAATCACCATTAGTGACATTCTATTTTAGCAGCGATTTGCACTTTTCTTGATATAAATTTTAGACCAATGGGTTATATAGCCTAGATATTTCACTGTCATTTTCAAATTGTGTTGACAAGTGTCTCACTCTGTAAGTTCACTGGCTAACACTTAATTGGAAGTGAATTTGATCAAATGTTCCATAGAAGAAAGTCACATCTCATTTCTCATACAAGAAATCTCCTATCAAAAAGTAATTTTGCCAAAAACTTTAGCAAGTAAGAGTTAAGGCTTATAACAGAAATGCTTCATCAGCCCAGCATTGGTTTGCACTGTTAGAGCAGTGACTATATGAGCTTATTATCCAGGGAGAATATTTTCAAAAGAAATTGTTTCCAATCATTGTAACATGTTGCTGGGATTGTAATTGGGGAAAAACCCAGACAAACAAAATAAAAAAAAAAACAAATCAAAATTATGTTTCCCAAAACAACATTAACCTGGAGATTGGTTGCATTTGATTTCTTTTGTGGCTATAGAAAGGAAAAAATAATTTTAATTACATTCAAATGTATGAACTGGTATTCAAACCCACACATAAGAGAGAAGACTCACGGCAATACAATCAGCATATTTTGATACTGTGTTATTCCGCGTGGTAATAATGTGAAACTGAGTGTTCCTACATCTTTTACACATATGATCATGAATAGTATTGGTATTTTTGTGTACAAACCTCTCAATATGCAACAGGTTGACTAATGATTCAGATGCTATTATCAGTTAGATAAAGAAACTTGCAGTGACCTTGTTCCTCACCCTTTCATTTTTATTTTATTTTAAAAATAAAGCAAAATCTTCAGTGGTGAAAGAGGTTCACAGCTGAAACATTTCAGGGAAAAAAAAAAACAAAACAAAACAAACCACAAACCAAAAAAAAAACAACTAAACCAGAACCCAACCAACAAAAAAGCCACAAAACAAACCAAACAAGTTAGATTCTGTAAACCTGTTGATAAAATCATAGAGTAGCCCAGATTGGAAGGCTCCTCAGAAGATCATCTGGTCTAACCTTTTGTGGGAAAGGGTGCCTAGATGAGTTTATCTAGCGCCCTGTCCAATTGCATCTGGAAAACCTCCAGTGATGGGGACTCTATCACGCCCCTGATGAGGTTGTTCCAATGAATGATTGTTCTTAGTGTAAAAATTTTTTTGTGACATGAAACCTCTTCCAGTACAACTTGTGCCCATTGCCCTTGCTTTCTCTATGTGTCTCCTTGTGAAGAGAGAGCCTTCTCTTTGTAGTTGCCCTTTAAGTACTGGAATACCATGACAGCCTCTCACCCAAGCCATCTCTTCTTCAGGGAGAAAAGACCTAACTCCTTCAGTCTTTCATCACAGAATAGGTTCTTCTGCACTTTTATCATATTTGTGGCCCTCCTTTGGACTCTCTCCAATTTCTCTGCATCTTTCATGAATTGTGAGGACCAGAACAGGACACACTACTCCAGGTGCATCCTGAGAAGTGCTCAGCAGAATTAGAAGATCATGTCTTTATCTCTGCTAGTAATGCCCCTGTGGATGAAGCCCAGGATCTGATATGTTGATCCAACCCATTCATGTTAGCCCCCCAAAATCCACCAAAAAAAGCAATCAACTATTTTTTTTCTTCTCTTTAGATAACATTGGAAATAAGATATCGAGTTATCTATTTTAGTCCACCTAATTTCTTCACTGTCCTCACTTCTATCCCTTTTATTAGTCTGAGAAATTCAAATTTTTATAAATAAGAGTTCCATCATGATGTTAGGTCTAGGCAGTTCTTCTGTATTATGATTATTCTTACAGCATTAAACCTCACTGGAACAGCTGTGACTAAATGTAATTTTATAGAAGACAAAATGTTTCCTGAGAGGCATATTGGTTTCAATGAATTTTTCAAAGGAAAGTTTTCTGCAGTCTAGGGGTTTCTGGTCACGTTTAATGAAAAAGAGAGAGAAAGAAATTAATTTAAAACCTCAGGTATTATATTGGGAAAAAAATCCTTTTTTTTACAAAATTCCATTTGCAAAATAACATCTGTGGTCATTCTAATGTGGAACAGAAACAAAGTTTAAAGTTTTGAATGTCCTTTTTTCTGCCAAGCTCGCTACCACATGTGATGATTTTTACTGAGAACCATCATTTCCAGAATACTGTATCAGTTCATGGTTCAGTGAAACCAGGCTATTATAATGTAGTTTGTCTCCTGACACACATAATTATCCATATTTTGATACCTATAACCAGGAACTAAAAAATAACAGAGAGTATAGAACATAAACTATGAATTTTGTATCATAGGTTCTTAATATACTTTCTGTTAGCAAGGGAAATATTATAGTAATCCTCAGTAGATCAAGGATGTGAAGTACAAAAGGAACTGTACTGAACAATGCTCCATTCTGGGGTATGCTTCCAGCTGCAATGTTAAAAAACGGTCAAAGCTTCACAGTCAGGATTTATGTCCACTATTACTTAGAAAAGTGATATAATTTAACATTTCTGAGAAAATATTCAGAAGGATATTTCCACTTTAATGTTATAGTAAATGCATTTATGGCAAGATTTACATGGAGCTTTACAGGTACATGAGATCTGATAGGCTGCATGCAAGTACACCAAGGGAATTGAACGAGGTCCTTACAAAGTCACCCTATAGTTTTTGAATTAGATGGGTGTGGAGGCTGGATAGGCCTCTGATGACTGGAGAAAGACAAGTGTTTCACCCAGCTTCAAAAAAGGTAAACTGGCCAATCCGGGAAACCAGAGATGGGTCAATTTTATTTCAGTCCCTGGGAAATTAATGGATTTTCCAATAATAAATTGCACCTGATGAGCCTGATTGCCTTCTATGATAAGCAGAGTGGAACTGTGATTGAAGGGAGAGCTGAGGATGTAATTTACCTCTATTTCATAAGTCTTTCAACAGTGGCTTCTACAATAATCTTATATCCAAGTTAAGATGGCCCTTTCAAGTTCTAGATGGATAGAAGAGATGGGTTTCTGTCTGGATGACTGGACTCAGACAGTAGTGGTTATTGAGTTCTTCTTTACCCAGAGACCACTCTACTCCGGTAGCAAGTGAAGTAATGCAGGGGTCTAGCCTGGGAGACCAGTCTTGTTTAACTTCATAATTGATGGAGTGATGGAGTGTACTCTCATCAAATTTGCAGATGACACCAAACTGAGGTAATCAGTCAGTGTGCTAGAGGACAGGGCAGAAGAGACCTAGACGGGCTGGAAGAATGGGCCACCAGGAACCTCATCAAATACAAGGACAAATAAAAAATTATGCACCTGGGAAAGAAGGGCTCCTTGCAATGACACGACCAGAGGACTGAGGGCTGGGGAGCAGCTCTGCAGGAAAGTCTCTGTGGCTCTGGCAGACAGCAAGCCAAGCATCAGCCAGCAGTGCTTTAGCAGCAAGGAGAGCCACAGCCTCCTGGGATGTAATAACAGGAGCAGAGCCAGCACATAGAGGGACAGCATCCATTTTTTTTTTTTTTTTCAGTCCAAAGCACACAAGATATTGTCAAACAGAAAGATGCTCAAAGGCAGGGCAAAGTCCTTAATGGCCTTCACCTTATAAAGTTTCAGAAAGAGCCAGAGTGTAACTTGCAGTACTTGGCTGGTCAGTCAGCACTGGGGGTAATACCACATGCTGTGCCTGACATTCTATTATTCCATACTCGCTGCTTTTTAGTGAGAGTGTAAAGGGTAAAGTTGTTCCATAAAAATTATACTACTGAAAAAGTTAACTTTGTGTGGGAAGCAACATTAATGAGACTAATGAAGGAAATTTTTGTGAGAAATTCTCTGTGTTTTAATTCTAGCAGGAAACTGGGACTTGAGGGAGGCTTGTGGCCACTGCACCAGACTCACCACCACTACCTCTTGGAAGTGTGCAGCATGGGGGCTGTAGCAGGATCTGCAGGGAGTCAGGCGTTGGCACAGCTGGTACACGTAATTCTGCAGTCAGGCACAGGATGAAGGATGGAAAGATCCTTCTGTGTATACTATTCTTAAGGACCATCCTTTGAACTAAAATTATTTTGACTTGAGTGCAGTGAGTGAGGAGGATACTAGCCCTAAGAAAAATGCATACTGCTGGTGTAGCTCAACTTTGTGTAAAACAATGAGAAATTAATGAAAAACAAAAGCAACATGAAAACTATGCTAATGTATAACTTCAAAGGCTTGTTTAGAAGTTTATGTAGAACGGTTATGAAGTATGCAAAAATAAATGGGAAGTTAGGTTCTTCTCTCTCTTTTCTGTGAATATGATTGTTTTATCATCAACTTTTTTCCCTCCGCATCACATTTTACAGCCTAAGTGTCATTGCATTAAGAGTTTTAGCCTCATTTTTATGATAATAGCACAAAGGCAGGTTTGCTTAACTACCCATACAGGAATAGGATTGCTGAAGCTCTGAAAGAAATGGATCCACTTGCTAAAAAAAAAAAAAAAAAAAAAAAAAAAAAAGGTAGCTAATACTAGACTGTCATCCAGAAACTGATTTTGCTGCTAATGTGAAGAGTTTTATTATCTCAACTAAGCAGACATGTGTCATTAACTCAAAAGAAAACATCCCAACAGTCCTCTACTTCACAGTGCTCATATTGTGCAGTGTGATGTGTGGTACTTGTTGAAATAATACAACAAGACTTAAGTTGACAGAAGACAAAAAAGCCCAGAACTAGGACACACTGTATGATGTACCTTATTTCTTTCTGTTTTGAAGAGGAAATAAAAATTCTTCACTGGCCTCCAAAGAGTGTTTCAAACTGTTGTCAATTAAGATTAAGCCAGAAGTACAGCATGCTTGCAATATCTTTATTGCTGTTAATGGGAATTCAAGGCATGGAGTGAGGGAGTGAAGATTTTCTTAATGTTACTGTAATGGGATCCTTTCACCAGGTCCAAATGGTTAAACCACTCCCAACTGCACTGATTGACATCAGCTCTGGATCTTGTCTACTGAGGAGAATTTTAATCTTTTAAAATTGTATAGATTGCTTTATTTTGAAACAAACAACCTAGTCCTTCAACAAAATTATGAAGCAGTCCTACTTAATATTAAAAAAATCCAAAATTTTCTGGACATTTTCTGACTTTATGGTATTGACATAAGCTATAAGGGACAAAAGATAAATTTAACCAGATTAGGCACCTTCTTACTTATAAAAAAGAAAATATTGTTTTGAAACCTGCTACATTGTTTCTAGCAAGTACTTAATATTTGCAAACAAAAATGGTATGAATGTAGACAAGTTAGTATGGAGCTCTAAAAACCATAAAAATTTATATTTACCATTTAGAAAATTCTGGTCATCCTACAGAGGATATCTTTTAGATTTTCTTCTATTTTGTCAAGCTGGTGTTTGTACTTCCTAATAATATTTAGAAAAAGAAAATCATTAAAAGCAAACCAAATCAGAAACCCACCCTTGGTTTTCAGAAGTAGCATTACACAGGAAATAAAATATTCTTAGCAGTATGTGAATATTATGAAGCATACATATAGGATCTTCTTTCAGATGCACAAAATGAAAATGATACTATTAGTAGTCACAAAAGTAGTTTTCTTTCTTAAAAGCATCTGATAATTCTGGAGAGATTTTAAAGACTGGTGAAACATATAAATTGTACATTGTGTTTATTGTTTTAAAATTTGGGGATCAAGTACAGGCTATGGGCCTAAGGAAAGAAATATACAAAAGGATCAATATTGCTTAACAAACAAGCACTAATTGTGAATGGATCATCATGATGGGACCTCAGAAATATGATATAGATGTTTAGGAAAGAAAAGTTCCAAAAGCCAGTAGTGTCAGAAGAATTTTGTGAAAGGAGGAAGAATAAACTTGCTGAATTAATGGTAGTTTTTTTTTGTAGAGGAGGGTAAGCTTTTGTTCAAAACAATTTAAGTTTCTATCAGTTGAAAATTACAAGAAAGAATATAAAGAAGATACATGGTTTCTAATAGCACCATGTGGTCCAAAGGTGTCAGAATTAAAAGTATTTGCACTGGTTAACTATTCAGCTATGTTCAGTTGTGTTTTATGCACTGCCCCAGGCAAGAGAAAGAAAGAGGATTAGCAAATGGATTTCAAGTAGGTATTCTTAAGGGAATAAGGAGGTTAATATGCTTGTGAAATTTAGGAAAAAACACCCAAAACCAACCAAAAATTAAAAATAACAACCAAAAACTTCAATTAGAATCATGAGCACAGGGGTTAAAAAAAGATTAAAAAAATAAAAGAAGAGAAGCAGATAGATGTAAATGAGAAGAGTTGACAACTGTGATGAATGGAGTGGTAATGGTGAGGCAAAACCAGTTAGCAATATCCTTTATTAAATAACATAAACCACATGATCCTTCCCCATACTCCCTTTCCCCCTGTTAGTTCTTCACTGTCAGTTACTGCTGGAGGCAGAGTTTCCTTCTGGTTTTGCAACTCATGATACCATAGTCAAGATACAAGACTTTGTTGCCTGTTTCTAGGATGTTGCTTTGTTTCTAGGATAATAACTTGAAAATCAGTGGGACTTAAGAATGGGTTTATCTTTCTAATCCACTTGGCCTGAAACTTGTTTTTATATTACACATCCACGAAACAGTAGGTAAGAAGTGTTCATTGAGAAAAGGAATTACAGTGGATTGTCACAGGTGTTAAATGTTGTGTATACACAGGATTTAAATCTATTGCTTTCAGTGTCAGAATCTGATGAAAGATTTTCTTCTTGAAAAATAAAGTTTCTTATAGTTTGTTATATTGCTTGTTAATTGCTTTTTTTAATGTTTTGTTATGTGATTTAGCAAAGTGATTGAGAAGGAACTCTAATATTTAAGAATTCTGCTTGACAAGACATACGTGATATTGCAAGGCAACGGGATACCTTTAAACATTTCTGTTTAAGTGGGATGAAGTTTTGTAAGCAAATTGGCTGGCTTCAAATTCAGGCATTTTGCAATTAGAACCAGAAGACTTTTGTTCAACACTTTATTTAGCTGAATTTCTTGAGTACAGGCCATGGATTTTTCTCTGGTATTACTGGAGATGAAACATCTATTTATTCAATAAAATGATAGTAATTAGAAAAAAGCTGGAGATATCTCTGTAGTAAGACAGTTCAGGTATGCTATAGTACCCAAATTTAATTGCCAACTGTTGCATTTAGGATGAGAATAAATTTGGTAAGAGATAAATCCTCTTGCGTTCTAGCTGGTCTTCAGAGATTAGAGGGGCTAGGGGCAGCTGGATTTATCTATTCATGGGTATGCCAATTGGGGCCATAACTCTAGGTCTGACCCAGATGCCCGAACAGCCCATATGCTGTAGGTCTGGTTGCTTTCAAAAGAAGCCCTCAGATTCATGAATAGTGTGGATTAGTGGCCTTCATCATAGGTCTGACCCAGCCCAAACAGTCCATATAATGTAAGTTGAATTCAAGAGAAGGAGACACATTCATAAATAGTACGGTTTATTTTTATACAACATCCACAAATTCTTTAAGATTGTCTACGATAAATGCACAAACTGCAGGTTGGTTTTATAGCACTACACAAAAGAAAAATAATTACAATCACACACACTAAGTTCCCAGATGTACATTCAGCGTAGCAGAGGAAATTTTACTGAAAGGCATCCCTTGTAGGGGCAGGGGGAGCACAAACTGGTGGATCTGTCCCTCTGACAGTGTTGGATTATCGTCCCTCTAAATCAGGTAAAAACTTGGGGTAGTATTTATCTTAGTTTGTATGTGTGAGTGGGTGGGACTGTAGTCAAACCGTTATCTTTTGAGTAACGACACAGTACATTCATTGGTGCAAGGGGTACAGCTGTTTTTTTATGGGAAGAAAGAGAGGATAAGAAACAAAGCTCAATGCTAGGGGTGCAGCTGGGTTTTGTGAGAGAAAAGGAAGGATGAGGAACAAGGCTGTCGGGCTACTGCAGAAATCATCCCTTGAGAGAAAAAAGCAGAGCAGGAGATAAATCTGTCCTTGAAATGAGAGAATGGGATTGTGAGGCCTACACCCTGCTTTGCATTCCTCCTTGGTGCCACGCAAACACAAATCATTGGACCTCCATCCCGTCCTGTGCTTGCTCTGGGCACCCTGTGTGAAGGAAATGCATGTTTTACAGATTTCTCACTGTTTTGCTTTTCTCATGTTCCAACACCTAACACCAGCACCAACCAATCTATAAACAACAAAGTACAAGTGGTTTTTGGCATTGCAGAATTATTTAGGAGATCTTCACAGCAAACTCTAGTAAGTGAGAATAAGGTCAAGAACAAAATGGGCTAGTGTTAGACAGTTAAAATAAGTTAGATTAGCAAAAGAGTCTAGGAGTCCTTTTCTTGGTGTATTGAGGAAGCAATGTGCCATAGGCAGTATTATACTTCTCTTTCCCTGGCTCAGTTTTAACTTAATTTCTTGTTCCAACAGCAATATCAGAAAATCTCAAAGGCAACAGTTTTATAGTTAACTATAACAAGAAAGTTCTCACTCAGAAGCAGCCTGTTCTCCCTCGTCTGGTAGCAGTAGATCTTGCAATTGTGGTGGTGCAATTCTTACCCCTCCCTGCCTTCCTTTTTGGGCTGCTTGGTGCCAGGTGTGATTCCATCCACATTCCCCCAAGCCATACACCAATCTGTGGAGATAAGGACTGATAACCTTGAGGAGCCTGGCTCCTGCCCCTCCCAATTGCCATCTCCTGATGGCCTGACACACCTGTGCCTGGGATGCAATCAGATGGAACAATAGCAGGGTTGCATGTTATTCAAATTTTTGTGCAACTGCCCGAAGGCACCAGATAGTATTTGACAAAAGTCTATTATCTTGGACCCTATAAACTGTGACCACCAGAGAGACCCTTGGAGCTCTCCTGGCTCACAGCAGGCCTGTGACCAGCATCTCCCCTGAGCTGGGATGCCTCTCAGGTACCGAAACCCTTAAGGTGTCACCTGCTTCCAGACAGAAGGCCAGGGCGAAGTCCCCCCACTCGAGTCTCAATTATCGCCCATTGAGGAATGCCAAGGCATTGTGAGTATTTGCTCTAAACTCGAGAGGGAAATTTTCTTTGAGCTAGCTTCTATTTCACCAGTTTATTGGTGGATGTGGGTGTGTGGGTACTTACCCTTCCCCTTGTTCCTGTGTGTTTGTCCCTTTTGTGTTCATTTTACCGAATCCAAACCCCTTTGTTCCTGTATGTATATGTCTGGTTTGTGTATGTGCATGTACATATGTGTATAAATTAAGGTACCGTTAAGTAAATTAGAGTGAATATTGTCATTTTAGAACCTGAATAAGTCGCTTTTCTTTCTGAGTTATTTTGTATTGACAAATAGTTGTTAGTTATTAATAAATCTAGATTATTTTTCTAAATCATTACCATGTCAATACTTTCATCTGCGACAGCATTGTACTGACAATTTTCCAAGTGTCATTAAGGGATTGGGCACATAAGAAAATTTTATAATGACCAAGAAGTATGGCAGTTTACCACACATCAGCCAGTCCATAGGAATTACATGCACTTACCTCACAGTAAAATATAATAGTTAATGGGAAAATGTTTTCTCCTTTGTTTTTCCTGCAAGACACCTTTACAACCTGTTGTTGTAGGCTACCTAACAAACAGTAATTTTGTAATTTGTCTAATGTGTAAACTTTTTTGTTTGTTTGTTTATAACAAATAAGCTATTATGGGTTTAATGACTTAATCTCACCTAGTTTGCATATGTGACCACAGCAAATTCATGCAAAGTTATGTTTCCAGTTTGAAAATGAAATTTCACTGGGTTTGGGCTTCATATAGAAATATAGCTGGATCTTGGGAAACCACTTCAGGAAAGGAAACAGGATTGCTTGGCAAATGATAGACTTGTAATACCTGTAAAACAGATAGGTCAAACAGAAATCACTTATCAAATATCTGATCTTTGATCTAAACAGAGATGCAATTATATTTTATAACTTTTTGGACTGCAGAGGACTGTAAGTCAGAAAAGTTTTTCTAAGAAACATTCTAAGGGACACCTTCAATGTATTATTTGATGCTACTTCTTGAAGAGCTGCAGGCAGATTTTCCAAGGAAGAAGAATCCATGTCTACTTAGGGAGGTCTTTGGTTCAAATTCACCTTATCTAAGTGCAGAAATTTAACTGCAACAAATGATCAAACAGCCTAGTCATCAAGGGGAGGAGACGACATATTTCAAACTTCAGGTGACCTAAATCTTCTCTAGATTTCCTCTTTTGTAGGCTGACTAGCCTCTTCATGCTATGATTAGACTTCTAAAGCCAGATAGAGTGAATTCAACTCTGTGCTACTAGTTGGTGTACAGCAAGGAGGTTAAAAGTATGTATAGAGAGAACCATCAGTTAAACTGGAATTCTTTGATTTTCAGCAGACTTTTTAATTTATGGAAGCAGCAGTCTGGGAGTAGAGTATAATTTATTTTGGCAAAAAGTTTTTATTTTGTTTCATATTGTTTTGTACTTACTACTGTTGTTTTATAATTTCAATAGTCTTATTAAATTTTTACTTTAATAAGAATAAATGTCATTAGACATCGAAAGCTAGGAACTTCACCCAGACGTGACCTCAGAAAAAAATACATTCAGATAAGCATAAAATAATCTGCACTACCATATTGTGAAAGAACTTTGCATGAGAAAGTTTGAGAGATTAAATAAAGAATTGCGTTATTTAGCTGTCAAATATGACTAAATATCCATGTGGAATATTACTACCAATCTCAGTTATAATGCTAATCAAGGCAATGAAAACAGATAACTATTATATTTTTAAGCAAAATGTACTGAAATCAGAGCTTCAGCAGATGGTCTTTAGTTAATTAATAAAAAACATAGCAGTTTTTAAATTTAATTTTATTATTTTCTTTGTATTTCACCTTGAAATAACTATGTTGTCTCCCAGAATTATAGGGGGCGTTTCTACTATAATTGCAGAATGCACAGTTACTTAGATTTTCTAAACACATGGTATTTTCAAGATGGTGTCATAAAGGACACTGAGACTGAAGACCACATTGCTAAAACAGAATACAAACAAAGACAACTCATCGATTGTAAAATTAATTTTAAGAGGAAATTCATTGCATTATTTAGTAATCCATATACTGTCTAATTCTGGATAAAGCTAAGTTCCATAGGTACTGTAGCTTTT
>NW_020799092.1:59788400-59838046 GCF_003259725.1 Athene cunicularia
TTTTTTTTAAAAAAAAAAAAAAAAAAAAAAAAGAAAAATTTATAGAGTTAGTGAAGAGGGACAGGAACATTATTTGTGGTCCATCAAAAGTTTTCTGTTATATGGCATACAATACAAAGAAAAAATAATACAAATTATACTGTATTATTGTATTGTAATCAATGAAGAAAAAAATAATGCAAAAAGAGAGAATCTAAAGATATTCCCCCAAAAGACTGGAGTGAGATTTTTTTCTCTTCATCACACTTTGAATCAGTTTTGCTTTCTGAAATCTCAAAATCTGTGTACCTATGTGAAAGTGAGTGTTTTCAGAGATTTGTCACTTTCTGACAGGAAAAGAATTCTCTCTGACCTGGAGTTTGGGTTATTTTTAGCCCAGTCATGTCTACCACGCCCAAGTGGTTTCCACTCTTTCATACCATCTCATACCCCTCCTGCCTTACTTCAGTCC
The DNA here is from genome assembly GCF_003259725.1 of Athene cunicularia. Taxonomy (NCBI): domain Eukaryota; kingdom Metazoa; phylum Chordata; class Aves; order Strigiformes; family Strigidae; genus Athene; species Athene cunicularia. Next base: position 59,788,852 of record NW_020799092.1, read on the forward strand.
AAGTGCTCCCTATTGGCAGGGCTAATGTTTCACATCTCTTGGATGATGGATACTTGTCAGAGCATCACTGGTGAAAAACCTTCATTTTGATCAGCCATACACCTCTGTGTACTCATCCTTGTGTTGTCAGTTTGACTGCCCCTTCTTTTCTCAACATCTGACCACAATACAGCTTTCTACCTCATGTTACTGTGATAGTGTGTAGTGACTCAGAGTGAGGGATTTTCTCTTCTGCAACTGCGCTCTTGATGCTGAGTGATAGCTTGTTTGCACGTAGGTTTAAAAAAAAAAAAAATAAATCTTCACACGCAGCTTTGCCATTGTCATTTAAACACCCCAGTTTATACAACTTTAAGTTCTCTGAAAGGTAAAAAAAATGAACAAGATTTAAAACCCCGCAAACTTTGGGTTACACCACTAGGGAGATTTCCTGAAGTCCTTGGCTAGGATAGATAACTTAAGGGTTAAATTAGTGACTGTGTTATCATGACACAATTTTCTGTTCTCATAGTGTTTGCTGAAAATGTTTTATCTTTTCATCCAACAAAGTAATGTTCTTTCTGATAGCATTCAGATGCGATATCATGCTGATTTATTGAAGTATCTCCTGCATTAAAATGCTTACGTATGTCATTAAGGAAATGAAATTATGATAAACTGAGGCACTTGTGACATGTATCATTGTGCTAATGATCAATATCTCAGTCTTGTAGATTTTGTCACTCCTGCAGAATACATTTGTACATGCCGATTACAACCTATTAATGTGTCATTTCAAGACAGTTTATTGCATATTCATTATTATTAGCTGTTTCAGAAATTTTAGTGTAAAAAGACAAATACATCAATCTTTTAAAGTGAGATACTGAACCATAAGTGAAATAACATACATGCAACATAGTGTTAAAACAAACCAAAACACCTACATATTTTTACTGATGGTTAAACAGGAGTTTTTATGAAAATCATGAGGTGTATGCAACATGGTTAACAAGAATACACACACAAAGGCTACATTAAGTTTGTAGACAGAGAGAAAAATATGAGCTTTCAAAGTGAGATTTTCTTTCCCTTTCATAGTTCTAATTAGCATGTTTTGATTCTCTGGAGAAAGAAGGTCATGTAGTGACAAAATACAGTTATTAGACTAGGTAGTGGAAGCATCTGTGACAACTGAGTTTAGCATATGTGACTATTACAGAAAGTCTAATTATTTTACAGAGTGATTTCAAAGAGAAAGTAGTTAATGAATTTTATAAACTTGAGAAATACTTTCATAAGGTTGGACTATGATGCTGTTTTCCTTCTGTTACAATGGATATAAAATAACACTTCAAGTACAGTTGCACAGGAGGGACTACATTCATAACAACTGGGCATATTATGCCAAACCTTTAATTTCTTTTGCCTTCAGAATAATATGACCATGAAGAGACAGAGACTGCTTGTCAGTTTGTACAGAACTAATACTCATTGTTTTTAAAAATTAAAATTTATATTTTAAGACTGAAAAATTTTGCTATTCAAACATAACAAGGAATAGAACAAATTAGGTGGTGACAGAATTAAAAACAAAAAACCAAACCAAACAAACAAAACACACAAAAAAAAAAAACAAACAAAAAAACCACAACAAACTAAACTCCCGAACCTCATCCCTTTAAATTACATATTTTTAATTTAAGATTAATTTTTAAAATTTAAAACTCATCCATCTACCCAGCCAGCCAACCAGTCAGCCATTGTATTTATTATTCTTATTTAGAAGGCAGAGCTGAGATACAAGAAAAAAAGCCCTACCATATAGAAAAGTGCAGGCTAAGAAATGATGTTTTGATTTTGGAGAACAGAAACTGTCAATAAATAATGGTTGACTAATCTGTGTTTTACCATATTGCATCCTTGTCTCCAAGATATTTTGCAGGTTGATTTTACTTTTTTATAGAGTGCCTTAATGGTTTAGTATGTCTTATTCGTGTTAGACCAACATTTTCACCTACATATGTTACATACAGGTATGTCTTGACAATAGTGCTTCTCAAAAGTTCTTTGTAAGATCCTCCTTCATTTCTGGAAGCTGAGTTTTGATTTACCTCAGAAATCTTCAAACTCACTTTCTCATAAGGATAAATGGGTCTGAAGTTTTTGCTTTAATTTTACCCTAAGGCTAAGCTGTATTTCTGTGTCTGGTTTTACTGATTTTATTTAAAGGCATTTTAGGATACTTGCATATCTAAAGTACTATCTAACCAATTATTTTATAGTAGTGACAAATTAACACTAGATACTAATGCAGTCTTTTTTTGTTGTATCCTTTCTTTGTTCTCTGCTTTTATGTGGCATTAATTCCTCAAATTCCTACTTCAGGCTAAATAGCAAATACTTGCTTCAACATTTCTGTGTCAGATAGATAGGTACAGAGAAAATGCACAGGACTGCAGATTACAGAGCAAGTAGAAATACCAGTTGCCCTAGGGTGGGCCGAGAAAAGGAATCCATCAGACATTGAGACAGAATCTGCAGCACAGATTTAAGAAATGTTTTCATACTCATTGCTCTCTCTTTTATCTTCTCTTCTTATATTTCTGTGTTTTTTCCTCATTTATCTGTTAGCAGTATTACTATGCAGAATACCAATAAAACAGTATTTAATGAAATCTCAGAAGTCTTTGGAAGTGATGCATGGGCAACCTGGGTTACTCTATTACAAATGCTGAACTGAAAATGTAGAGCTAAAATTAAAAAGCACAGCTGTTCAACTTCAGCCCTGTTAAATGTACTATTGTTCTCGCTATCTCGTATATAACTGCTATTAGTTATTCAAGTAACTCAAGATAGATTGTATTAAGTATCAATTTAAAAAACGATTCATAAAGACACACTCCATCTAAATGCTTTATACATATTGTCTTTGTTTTTCCAAAACACCAAAAGGTTTAATTAAGAATTTACCCAAACATACTGCCTTTCCAACCATAAATATTTGTGAGACTGAAATGCCAAATGGCTGTCTTAAAGCTTGCCTGTGTCTGTGCAAACCCCAAGGATAAGATACAGTCTTTGGATTAGTCTAAGGAATGTCACCCACAGAAGCAGGAGTGTATTGAAGGATGCACACGCCACTCTCTTGCAGTTGCATTGTCAGACTCCTTAGATAACCCTCAAAGGGGGAGACATGGACTGGGCAAAACCACATGTTTATCACTGGCTCCATCATGTAGCCATTTATGACTCTATTGTGTATGTCAGACCCCATGCATGCATTGCTAATGAACTGGTAAGAGGCAAATGTTTCTGCCCCAGAAGCTGGATGATCAAGAAGCATGAAGTCAGCAAAAACCTGTGGGAGCAGAGGAAAAACTAAAGGTGAGCAGATATGATAAGCAGCTGATACGATAAACTTAAAAGGCAATAGAAAACTTTTCTCAGTGTACATCTACCTTTGAAGCTAGATCCATGTGCATCCATCACCAAAAACTGAAGACTGAGAACCAACAGGACACGCTGGATCCATGGTGGTGTCCATTCTTGCAACTCTGAATACTTGCTTTATTTCTATTTCATTCATTCTGTCCTATTGTTACCCCTCTTCACTTTGAATAATAAAAACTGGTTTGGGTGTACAGCATTTGACCTCATTTGTGTCTTAATCTTGCTCTTGGGATCATATCGAAACTCCCCTGACATTGGATTGGGACAACATTCCATAATCAATCTTACATGTGTGATCCTTGCAGTTAGAACTACTTTCATTATGTTTGCTACCTGAATTGTGGGAAATAATTCTGAGGTTCAGTTGTTTCTGTTGATTTGTAAAGCATTATGAGAACATCTTCATGACATTTGATGAATGTAATGTTAATTTTTCTAATGAGTTATAAGTAGTAAATGCACAATACATCCATTCTATGGTTAAAGAAGCCAGGTAAGCTCATGAAACAAATTCCACTGGTAGGCTGCTACATCAAGACATAAGAATATTAAGTAGGTAAAGCTAAACTAGGTAAGAGTTGACAGGAAAATCCTGTTTTAAGAAGTGACTAGAACACATAAAGATTTGAAGACATATACATGGGTACTGTATAAAGTTACATCTGTTTTGAATTTACACCAGATCTAGCAATGGGGTCTGTGTAGGAGAAATGACAAAAGAAGTGGTTGTTATAGAATCATAGAATGGTTTTTGGATTGTAAGGGATCTCTAAAGATCATCTAGTCCAACCAGCCTGCCCACTGAGCAGGGACATACAGCACTAGATCCAGTTGCTCAAAGCTCCATCCAACCTGGCCTTGAATGATTCCAGTGATGGGGCAGCCACAACTTCTCTAGGCAACTTGTCCCAGTGTCTCACCACCCTCATCATAAAAAATTTATTTGTTAGATCTAATCTCAATCTACCCTCTTTCAGTTTAAAACCATTGCCCATTGCCCAGTCATTATAGGCCTTGGTAAAAAGTCTTTATCTGTCTTTCTTATAAGCCCCCTTTATATATTGAAAAGCTGAAATAAGGTCTCCCTGGAGCCTTCTCTTCTCTAGGCTGAACAACTCTAGCTCTTTCAGCCTTTTGTCATTGGATAAGTGTTCCAGCTTTCTAATCATTCCCCTTTGTTCAGGTCACCAGGCTTGTAAGAGAGTCTTTGGAAAGAGTTCTTCACTGGTGTGAAGTGCCACCATGCTTTTCCAGCCAGGTACCTGTGAATTAGAATAATTTATTTCGGATATAGTCATCTGTCTTGGTTTATATTTGGCTTACTAGCAGTCCTTTTCTAGTGACCAAGACTGGAAAAATATTTGGAGGCATACTGGCTGTCACTCTTTCCAGAAATGTCCTCTGAATCTTGTAAGCTCTTCCTAGTCATAATATATAAGTGCTGGTTTCAGTTTGAAAATGTCTACAACTGTCCTAATGACAATCTATCATACATAAAAAGTTGGCACTCAGAATCAGAACTGAGCTGGAGAAAACAGGACTTATTCTTCAGTAACTTTTGTTTCCTGCCACATTTCATTAAGAGGTTTCAATTTTGTGAAGCAGCTGAATCAATTTCATCAACAGTCATTTTACCATGCCCTTCTCTCTATATATATTTGTGCTAAACATTTGTTGGGGGTTAAACCCAGCCATCATTTAAGCACCACGCAGATGCTTGCTGACTCCTCTCTGCTTTGGAATGGGGAGGAAAATAAAGAAAAAATAAAACTTATGAGTGGCAGATAAATTCCTGACAGAGCTGCTGAGTGAACCTACCAGAGACGGTGCCCTGCTGGATCTCCTCTTTGTGAACAGAGAAGGACTGGGGGATGATGTGCAAGTTGGAGGCTGGCTAGGGCACAGCAATCATGAAATTAATAGAGTTCTCTATTCTTAAAGAGGCCAGGAGAGGGAGCAGCAGAACGACCCTCCTGGACTTCCAAAGGGCTGACTTTGAATTGTTTGGGCACCTGCTTGAAAGGATCCCTTGGGAGACGATCCTGAAGGGTATAGAGGTCCAGGAAGGCTGGGCACTCTTTGAGAAGGAAGTGTTAATGGCTCAGGATCAGGCTGTCCCCAGGTGCTGTAAGAGAAGCTGGTGGCAGAGAAGACCACCCTGGCTGAACAGGGAGCTTTGGCTGAAACTCAGGGAGAAAAGGAGAGTTTACAGCTTTTGGAAGAAGGGCAAGTGACTCACAATGGTTACGAAGATGCTGCGAGGCTACACAGGGTGGAAATCAGGAGGTCTAAAGCCCAGCTGGAAATTAATCTGGCTACAGAAATAAAGGACAACGAGAAATGTTTCTGTAAGTATGTGAGCAGCAAAAGAAAGACCAGGGAGAGCCTCCATCCCCTGCTAGACGCAGGAGGAAATTTGGTAACAACTGATGAGGAAAAGGCTGAGGTGCTTAATGCCTTCTATGCCTCAGTCTTTAGTAAAAAGACCAGTTGTACTGAGGGAATCCAGCCTCCTCAACCAGAAGACAGAGACTGGGAGAACAAGCCCCCACATTCCAGAAGGAGACAGTCAGTGATCTGCTGCATCACATAGACATAGACAAGTCTATGGGACCAGATGGGATACACCTGAGGGTGCTGAAGGAGCTGCCTGTGGCGCTCGCCAAGCTGCTTTCCATCATTTACCAGCAGTCCTAGCTGACCATGGAGGTCCCAACAGATTGGGAATTGGCCAGTGTGATGCCCAAATATGAAAAGAGTTGGGAGGATGATCCAGAAAATGACAGGCCTGTCAGCTTGACTTCGGTGCCCAGGAAGCTGATGGAGCAGCTCATCCTGAGTACCATCACACAACATCTGCAGGACAACCAGATGCTCAGGCCCAGTCAGCATGGGTTTATGAAAGGCAGGTCCTTGCCTGACAAACCTGATCTCCTTCCATGACAGGGCAACCTGCTTATTGCATGAGGGAAAGGCTGTGGATGTTGCCTACCTTGACTTTAATAAGGCCTTTGACACTGTTTCCCACATCATTCTCCTGGCAAACCTAGCTGCTTGTGGCTTGGATGGGCACACACTTTGCTGGGTAAAAAACTGTCTGGATGGCTGGGCTCAAAGGGTTGTGGTGAACAGAGTTAAACCCAGTTGGTGGCCAGTCATGAGTGGTGTCCCCCAGGGCTCTGTTTTGGGGCCACGCCTGTTTCACATCTTTATTGATGATCTAGATGAGGGGATCGAGTGCACCCTCAGTCAGTTTGGAGCTGACACCCAGTTGGGTGGGAGTGTTGATCTGCTCGAGGGCAGGGAGGCTCTGCAGAGAGACCTGGACAGGCTGGAGCCATGGGCTGAGGCCAACTGGAGGAGTTTCCATAAGGCCAAATGCCGGGGGCTGCCCTTGGGCCACAACAACCCCCAGCAGCGCTACAGGCTTGAGGAGGAGTGGCTGGAGAGCTGCCAGTCAGAGAGGGACCTGGGGGTGTTGATTGACAGTCAGCTGACCAGGAGCCAGCAGTGTGCCCAGGTGGCCAAGAAGGCCAATGGCATCCTGGCTTGTGTCAGCAATAGCGTGGCCAGCAGGGACAGGGAAGGGATCTGACCCCTGGACTCGGCACTGGTGAGGCCGCCCCTCGATTCCTGTGTTCAGTTTTGGGCCCCTCACTACAAAAAGGACATTGAATGACTCGAGCGTGTCCAGAGAAGGGCAACGGAGCTGTTGTAGGGTCTGGAGCACAGGTCGTACGGGGAGCGGCTGAGGGAACTGGGGGTGTTTAGTCTGGAGAAGAGGAGGCTGAGGGGAGACCTCATCGCCCTCAACCTGAGAGGAGGGTGCAGAGAGCTGGGGATGAGTCTCTTTAACCAAGTAATAGGTGATAGGGCAAGAGGGAATGGCCTCAAGTGCCTTCATGGAAGGTTTCGACTGGATATTTAGGATGTATTTCTTTACAGAAGGGGTTGTTAGGTGTTGGAATGTGCTGCCCAGGGCAGTGGTGGAGTCCCCATCCCTGGAGGTGTTTAAGAGTCTGGTCGACATAGTGCTGAGGGATATGGTGTAGTTGGGAACTGTTAGTGTTAGGTTAATTGTTGGACTGAATGATCTTCAAGGTCTTTTCCAACCTAGATGATTCTGTGTTTCTGAGATAAGAACAGTTTAATAACTAAAATGGAATAAAATATAATAATACAATTAATAATAAAATTATTTATAATAATATTATTGGAAATGAATATAACAAAAAAAGGGATAAATAAAACCCTAGAAAAGACAAGTTATTCACACTGCAATTGCTCACCACCTGCTGACTGATGCCCATGCAGATATCTGCCCCTCCTATCCAACTCCTCCCAATTTATAAAATGAACTTAACGTACTCTGGTATGGAATAGCTCTTTGGTTAGTTCAGATCAACTATCCCGGCCACTCTCCCTCCCAGCATCTTTTGCACCTGCTTGCTGGCAGAACATGGGAAACTGAAACAAACCTTACCTTAGGATAAGCACTACTTAGGAACAGCTAAAGCATCAGTGTGTTATCAACATTGTTCTCACACTAAACCCAAAACACAGCACAGTACCAGCTACTGGGTAAAAACCTGTATCACAAACAAAACTAGGACAGCCGTACTATTTCTGCTTCAGATTCTCTTGTTCTTTTCCCCAGTCACCTCAGAACACCACATTGTAGCCTAACAGTATTTTCCTCAGTATGTTATTCTATCACATTTCTCATATAAGATCTTAAACCTGGCAGCACACTTGCCTTGTTGTCAATGACAGGGCTTTGTCCTGTTTTCTATTGTCCTTGCAATGGGAACATGGCTCTGCTGTGGGCTTGCAGTAGCAGAGAGCTGCATCCTTTTTGAAAATTCTAATGTTACAGCCTCTCTCGGAATGTAAAGGAGATGAGAAGAGAAACTATAACGCTGTACCGGGAATGTACATTGATGAATGTAATGGCTCTGCTGGAAGCAAAAGAGTAAAACTTGTTTTCTTCCTTTTGTTTCCCTCTGTTGCTACCTTTTCTACTCAATACATACCCGCAGTTAGGTCTGTATTTGCCGGCACTTTTCCTGGCACACAGAGAGTTAAGACCTGCCTGTAGACAAAGGAGAATGTGGTTTGGTAATTTACACTGGGTGGATGGAAGAGGGAAATGTGAAGGGCTGGAATGTTAGGTTACAGCAGTAGGGCATGAAGCTTCTGACATGTGCTAGTTCAGTTTGTTGACTGTTTTGCTCAGAGACTTGCATCCTTTAGGTGTTGTAAATTTAAACCATTTGTACAGAGAATAGTTAATGAAGAATCTGTTTGGGTTATGGGTTATCATAGAGTCCCTTGAGGACTTTATGCTTGCTCTCTGACAAACAGCACATTTCAGGGACACTATTCCTATTGTAAACATATCTGTAATATGTATATGAACTACAGCTCTGGTCACCCTGAAGAGCAAAGTTATTGTATTAAAATGGAAATATTCAGTTCTGAAAATGTCCTATTAAAGATGGAAGTCCTTTTGAGAACTTGTATCTGGATTTCAGTTCTGAAATCCCTCTAAACACAGGTCTAGGCTGATATGACCTTAAGACAAATCATCTTTAATTCATTCAAACAGTATATAGAAAAGAGATATCTACTGTCTCTCTTCTTTCATTACCTTGTTTTGTCCTTTAAACATGAGCCTCTTTATTTTAAAGATCTGTATGACAGCCCTATAGTTCTACATTATAGCACTACGATTTTGATTAGGAGGATGTACTGCATGGGAGAATATTATTAGACTAATTTTCTTGGAGTTATTTATTTATTTATTTATAAGACAGTTGCAGTTTACAGTATGTTTGCTGGTGGATAATTCAAGATGAAAGGAAATATTCTTTTGGTTTTATATTAAAAGAAGACTATTAAATAGTGCCTATGTGAGACAGAGCAGTACAGCACAAATGAAAAAAAGGAATAGAACAGCACAAGCTAATTTCTGAGAATTCATGAAAACCTGATAATAAAACCCTTAAGAGTCATATGTATACCTTTAAACACATATAGTAGCAGATCTCTGAGGAGTTTTGGCTAACTCAAGTGCAATATTTGTCTGATGGACCTTTGTTACCTTCTGAAGCAATATAACTAGCATAGCTTTGACAGCTGGGATATATATGCCCGCCTCTCGCACAAAAAAAATACCATAGCAAAACTCCTAGGGTAAATGCAGATGTGACATGAACAAAGCTGTGACAGAAGTAGAAGGGCTAATTTTAGATTATCCTGAAAAAAAAAAAAAAAAAAAAAAAAATAAAAATATAGCTTTGTGTTTTGAAGGAGAGAAACACCTTTTTCTTCATCACAAATAAAAGACAGAAATAAGAAAAAATCTGAAAATTATTATCCATTATTTGCATCTGACCAGTTACTTTTATGAGATTATACATCCAGAAAACTAATTTGCTGTACTGCCTATGCAAAACAGTTGCCGTTTTCTTCTACTACTTATTATTTCGGTCTTTGTTATTTCTCTGTTTCTGTTTTTCTTTTAATTCCTGCCTATCAGTGATTTCAGTCTCTTGTACAATGCATGCATAATCATAGCTCTGCTAAAGAAACTCTTATATGCAAAAAGTGAACAAAACATCAGTCTAGTTAGAAAGCAGTTACTTACTACTTGTGAATTTGTTCAGAAATCACAGAACAGCTGATAGAAAGGACCTCTAGGGGTCATCTTGATTAACTGCTCTGCTCAAACGGATCACCTAGAGCAAATTTCTTAGAGCCATGTCCAGATGGGTTTTATATATGTCCAAAGATGGAGACTCCACAACCTCCCTGGGAAACCTGTGCCAGTGCTCAGTCACCTTCACAATCAAAAACTGTTTCCTGATGTTCACAGGGAACCTGATGTGTCAGTTTGTGCCCATTGCCTCTGGTCCTGTCAGTGGGCATCACTGAAAAGAGTCAGGCTTCATCTTCTTTACAACTTCACTTCAGTTATTTGTACACATTCACGTGTAACCTTTTGTGAATTCATGCTGACTACTCCTCGCCACCTCTTCCAGGATTAGTTGCTTCATCACCTTCCCAAGACTGAGGAGAGGCTGACCAGTCTGTAGTTCCCTGGGTCTCCTTTCTGCCCTTTTTGGAGATAGGAGTGACATTTGCTTTCCTCCAGTCTCAAGCACCTCTCCCAATTACCTCAAAGAGTATCGGGAACAGCCTTAAAGTAACATCAACCATCTTCCTCAGTATTTGTGGGTGCATCCCATTAGGACCTAGAGACTTCCATGTGTCCAGTTTGCTTGAGTATTTTTGGACCTGATCATCTTCTGCTAAGAGTATGTTTTCCTTGCTCCAGAATTTCCCCCTAGTCTTCACCTTCTGTATACTTCTTCTTTATGTCTGAAGTTTTGTCCAAGTCATAATACAACTGTCTACTTGCTCATCCATGCAGGCCTTCTGGTATTTTTGCATGAGTTCTTGTCTGTGGGCATGGACAGCTTTCAAGCTTGGAGGTGGTGATCCTTGAATATTTACCAGCTTTCTTTGCCACTTCTTCCCTTCAGGGTCTTACCCCATGGAAATCTTCCAAGCAGTCTTTCATATTTTCCAATAAATCATTCATTCAACCTTTGGATTGTTTCCAAGCAATCTTTCATATTTGTCATGGTTCTATTCTGTTGAAACAACCATAGAAATTATGTATCAGGTATCAGGTACCATAGAAGTTATGTATCATGTATCAGGTTTGCATGGCAAGGTTTTGGTATTGAGGGAGCTACAGGGGTAAGTTCTAGAAGTTTCCCCTATGTCCAACAGAGCCAATGCCAGCTGGATCCAAGATGGACCTGCCGCTGACCAAGGCTGAGCCCAACAGTAATGGTTGTAGCGCCTCTGGGATAACATATTTAAGGGGAAAAAGTTACTGTGCAACAGCAACTGCATCCAGAAGAAACAAATGAGAATATGTGAGAGAAACAGCTCTGCAGACACCAGAGTCACTGAAGAAGGACGGGGAGTTGGTGCTTCAGGTGCTGGAGCAGATGTTTCCCTGCAGCCCCTGGAGAAGACCATGGTGAGGCAGCTGTGCCCTGCAGCCCGTGGAGGCCCGTGGTAGAGAAGATCTCCACCTGCAACCTGTGGCGGACCCCACACTGGAGCAGGTAGATGCCCACGGGAGGCTGTGACCTTGTGGGAAGCCTGTGCTGGAGCAGGCTCCTGAAAGGACCTGTGGAGTGAGGAGCACACGCTGGAGCATGTTTGCTGGTAGGACTTGTAACCCCATGAGGGACCCACACTGGAGCAGTCTGTTCCCTAAGGACTGCACCACAGGGAAGGGACCCACGCTGAGTCAGTTTGTGAAGAACGGCAGCCCATGGAAAGAACCTGTTCTGGAGTAGTTCATTAAGAACTGCAGCACGTGGGAAGGATTCACATTGGAGAAGTTCATGAAGGATTGTCTCCTGTGGGAGGGACCCCACGCTGGAGTAGGGGAAGAGTGTGAGGAGTTTTCCCCTGGAGAGAAAGGAGTAACAGAGACAATGGGTGATGAACTGACTGCAACCCACATTCCTTGTTACCCATATGTTAGTGGCAGAGATGAGAAGAGAAAATTGAAGTAAAGTTAAGCCTAGGAAGAAGGGAGGGGTGGGGAGAAGGTGTTTCAAGATTTAGTTTATATTTTCTCATTAACCTACTATGTTTTTGATTGGTAATAAATTAAATTATTTTCCCCAAATTGAGTTTGTTTTGCTTATGACGGTACTTGGTGAATGATCTCCCTGTCCTTATCTCAACCCATGAGTCTCATTTTATTTTCTCTCCCCTCTCCAGCTGAGGAGGGGAGTGATAGGTGGCTTTAGTGGGTACCTGGTGTCCAGCCAGGGTCAACCCACCACATGTTGTTTTGTGGATGCTTTGTGTTTGATGTTGGGTTTTTAGTTGGTGGGTTTGGGGTTTTTTAAATTGTTTTCTCATGTTTTAACAGTTTATGTGTATGTAGCACATAAACTAGTTTAGTCTGATTGTGTTACTAGTATTTGTTTGTCACTTGACCTATGTTCAATTTCAAATAAACCTAACTGTTGTATAAGTTTCAGAGATACCAGTTCCCAAAGATTTCAGAAAGTCATCAGCTGCTTAGAAAGAAAAGATTATATTAACATTTCCATGGAGAAAAGATCCAAAGAACTCATCTCTTTTTCATTAGTGGGTGGTTGGTGGTCTTTGATAGAATACTGGCTGACCATTTAGCTTACACATGTCTCCAGGGGAGCTGTAGCACATTTTTTACCTCTTCTTTGCTGAAGCAGACAGACACAGAAGTGAGATAAGTTATAGGAATTAGGAATACGTGAGGAAGGGAAATTAAGTCTGGGTTGAAAGAGGGTACCATGTGAGGATAAATCAGAGATTTAGAAAAATAATTAGATGGAGCACATGGATATCTGTGATCCAATGAGATGGAAAAAGACATAGCTAAATAAGCAATTTGGGCTTTACTAGTTCCATTACCCATAGAAAACTTTCTCTACTCAACAAAATTATATTCTAAAATCAATGATCAGACACTGGCCATTTGGAAAATTCACATCTACACACAGTAAATTCAGATTTATATAGGATAAAAAAAATTTTACTGGTGATGACATTAACATTTTATCCCAAATGTTAACAACTTCTTTAATGGAAGTCTAAAAGAGAAAAGTAGTTTTAAGTAGATTCTGGTATTAGTGTTAACATTATATTAACAGTAATTTATCCTCTGTATAGGGGTTAGAAAGCCATTAAAAAAAAATGAGAGTATAATGGGGATTCATCACAGTTACTACTTAAAGAATTGCCTGTGCAGAAGAGGGGAGATAAAACTTTCATGTTGAAATCTTCACTTTGAGTAGCCTACATATGTTTAGATTGGACTAGAACCTTGGAATTGAAATAGATTTCTCTCCATTGGGGGTTATATTTACTTGTTCCAAATAAAATTCGTTTTCATATGACCTATCTAAAAGCCTCTGAAAATCGTGAAGCAAGGATGTTCATTTTATTTTAACTGGTCATATAATGTGTATATTGACAAAAGGCTTTGCTTACTTTTAGCACTATTACTCTTCATTTAATGATCTTTACTCTGTCTGTAAGTAATATGGCTTCAACAGGAGTTGGTATGAAGGACACTCCATTCCTTCATCACTGTATAGAGATAAAGTAGAACTCATAGTCCTGTGAGTAAGGAACTAGATTGCATCAGATATTGAACTAAATCTTTCTAAAACCAGAAATTTCCTGATTTAGGGGAAATCACAATGAGATACATGCCGATTAATGATTACCATCTAAAAGTAAAGCATCTAATCAAAGTTGTCTAGAATCAATGGAGAGAGAAAAGCACCTGAAAATGGTAATTCAGTACTTTTTATCTCAAATGTTGACATTTTCATCTCAGCTTTAGCTCAAATAATTTAAATATTAATAATTCTCCCTTTTTTCTACCTTTTGTCTTCTCTTATTAGTAATTTTTTAAACTTTGTGGGAGATAACTATGTTGGCAGTTTTTTAATGCGCTATACTTTATGTTAACAAACATTAACTGGTAAATAGGAGAAGGTCATAAAGTTAACTGTAACCCCTAGTCTTCTACAGGATCAGTTCAGGAGATTAGGAAAGTACAAAAATTCTATTTCAGTAAATACAGTGCATGACTGATTCATTTGAGAAATAGCATCTGGTGATTTAATTGTAGTGTGTTTACCACAATGCATTTTTATGATCTGTTGTATCGCCTGACAAAAGGTGTATAATCATTCAATAGGAAATCAGAATATAAAGTATTCTGAATTATTAATTTTCTAAAGAGTAGCAAACCAGTTTATCTTGCATGTACAATATTAGAAATGGAATTTCTAGATTTGTTTATTGAGCAAATGTTTAAACAGTCTTTTGGAAAGATGTGGATGTCATTACTTCCTACTTCTTGTAGTCTAGTTAACATCAATGTATACAGTCAACCAGCACACTCTGCTTGACCTGTACTGCTTCCTTTGATAGCAGTAGTTTATAACTGTGACTTCTTTTCTTACATGATGCTTAAACAGTTAAAGCAAAAGTGATTTTTTTTCTTGTTGCTCACAACAGAGCCCAGTAGTTCAAAAGATAACAACTTCCTGCTAATAAGGAATTATAAAATGTATTTGCAAATATGTGTCTAATGGCAGTTGTCAGAAGTAATTAGTTTCAAATACATTTCACAGTTTAATCATGCTGAGAAATGCTTCTGAACTTTAAGGATCCAGACTAAATAATATGGGTATGCTTTCCTATGAAAGAGCATGAAAACTACTGGAGGAAGATTAATTGCTACAGATTAAACTAGTGTACAGCATTATGTCTCATTCATTAGTTTATAAACTCTGACTCCTCAAAAGTGTATCAAGTATTCATATAATGACCCCAAGTCCTAGGATTTTCATTTAGAGAGCTTAAATTTAATGGAAGACATGCAAAATGCTTTTTATTTAAGTTTACTTTTATAGCTCCAGCTTGATCATAGGTCAACTAGTTATTGGTGTCCTGATCTGATATCAGTGAGGGTTCTTAAAAGATCCCAAGAGCGACATTAAGACACAAACGAGGTCAGATGCCGTACAACCTTGTGAACTTTATTTTACTAATAAATGGTAATAGCAGTAGGACAGAGAGAAAAAGAAAGGAAAAGTCAGAATCCCTAAGCAAGCTAACGGTAGAAATGTAGCTAATTAAATACCACCACCACCACGAATCCAACGATGTACCGTTGGCTCACTCGGTGCAGGTGATGGTGCTCCAAGCTCCCAGAGAACAAGAGTGATAACAAGAGAACAAGAGTACAAAAGAGAGGAGTACGTAGTCCATTTATTGCCCCAGTCCCCACCATTTCTCCGAAAATCCCGCCCATTTCCACGGAGCCTATTGTAATACGTGCTGCCCTGTGGTCCTCCATGCGCACATGCCCGGGTGTTCACGGTGGTTGTGCCGGTGGGGGGTCGACCTGTGGTGCCTTCAGCCTCTGCACATCTTCCTCACCCTGATTTCCTCTCCACCCGGCTCACATGCGGGTGCAGCTTGGTAGGCACTGCCAAGGATGCTGCTGTTTTAGCTTTGGGTGGATATTGTGGTTTCGTTGGGGACAATTCGTCTCCGTCAGAGCATACTCCTTCACAGCAACAGGATGCTGAGGCCAGGAAGTGGTAGTGGTGCGGCAGCAATGTTGAAGAAAAAACAGTCCAACACAGGCCCTTACAACTGATCAGACAAAAATTATCATATACATCAGTGTTCATGATAAGGATTCTGTGACACAATGCAGACTTTTACTTTTGTCCCATCCATCATCCTGGCTGTTAAGGGTCACAAAGAATAGATCCTGAGGAAACATGTAGATTGCAAGAGTTTCATGAAAAAAAAAAAAAAAAAAAAGGGGGAAAAAAAACCCAACTCATTTTCATTTGCAAAATGCAATGAAGGGAAACTACTAACAGGAAATAGAGATGCAAGAATGATGTTGGAGACAGGAAACATTCTGAAGTGAATGTGCAAAATGGGAGAGGGAATATTTTATAGTAAACAGTCAGATGATGGAATAGACCTAGTATTGATAGGGACAGATACAAAAGAGAAGGAAATGAAAAATAGAAATGAAAGTGTGTCTCATACTTAAAACCATCCAACAGTTTAAAGATAAACAGCACAGAAGATGGTAATAACAGAGATTTATATGACATGTATTGCTTAGCTCTAGTATATAGGAGAGCTTTATAATGTAGGTGCATACGACAGTGTTCCCTAAAAGAATAAAGAACTTTCCTTCTTGCCTTTTATTTGATTCAAACCATCAGGTCATGATGCCAGTGATTTCTCTAGAAGACATTTTTTGCTTTTTCAGAGCCTGGGGACTGTTTGTAAGCAAAAGATATAAATTGCTCCAAGATTTCTTAATGCTGTTAAAAGGCTACTGTACAAGAGAGATACGGAGCTACAGGAGAGACTCCAGTGAAGAGCCACCACAGCAATCAAGGGACTGGAGCATCTCTTAAATAAGGAAAGGCTGAGAGAGCTGGGATTGCTCAGCCTAGAGAAAAAGAAGGCTCAGAGGGGATCTCATTGATGTGTACAAACACCTGAAGGGAAGGTGTAAAGAAGATGGAGCCAGGCTCTTTTCAGTGGTGCCCAGTGACAGGCAAGAGGCTATGGGCACAAACTGAGACACAGCAGGTTCTCTGTGAACATCAGGAGAAATGTTTTTACTCTGAGGGTGACTGAGTGCTGGCATAAATTGCCCTGTGAGGTTGTGGATGGAGTCTCCATCCTTTAAGATACAAAAAAGCTGTCTGGAATGGTTTTGATTGTATGTGACCCTGCTTGAGCAGATGGGTTGTACCAGATGACCTCCAGAGGTCCCTTTCAACCTCAACCATTTTTTTGTTCTCTGTGTGATACAAGCCAAGTTACATTAAACCATCTTTTTTTTTTTTTTTTTTTTTTTTTTTTTTTGGACAACAGGTGCACACCAAGTCGCTCTATCACTTTCCCTCCTCATAATGGACAGGGGGTGAAAATACAAAAAAAAAGATCGTGGGTAGAGATGAAGACAGGAAGATCACTTACCAATCACTGTCACAGGCAAAATAGAATTGGATTGGGGAAATTAATTTAATTTATTGCCAATTAAACAGAGCAGGATAATGAGAATTAAGAACAAATCTAAAAAGAACCTCCCCCCCCACCTCTCCATTCTTCTTAAGCTCAACTCCACTCCCCACTTTTTTACCTCCTTCCCACAAGCAGCCCAGGGGGACAGGAAATGGGGGTTGCGTTCAGTTCATTACACGTTGTCTCTGCTTCTCCTTCTTCCTCATGCTCTTTTCCTGCCCCAGCATGGGGTGCCTCCCATAGGTTAGTCCTTCACGAACTTCTCCAATGTGAGTCCATCAAGAACTGTTCCAGCATGCACTCTTTCCGTGGGGTGTAGTCTTTCAGGAACAGACTGCTCCAGCGTGGGTCCCACATGGGGCCACAGTTACTGCCAGAAAGCCTGCTCCTGTGTGGGCTCCTCTCCATGGGGTCACAGTTCTTTCAAGGCACACCCACCTGGTCTGGTGTTAGGGTCCTCCACAAGCTGGAAGTGGTTATCTGCTTCACTGTTAACTTTCATGGGCTGCAGGCACACAGCTGCCTCACCATGGTCTTCATGACAAGCTTCAGGGGAATCTGCTCTGGCACTTGGAGAACCTCCTCCCCCTCCTTCTTCACCGATCTTGGTATTTGCAGGGCTGTTTCTCTGACATATTCTAACTCCCCTCTCCTGGCTGCAGTTGCTGTTGCATTTTTTACCCCTTCTTAATATGCTGTCATGGAGCTGCTACCACTGTTGCTGATGGGCTCAGCTTTGACCAGTGGCAAGTCTGTCTTGGAGACGGCTAGAATTGGCTCAGTCAGACATGGGGGCAGCTTCCTGTGTCTTCTCAGAGAAGCCACCCCTGAAGCCCCTCCACCACCAAAACCTTGCCACATAAACCCCATACTTATATGAAAAGAAACAGAATACAAACCCAAGTTCAGGGACCGCAACATAAAAAACAGGATGAAAGACAGACTCCATCAGTGCAGAGTTAAGGAGTTTGCCTTATTCAACTTACTGAAGAAAAATAATAGAACCAATCACTGCAATTACTCATATGGTACTTAAAATGGAGAAAATGTTTTGACAGTAGAAACAGGGCTGTCTAGCAGGCAACTCATTTGAAGACCAACAGTTGTAATGTACTGTAGCTCCAAGAAACGTAGAGTTTTCTCTATTTTTTCTAGCTTGTCTGATCTTTTATACATCTGCTTTGGGTTGATTTACCTACTGAAGCTTATAAAGGGAGAAATGGAAAGAACTTTCAGCAGAAGAATGCGAAGGGAAGCAGATATGCTTGGGGAAAAAAGATATAAATGAGGAAGAAAGAGGATGATCAGAGATGTTGTGAAGGGAAGCATAAGTTTTATGTTTGTTTTGGAAGAGGTAGCAGCCCTTCATTGATTTTCAGCACTACTGAAAAAGGATTAAAAATAAAATTTCAGACTTATAAAAGAGCCTAGAAATATTTAACTTCAAAAGAAAATGTACCTTCCTAGCAAGGAAGCTGGTTAGACATTCAAATAACACATCAGGATGGATTGCTGGATTGCTTAGAAATATACTTTCTAAATATAAAGTACTTTGGGTCAACTTTTGGAATAAGTTTTTGAATCTCTTTGTGTAATGCAGGTGGTTATGAAAGCTGACTCACAATCTCTCTGAATTCCCCTGTGTACTCTCTTAATTTTGGACCTGGTCTCACTAATAACACTTGTGGCTGTCTCCAAAATCTGTGTTTAAACAATGCATTAGGATTTCAGCTGATCATAGAAAGGTATTGGGAGATTTTCTTCACTGTATAGTTTAGCTTTGATTACTTGGGGGTTTTTTTGTTTTGCTTTCTCTTAAAGAGTGAATATATGGTGTACTTAGAAATATGTTGTTGACAAGGCCACTCTAGAAGGTGCCTGTGAACCCCTCCAGATTTCTGGTGCTTGTGTCTTACTTACTAAAATTAAATCCAAACCAGCACCGAGAAGCTGCCAAGAAACCACTAGTACGCCCCATATCTATATTTTCTCAGACCTGTTTAGGCTTTCTAACAGTCAGTTACACATTATCTGATTATATCACACACTGAAAAGATATACAAAAGGCACAGGTAAATGAACATACATCTTCAAGGCTATTAATAAAAAAACCTTCTTGGCAAAGTTCTTTACTCAAAACCACAACAGCAACTAGCACAGAACTCAGTGGAAGTTATACATCTCCTCTTTAAGCCAGTAATAAGAAATAGGAGAAGAGGAATAAAAAGCCTCAAGTTGAGCTAGGGAAGGTTTAGACTGGATATTAGGTAGTATTTCTTTACAGAAGGGGTTGTTAGGCGTTAGAATGGGCTGCCCAGGGAAGTGGTGGAGTCCCCATCCCTGGAAATGTTTAAGAATAGGGTCAACATAGCACTGAAGGATATAGTTTGGAGCAGTCAGTGCTAGGTTAAGGGTTGGACTGGGTTATCTTCAAGGTCTTTTCCAATCTAGATGTCTCTGTGATTCTGTGAGTACACCCACAGAAGCTTTGGAGCCAATACCAACCTGGGAGGAGTGGTTGATATACCAGATGGTCACGTCGCTATTCCGAGCGACCCTGACAGGCTGGAGAAGTGAGCTGACAGAAATCTCATGAAGTGGAACAAAGTTCTGTACCTGCAGACGAGTCAGACTAGGTGATTCCAGAGATCCTTTCCAGCCTCAGAAATCTGATGATTCTGTGATTCATTTAAGCTGTTTTCTGAGTGAGGTACTTACCAAAGCATATAAGCATCGTCAGGTTTTTTAAAAAAATTATTTATTTTCAATTTTCTCTTCAGTTAAAAGGTATTTGAGGAGTTTGTAAAGATCAATATACCAGTTAAGAGTTCACACGTAAGGCATGACAAAACTAAGCTTCAGACTAGTGACAAATCTGTATGATTTGCCATAGCCCTCTTAGCATGGCTTCAATGTTCAGATAGAATGATGTGCTAGTACAGTTAGGCTGCTTTTAGTCCCAGGATACTTTATATGAGCACATTACTCTGCAATTAATTTCCACTACTGGGACAAGCTCACATATTGGCAAGGCAGGAGTTGTCTGTGCCAATAGCACAGACATTAAGGTGTCACAATTAGGCTGAAATGTATTATCCATTTGAATTAGCAAATCCTTTGTTACTAATAACAATAGGGTCAAGATGCTAATCATAACTTCACCAGGGCACCACCACATATTAGAAGTGATGATTTTTAAAACCATTCTTTCCCGTTGCTTTCTGGACACATTAATTAATCTCCTCTCACATAACTAATCTTCACCTTCTTATCACAGCCAAAAATTCATGTTGGTTTTTTTTTTTTTCATACTATTATATTTCCTTGATTATACGTCCTTTTCACTGGAGTAAGTATCATCACTAGTTTGTAATTTCCTTCCTTAAAACTGCTGGTGGTGAAAGATTATTTAAAACGGTTGATTATATATATATAAAAAAAAATGTTTACAGTCCTAAAAAAGACCAAACATCAAAATATGATTACTCCTAAAATCTGAAATGTTTTGTTTTCTTCTAAAAATTGAGTTCCTTAGATTTAAATTTTAAATTGAATATTTGGAATTACGTTATTTAAAAGAAGTGAAAAGTCTCCATTAAATATCTATTGAAATAAAATATTTTACTTTGATATATTTCAATTTAATATTTTCCATAGTTTTGCCTGAGCTTCTGGCCAGTCACATTTTAATTGCTACAAATGAAGAGGAAAAGCAGGCATTTTTGTATCTGAAATTAAGAAAATAGGATTTCAAAGCAAAATCTTGGTATCAGTTTATTAGCAGTGTCAGAACTCTTTTTTTTTTTTTTTTTTTTTTTTTTTTTTTTTTTTTTTTTTTTTTGTTTGTTTTAACTTGGCCAAAAAATATGTTTAACAGATTTTAAAAGGAACATTTTCAGGAAAGCTCTTAGGAGGAATTGCTTGTATATAACCCTTTGTAACCTTCAGCACCTATTCCACATCTACATTTAGGTTTAGAGGTAGTTATCTCACAATAGGGTGCCTTTATACCTTGTGCATTGGATTATACATATTAGGTCAGACAAAATTTTCAGTTAACATAATATCTTATCTTCATTTGTAATTTTTCTATAGTGCTTATAAAAAGAGCTTAAGAAAACCACAGCAGATGGTGATACTTCTCTGGTATAGTCTCCCAGCTTTAGGCTGTCTCATTTCTTGAGTCAGAATTGATATCTTTATGCTTAATAGCCCTTGATATATTTGTCTTTTAAGGATTCATCTAATTTACATCACTTCCAAATCTACATCCATCTTTAGGGCCACAATGCCTTCATAAATATCTTGTCAAAATTCTTCAGTGTCACGGTGACCTTAAAAATATTCAATCACAATCATTGGTGTCAAAAAAACACAACCTCATAAATATTTTATCAAAATCTTCTTATCATTCACTGTCAAAACAGAATTATTACTCATCACATTCACATTCTAATCCAATAAATTAACATATGACAAAGCCTTGTTTTTGTCTAATAGAATAAGTAGAATTTGCTGTCATTAGTTTTACAACTTTCTTCCTCTCTCTTTCTTAAATATGCGTTCTCAAGCCGCTTAGGTTAAAAAGTCCTTGCAATTATTATTTTAAAGAAAACTAAAGTTGAATACTGAAAATGGTTATATAAATATACCTCCCAGTGTGTGATAGGGCACCACTGCTCAGTCCCCCATAAAGCTGTCTTCTCCAGGCTGAACAAGCCCAGCTCCTTCAGGCTCTCCTCATCGGTCAAGTGCTCCAACATCAAGCTATTGTGGTGGCCCTACTGAACTCTGTCCAGTTGACTGATGTTTGTCTGATACTGGGAGCTCAAAACTGGATGCAATATTCAAGACGCTGTCCAAAATGTGTTGACTAGAGGAGGATAATCCGTTCCCTTGATCTACAGGTTCTGCTCCTGTTAACACCTCTTTGCTGCGAGTTGACTACTAGCTCACGTTCAGTTTACTGTCTACCAGAGCCCCAGAGGCTTTTCTACAGAACTGCTCCCCAGCCAGTCAAGCCACAGTCTGTATCTGTTGCAAGGTGCTCTTGTCCCCCAGGAAAAGTGATTTGCATCTGACCTTCCTGAATTTAATGAGCTTCCTGTTAGCCCATTCCTCCAGCCTGTCTAGGTCCTCTAGATGGCAGCACTTCCCTCCCATATATCAGCTTCTTCCTCCAACTTCGTGCCATCTGCAGATCTAGTAAAAGTAAGCTCCATCACCTCCTCCAGTGATAAAGATGTTAAGCAGGACATTTCCTAGGACAGACCCCTGCATTATTGCACATGTTACTGGCCTCCAGGTAGATTATGTTCAATTAACCATGACCCCCTGAGCCCAATCACCCAACCAGCTTTTTTTACCCATGTAGTTGTTCACCCACACACAGAGTAGTGTTCTAACTTGGATACAAGAATATTGTGGGAGTCCGTATTGAAAGCCTTGCAGAAATCAAGGTGAATGGCACCCCCTGCTCTCCCTTCAATCACAGATCCTGGAGTGACTGAACTTTTTTGAAGATGGGTGCAACATTTGCTTTCTTCTGTCATTCAGGAACTCTCCTGGTCTCCATGATCTTACCAAGATCATAGCAAGAATCATTTCTCTCAGCTTCTTTGAATGCTGCATGTGGATTGGTATGGGTCAAGTAATTGATCTTAATCCACTACTGTGTATTCTCCTCTTTGAAACCTGCTTATAAATACAAAGGCCTGAGAAATCCTGTTGACAAAGCCAGAGACAAAGGTGGCAAGGAGTATATCAGGCTGCTGCCATTCTGTCTACTCTGAAGCTGCCTTGCTTTCACCTCAAAATTAAAAAAAGAATCTTGAAGTCTGTTACTTCTGAAATGACCTTCTCTGAACTACCTAATGTTGAGTCATTGGTAGGTCATTCAGTCCATATATCAAATGATTTTAAAGGTATTTGTAATACATAGGTTCATAACAAAACTCTAGATTTTCATCTCTGGATGTTCCCATTTTATTTAGGACTTTAGTTTAATCAAACTTTACAAAACTTACAGATTAATAATGAAATACAGCTTTTATTAGGAGACAATTAATCTTTCATAGCAGATTTTTTTTTTTTTTTTTCAGAAGCAATTAAGAATACAACCATGTTCACTTGGCATTTAGTGCTTTGAGCTACAAAATTTGTTTTCTCATATTATTTCTTCTGAGGCAAGAATTTTTTTGCACTCATGTCAGCAGCACCAGCGTACAGCAGATTTCTTCAGTGCTACCTTGCCTATATATATTTCACAGTTAGAGGAGAGGTACTGCTTTTTCTTAAAAATAACAGTTAAAAATCTTTTTCAGCATTTATCCAGCTTTGATACCAAAATCATTTGAAAGATGAAAAATGTTTGCTTGTTAAGTTCCCAGTAGCCAGAGAAGACTGCATAAATATGCTGACATGCCCCTTTACAACTTTCCCTGTTTATTTCTTTTACATATTAGGAGGTGCTGGGTACTGAGCAATCTAAGACCCTATTCCAGAACTGTGACATCACTAAACACCAATGTTTATTATAATTTGCCATACCTTTCTGTGGATGCCAGGGTCCTCTCTGCTATCCAGACTGGTAAACATTTTCCCAATTATGTCAGTAATATCACTATTCGTCAGCTTTTTCTCAGACACCCAAGGTCCTGTGCTGTAGTGCAACAGAGCCTAATAAACTACTCACTACTGTCCACAGGATTATGTCTTTATAGTAAAAATTTCTGTAATCAGAAAAATGTGGAATGATCTCAAGTGTGAAATCAGAACTTCATGGTGGATTTTGACATTTAACCCTTCAGCCTTCCGCTTTGTGGGTATGACTGTGCTCTGCTGCGTAAAGTCCTACAATGTGGGGGGCGAGGATATAAAGTACTGTTCTAGGCAAGGCATGTACCTAAATGAACCCTTATACTCCTCATAAATGAGGAGTATGTAGCAATACCTCTGCCACTGTAAGTATTCCCTTGAAGGGCTGACTTACAATGAAGTCTCTATACCAGCTTTTTGTATACCATTTAGAATTATTATCACCCACTGTGGAATTGCTTTTGCAGCTCCCTGGAAGAAAATTCAGAAGATGATCTGAAATAAATTTTCCTAAATGATTTTTTGGAATTTCTACTGAGGTGTTGGATCTCTGTTTTTCTCTTTTAATAAAGTAATACACTAAGGGCCCAATACACTTCAAAGATAGTTTAGAGCAATATTTATGGGTGCAGAGAATGCACAAATAAAACAAAACAAAATAAAACAAAACAAAACCAGTAAGATAATAGAACTAGTTAAATGAAAATAAGTGGAGAGGCTTGTGAAGTAGTGTTAAGTATGCTGGAAGATTTTTGCTTTAACTGATCTTGTACTTTGGCAGACATGTCTAATATCCAATCTAAGATTGCCTTTCCACAGTTCAAGCTTATTACCACTTTTCTGTTCTCTGATTAATGAGTCTTTCTTGAGATGTCCCTGTACATATTTCCAGGGAGAGTTACCACATCCTCTGTCAGTTATCATTTTGGCAGAATGTTCTTGATTTTCCTATACTTTGACTTCAAAGTTTTTATATTCTACAACAGTTAACTATTCCCCCCCACACACACACACACACACAGCAATTCTGGTTGCTGATTCAATGTAATGTTGCACTTCAGGGCTGAAGTAGAGCAGGATAATTGTCTTCTGTACTTTATATTCATTTCTATTAAGACAATCCATTGTGGCAGTTTCATTTTCTACATAGTTACACAACTAACTCATACTCAGTCCTTAATCCACTTTAATTTCTACCAGCTGAAACAGTTGCATCTTCCTCATGAACCAATTGCATTTCAAAAAAGAAGGCACTGAACTTGTCTATGTATCTTTACCCTATAGAAGAAAAATAAATAAAGAAAAAAAGATTATTATGAGACTTCTTGTTCAGAAAATGTACAGCAACAGACATTTTGTAAGGAGTAGGACCACTGATCTTTGCTCTGGTTTGATATTGCTGTTCCATGACTTTATGGCACTTGAAATAAAGGACCCTTGTGTCTCATTGTCATTCATCTATGTCACTGAGCTCATTCAGAGGCTAAATTTACCTTCTCTACCCTTGCTTCCCATGTCATACTGCTTTTCCAACAATTTAGCCAATAAAGCAGCATACAATTAGAAATAAAGCTACAGAAGATCTCTGTTCATGATGAGCACTTTTGCCATCTCAGACAGTAGCAGTCTTCCTTTCTGTAGATCCTTTCTTGAATGGCCTCCCTGTCTGTCTGCCTTGCTGAATCTTCGTGTCACATTCTATTTGGTGCTATGCTTATAATCACAATTAAATCAATTGTGGGGTGATCCCTGCCCCAGACATAGGTATGGAAGTGTGGAAAGTACATTACAATGGCAAGGAATACAGGTTCTAGCCAGGACCATTAAATGGAACAAAGGTACTTGTGAAGGTTGGAAAGACAATTGCATTAGTATCCTGGAACACAGGTCCAGACTGCAGCTCCTTTACGAGATGACGTGGCACAAAGCAATCCATGAGAAGGCATGAGAACACCAGGAAATTCTGCCATTCCTGAAGTTTGCATAACATGCTGCAATAAATCTTTGTGTTATTAATGCTTTCAGTCTACTCTTCACTTGGGTGTGTAGCCACAATTATTGATTGTCTCTAGGACATGGGAAGTTTATCTCACTGCTCCTTACTACTTACTCAAGGCATGGAGCATTTATCACTGCCCAAATTTCCCACATGCGTGAGTGGCATAATTATGTTCGGTTTGGCATGAGGCACAGCTGTGTTGAATTCTAAGTCAGGCACACACAGGGAAGAAGGAGTCAGCCTATTTACCCACATAGCTGTATCAAGACTAGGCAGAGACTAGCTTTAAATTGCAGGGAAAAATTGCTTGAGTTGTGCTTGAATTCAGCCTCTTGAACAAAGCTGAGAAGAGTGTGTAACTATAAGATAAAATGTGAATAAATTGTTTACAACTGCGTAAAACACATATGTGACAATGAAACATGAGCAGATTCAGAGTGTGTAGAAAATTCAGCTTTTTATTAAATATGAACTCCAGCATCCTCTTTAGAAAAGTAAGGGAAAAATGTGACAAATCTCTCGAATTTAAGTTAACACCCACATGATGAGAAAAAGGGAGGAAGTTTGATTCAGGAATCCATATAATCACTAATGAGTTTCCTTGTGCAAGAACAGGACTTTAAATTCAGTAAATTAATTAGCTGTTTCATGATTCCATGTTTTGCATATTTATTAGGCTCATAAACAAATCTTTTTATTAGATGTTGATGAGTGTTGAAATAGTTGCATAACAGACGTAGATCACATTAGAAATACGAGGACCCAAATCACAGGTACAGCTAACTCAGGTATGCAGACAAGTCTTCATCAAGACAACAAGTCTTCATGGTAAAACTGATTCATTTACATGGCTGTTAAAAGAAAAAAAAAAAAAAAGTAGCCTGACAAAGAAGCAAATGAATGGAATCACTGTGACTAAGTGTAACACACAACAGTTAAAAAAATTTTTAAAACCACAAACCAAGAAAAAATATTTGTGCTCTTAATGACTGATAGGCCCTGTTCTGAATACAAATTCATATTCCATTTTAAATGAAACCAAAATTATTCCATTTACAAGTGTGTCTCAATTGAAAGGTCTTTATATATTTGTTGATCTGTTTCTAAACATTAATTAAGTGGCTATATCTGGCTACTTGCTCCTCCCTATGTCAAAATTATTCCAATTTAGTCGTCCTTCAAAATGAACATTGGTAGGATTGAGCCATTGATGAAATGAACTGTAGCTGTTCTTTTCCTTGAATTTTACTATAAGTAACCACCAGATGAACCCCAGAAGTAACTGTGATAGAGACAAGAACCAGGATTCCACTTTGCCATGTGAACACCCAAGCTAGAGAATTATATTCTCACTGAAGCTCTTTCCTTTTGGTCCATAAATCACACATTCCTTTCTAAACAGCACACCAATTTTAAGAAGGCTACACATCATGTTCTACTATTGTACAGTGTTAGGATGCTCTCTGCCCACCAGAACATATGTTGACCATGAGGGTGAGGAGGACTTGGAATCCAAGTCCCTGAGTCCTTGAAAAAAGCTGCATCCAGATGGTACTTCTAAAAAGAGTAGAAAGAAGGCACTGACAGAATTTCTTCTGGCTATGTTTTAGAAGGAAGGCACTAGCTTTGATTAGTCCTTTGGAAATATAGTTACTAGAAAAGTTAACAGTTTTTGTACAAAGTTATTGGTGTCACCTAGATGTAAGCTCATTTCAGCTCTAAGAAACAGTGGGGAGGGTTGCTTCATCCAGTGATTTGTTTGGACTTTATAATTGTCCAAGCCCTTTATTGGATTTGTATGCACTTAAATATTTCTCAAAACCATGCATTTTTATTTAACAATGCCTTAGAAATCTTTTGTGTGACTAGCAATTGACAGTAAAGAAACCATGAGACAGCTCTAAGAGTAAAGTTATAGTGTCTACATATTCTTCTTTCACAGCTACATAGTAATGTGAAAGATTCTTAACACAAGCCTATGAACGCAGCCAAATTGGCAACCTGGCTTGTCCCAGTCTCTTAAAGATAACAGTAATATTCAAAATTCACATATAGTACAGCCCTACATGCACCATAATAGGTGTTCTTTGTGCTACTGAAATCTCAAAAAGCACTTGAAATTACTTCCTACAGGCAGCTAAATATACTTTTATATATTTCCTTTAATAAAACAGATGTGTCCCTCCCACAGCGAGAGAGAATCTTTAGTGGCATTGAACAATCTTAATATTACTTTTTCTTTTCTATCAAAAGAAGAGTACCCCAAAGCCAGGTGACATAATGAGGGGCTGTTTTGCCAATTATTAGGCCTAGCATAAAGGACACAGCCAGCATAAAAATGAACCAATAACCAAATTGTATTTGATACAAAAGGGTGAGTACAGGGGTGAGCACTGGGGGTACAAACAAGTCAGTCAGATTATACATATTTGACATCAACCCCACTGACCCCAACAACAACACTGCACAGCCAACAATGGGTGCAATAAACTGCAAAATGCAGTCTCCTATAGAAGGGACAGTAGACAAACAAGTCAACAAACCAAATACACAAGACCAAGGAAGCCACATACTGAATCTCTACACAGCCCATGTTTACAAAAGCCAGACCTGACTGGAGCCCAGTCCCAGGGAGGCAGGAGGTCCTTCCCCAACAGGGAACTCTGCACAGGGCATCCACCTCACAGACAGACACTACCCCTTCCTATAAGCGGTCCCAGCTTTTATCCCTCAGTGGGACACCTGACCCTTGTTTACTTAATGAAGACACCTGGGGCTCATTTACCTAATGGCTCTCCCTGCAAGGCCGGCCGCTCCCTGGAGGGAAGCCTAAAGGCAAACTCACCCCCCCTTTGGGAAGGGCTGTGGGAATCACCCATATGTCAACCTTAATTTGTGGCTTGGGGTTGAAACCCCAGCATTGCAGGGGCTGAGCCAACACCAGTTATCTTGCCAAGCAGCAAATTTCCTTGCATGTTGTAGTTCAAACATCCCTGATTCAAAGCTAAGGGTAGAGGGAGAGTTTACTATCATGTCACACCTTCTTATTTTGAAGATTATAACTGAGTACAGCTACTTCCTCTGCAATGGCTGCTGTAGGGATCTGGTTAAAATGTCTAAGGAAATCTAGAATCTGTACTCCTGTATTTCACTGATAATGAACACAGTAAGAAAACAAAGAAACAAACTTTATAAATGCAACTGTGAAAATATCGTGGGTTTTTTAACATGGCGGGTCATTAGATACGGGAGATGTCACTGATTCACTATTATTAGACCCGGAGATCTCTTTGCTCAAAAGGTTATATACTTCACGTTGAAATACCGTTGGTTTTTATACCCAACTGATGTTACATTACAATATTATTTTTTTATTTTCTAGCAGAAAATTAATATCTGCTGAGAGCAGCTACTTTAATTGTACAGTCTGAAATTTTCATACTCTGTAGATGCTAATCCTTAGTGTAAAATATTGCTAGCTTTGTGACCAGGAATCTTGGCTCGTAAATTACTGGTGAATATGTGTGTCAACTTCTTCCTTATTTGATAGGAATGTCTGGATATGGAAGTACATTAATCACAGATTAGTTGAGATAGCAGTTACTAAAAGTGTGTTTTCCTTCTTGTCTATGGTTTTGCACCATAGAAGATATCAATAGAGATAGATAGATAATAAGTTAAAAAGATACTAAGACAGAATGAATTTTAGAAAGAAAAAAGTATCAGTCACGTGAAAAATTCCTTTTGTTTCTTGTGAAAGACAGTTCAGACAAGAATCTATGGGTTTTTTTTCTTTTTCAAATTATATTTGTATGTATACATAACTAAATATGTGCCATTTCATGTGGTTGTATATATCAAGAGGTAAGCATCAGAAATACATGCACATGTACACACAGACATATTCACACACTCTTCTTATATGCTATTATTGTATCTGAACTGCTGCTTCTTATTTCTGTATCTTTGATATCAAAACATAATGTGGTGCACAGATATCCTTCAGCTTTGGTAAAGCACTTCAAATTTGATCCTACCAGCAGTGCCGTACTTGCCTATTTACAAATAAGAAAAAAAGCTGCATCTTAGCATGAAACGCTGTTTTCCTAATGCATTTGAAAGAGCGGGTCTCCTTGTGACAATCATAGTTCAGCTTAATGAGGCAAAATTGTCACTGAGTCCAGAACAGGTATCAGGCAACATTTATGTAGAGTCAGGAGATTTAAAGGGATGCTCATTGTGATTATTTCTTCAGTCCTTACAGATTCAAGCACTACCTTCCTACTCATGTCTAGTTCAAATAAAAGTGTGAACCAAACAAGATAACAGGATCACAGACATGTACAGAAACCCAAATTTTGGAGCACTTTGATATACTTGAAAGGTCCTGGGGAACTAAACTTGACAAATATCTGCAGCCTCTTTATCTGTCCTTTCTTCAATTGTTGCCACTTTTGGTTTTCTTCTTCTTTTACTATTTCAGGATGTGAAATTTCGTTTCATAAATTTTCATGAATTTTTATGTTTTAGTTTGGATGCAGAATTACAAACTTAGTAGCTGTAAGATAAAATAATTAGCTTCCATATTAGAAAAGATACCTTATAGTATTTCTAAATAAATATTTCTACAGTATGTGGCATACCTATAGTACATCATTTTGTCAGGTAACAGTTTCATTGGCACTTGTTTGATACCTAAATGTCAGATCTACCCAAATTCCTACTGTATTGCTGTTTATTACTATTTATAGATTCACTGTTTCTTTAGAGTATTTTTTGTCTGTTCTCCATGTTTATGTACTATGAATATGCATCACATGCAATAAGTATAAATGTCCAACTGATGCAGACAGTAAAAAACCACCTTTTTAAGGTGACAGGAAATTCACAAGTAATAAGCGCTTGGTCCAATAAAAAAGGAAAGGTTGTGTCTAAATGAGAAACACAGAGCCTGGAAATCCCCATACCCATGTTCTAGGTCAAATATTACTTTACTCCAATTCAGATGTAATATAAATCCTACTTAGGCATCATTTGTCTGGGCTTAGTCTGAAGTTTATAGATTTTTTTGTGACTTGTAGATTGGTGTCAATTTCTGCGAGGTTGATTTAGAACCAAGACAGAAGAAACATAGCTGTCCGAACCCTTTCACAGAGACACCCCCTCAGTCAACCAAATGCTTTACATGTTTTATAGCACTTAAGTACTTAGGTACACTATTGGAATCCAAAACTTTGATCTTGCTGTCTTGGTAATGTCAGAGAATGATAAGGTGATTTTTAAAATAATATCCATATAAAGAAAGTTTGTCTTGTATGAAGAATCCTAATGTATTAAAATCCTAAAGTATTAAAATCTGTTAAGAGCAGAAGCATTTCAGTAAGGTTGCAAGCAATTGTCTCAATGCACATGACAGTAATATCCATAATCATTCCTCAAAATAAGTCCCTTTACAATTACATTGAGTGGCTACATGCAACTCATGCTTTTGATTTGTGTTCATAGCCAAGTGGGACAAAAAGTGCCACTGGTCAGTTTTTGAATAGTGCCTTAGCTGTTAGAGCATTAATTTCAAATATACTTCCAGTGTAAGAGAATTAAAACATATGTATTTTACATTTCTGGGAAGAGCAAATCACCAGTCACAGACTATTCTATGTGATAGAGCCCTTCTTATCTCCTCCTGACTATGGGTCATGCTCCAGAAATAACCCAAAATGCAATGAGTCCCAAAATTATTCTAGAGGGAATGTGTTCCAAAGTTTAATGATTAGGGTATTCAAAGGAGGGTAGAAATCTTCATTCTTCCAAATGGCTTTTATTTCTCTATTTATGACTTCTATATTTTACATAGTGATTTTATTTAACATAGAATTAATTACAAACCCAAAAAATCCTGCAACAATAAAGGTCAGTCTTATATTCAGGATAATGGTGCCTATTACAGTACTTAATAAAATTTTTCTTTGTCATTCTGTTTTGGCAGTGACATGCAGTGACCACATAATGCAATGCAGATATATGTTATTAATTATCCAGGTAACACTAACAACATGAGAATAGTTACTTTCTGTACCTTTAAAATTGGAGAAAAAAAAATGGTCTTAACCTTGTGAATGATGTTGTAACATTTATGAACTTTTGTCATCATCTTAAATTGCCACATGCCTGTTGGAAATACTTAGCAAAAGCCCCTCTGAATTACAGCTTGTAATGTTATAGTTTGCAACAAATTTCCATAAGGTTTTTTGTTTGGGTTTTTTTTGTGGGGTTTTGTGTTTTTTTGCTAACATAAACACATTACAGCATTCTTGTGAGCTCATGTGCTTGTGCAGTAGCCCCCCTGTTGTGATTTTGCTAGTGATCACCAAGTATTACAGATGTGCATGAGTACACATGAGATCACATGCAGATGTACAACAATACATCCATATATGTCTATTACAAAATTAACTGTTGAGATCTCCACTGGCTAAAAAACATTAGAGCTGCACTGTTCAACTGTATTAGTGCCTAAATAAACCATTAACCCGGTAGCAAAAATGTTTATTTGGGAGTATTAAACCTGGTTCTCCAATGAACAAAGAAAGCAGAAAAGTAATTTTGTAGGAAGGAGTGATAAAGCAGTCTTCCAGGGTATTTAAAAAGAAAACAGCATTGCCAATGCACTTACTAATATTGATCTCAGTAGTGTGTCATTAAGCTGTAAGCAAAGCCACAACCAAGCCAGACAAGCCACAGAAGAACAACACCTATATCCTGGCCTGAGCTTGTTATTATTGCTTCTCAGCATGTCAAGGTTGGTGCAGTTCTGAGCATATGCAAAGGTCTACCTCTGGGAGCAGAAGTTGAAAAAATAGTTCAGATGTTTTCACAGAAATCACAGAATACTTGATGCTGGCAGGGACTTCTGGAGATTGTCTAGTCCAGACTCTCTGTTCAGAGCAGGGTCACCTAGATCAGGTTTCTGAGACATGCATCTAGTTAGGTTTTGAACACCTGCAAGAATGGAGACTCTCAAACCCGAATTCCTGAACACCTTTGATCAACATGTCACAATGTTTAACCACCCTTAGAGTAGAGCTTTTTTACTGGTTGCCTCTTGCTGTCTCACGGGGAAAAGTCTGACTCCTCTTTGCTGCTTACTAATCTGTCATTCATACAGATGGGTAAGTCTCACTGCCACTGTCACTCCTGCTGTCTGCCCCCCCAGCCCTCTTCCCCTCTCCCCCCCCTCCTTCCGCCTCCCCACTTTGTCTTCTTGAGGGTAAACAGCTCTACTTTAAGAACTTCAGTTACTTATATGGTTTAGCCATTTCTTTTTGCACCATGCACAATATATATTTATGGAACTATTGCCACAAAAGTTAACGTTAGTTGTCTCTACTGAAGACCAATTAGAAGAATGACTAGGTAAAGAAAATTCCTCCTCTGGTATCCACTGATAAAATTATTTTCTATATATGCACCATATCACACACTTATGAGGCATGTGGCAGTTTTATTTCCCTCATGAAAGGTAGGAACAACAGATTGCGATTGAACAAAATTGGTTTTGTTTGCAGAGTAAAGGTTTCTTCCTATTCTTGTGCATCCACAAGAACTATTGCTCTGCTTTCAAAGCTCTTGATGTGTGACTAAACTTTTCTGTATTTTTAACTTTCATTTGTGAAAACCACGTATTCTATTTGTCCACCTGAATTTGAGAAGCTCAGTAATATTCAGATTAAGCAGAGTGACATTGCTCCTCTGTTTTAGTAATGCATTAAAAAAGAGAGAAGAAAACAAAAGAAAATTTCATTCAGCATTCTCAGATCATATTGGACTGTACAGTGAAGCTAGGCACTTGCTGGAAAAAGCATTGGCAGAAATTCCAACTGCATAAAAACTCAGGCCCAGACTGGACTTCAGCCATTCCAATTTTGTCACTAGGTATGAAATTATTTCACATTATTGCTGTGAAAAAATTTTCTATCAGAAATTGGAGGAATACAAAGATTTCTTCATTTAATCTTGCATTTATACAAAACCAATAAATTTATAGTATATATTGAATCTCTTTACATAAACCTATGGATGAGATTTTAAAAGAGAAAGCAGAGTGATGAAACATTAAGATTACTTGATAGAAAGCAGACAGCTAGTCTCAAAGTCTGACATATAATGATAAGAAAATCAGAACTGAAAAGCCAAGAATAGGACAAATATCTTGAGCTAAGCAGTTGATACAGACAGTAGCAGGTATTAATGTCATGAAAAGAATAAAAACGTTGACAAGTAGTCAAGAAGTGATAAAATTCCTATGGAGTCTAACTTCATTGTAAAGTACATGAAAAAGTTTAGACTCAAACTATTGTTCCCTCTTAACATAAACTGCTAGTCTGCAGTATTGTAACATACAGTACCAGTGAAGAAACATTGCCAAAACCTCAGAGTGATTATACCTGCCTGTATATGGGCTGGGGAGGTTTGCCTCAGCTTTTCATTTCCTTCCTGTGTGAGTTTGCCATATACTTTGTCTTGTTTCAAAATGATTCTCCTGGATCAGAGTCAAATCCAGAAATTCTAGGAGTAGAAGTTCTAGTTCAGTCAAGGTGGGGTGTCAAACATTCAGAGAGTGCCTGTCATTGTGCAGGAATGTAATGAATGTAATATTTTACTGCAGTGTGATATAGTAGGCAAAAAGGTCTTCAAATATTGCCTAGTAATAAATATATATATATATATAATGTAATATATAACTTGTTTGTCTTTCCCAAATGAATATTACTTTTATTGGAGTCACTTGAAAACTCTACAACAAAGCAGATAGTTTGAAAGTGTAACTTTTCATGAAAATGAATTTGTTTCAATGGAATTTCCCTGTCTCCACATACATTTTGAATGCAAAAGAGCAGAAACCTCTCCTTTGTCAGTTTAGAAACAGAACCAAGCTTTCTGGCTCCCAGCACCTTCCCCACGACTACAGTTACTGCAGTTCCTATTACTCTTTCAGAAGCCAGAAGATCTCTGTCTGATCCAAAGTGTGAGTCAAGCTGCAGTTAGCTCAGCGTTCTGGCAACCTAAGTTCCTCTTGTAATTTTGATTTAATGAATTAATATTCTGCCTGTGAGCTGCGTTCTTCTTTTGTGCTCTTCTTCTGATAGTCTCTGTTTTAGTTTCCCTTTAATATGGGTTGTGGTCTCTGTATGTTTTGGAATTTTTTTTCCCACACTAGAGAGAAATCCCCTCTACAACTCCATGGTGTACAAGATCAGGGCCTGAATGAAGCATCTTTTTCCTACACTTCCATTGCTAATTCTATAGAAGATACAATCAAGTGTTGAGATATTTTAGACATAACTGATTTTCACAGAACGAATGCAGTTTCATCTGTAGAAATATCTAACAGGAACATAGCTCAGTCATTTTTTTCAGTGGGGGAAATCTGAGTTTATTATTTTAATAATATTTTGACTAATTTTATTCAAATATATGCATTACATAAATATTTAAAAATCAAGGTAAAATTAAAATTGTGCATGTAGTTACTCTGACATTTTGTCATACCACACATATTTAATTTTCTCAGGAAATTTTGAATTCTTCTGGGTCAAGGTTTGTTTGTTGGTTTTCTTTGTTTTTTGAATTTATTTTTTTTTTTTTAAATGTCAGTATGTGCTGGTTTAAGTCCTGTTGGGTCCGGAGAGCACGTTGCTGTTGCCCCTCCCCCACCCTCAGCCGGTCGGGCTGGCAGTGAGGCAAAACCCCGGGTTAAAATAAGAAGAAATTTAATACAACAGTGTGATAAACAATCTGAACAACAACAGTGGCAATGATAACAACAATAAACAGCAATAACAGTGAACAAGACAAAAGATATACAGAGAAATACCGCAAATGGTCACGGAACAGCTTCCCGCCACCGAGCCCACCAAAGAGAAAGTAAAAAAAAAGTTTCTGCCTGGACATGATGCCAGCATGGTATGGATAACCCGGCTGGAGATCTCCTCCCCCTCTCTCTCTGCTGGGGAAACTTAACCCTATCCTAGCTGAACCAGGACACGGTATTTCTTATGAAACGGAAATGTTGACTCATGCCCATTGTTCTAAATTGATATTGTTCATCCATCCCCCTTAATAAGAGGGATGGATGAAATTTTTTTATTTGTGAATGAGTTGTAAATATTCCAAGACACAATAAAAATTATTTTTAAAAAATAGATAAAAGCCACAATAGAATTGTCCTAAACTTAGCATCACTCTGCATACTTGTGAGTAACTAAGACTAGTCCTGTAGTTGAAAAATATTTTCCTTCCAGCAGATGGACTGTTAGAACTAAATGTGAATGTGTTAATTGAATTACCTCCATGAAAATAAGAGCCTATCAAATCTTAAAATAACCATAAAGGTCACTGAATGAAAACATTTAGAGAGTAGAATAGTTCATGGCCTTAAACAAAGCATATAAGGTAACAACAATGAGCACATTCAGAAATTGTGTTGGGTTATTATGGG
This sequence comes from Athene cunicularia, assembly GCF_003259725.1. Lineage (NCBI taxonomy): Eukaryota > Metazoa > Chordata > Aves > Strigiformes > Strigidae > Athene > Athene cunicularia. The sequence continues at coordinate 59,825,046 of NW_020799092.1, forward strand.
AGGAAAAGGTAAGATCTGTGAACTTTACTGAAACTATTGCCATGATAACACCAAGTGGTCAGCACTTTGTGTTGTAAAGAGATGGCCACGTATACTGTAAAATGGGCATAGTCATATAGTGATATTGCAATGGTTCACCATATTTTTAAGTGAGTATATTTTTTGCACAAACATGATCATTAAATAACAACAGGATGATTGGTTCAGAAAGATCTGAACATTCACATGAGAGTATAAATTAGTAGAACAATGCAGCCTGCTCCATTTACTTCAGTAGATGCTCCTGTAGACAGTGCCACGTCATCATTCCTTACTTCCTTCTTGGAATATCTTCCTTTTTGGTGGTATCTCAAGAGAAAGCAGTCTCTGATTTCAAAACTGATAATAATAGCAAAAGGCCTTTCCTTCCCTTCATACTACTAAGCAATTGCCTTTGCTTTTACATCAGCATGAGCACAGCCCTTTCAGTGCTCACTAGAGTGAAATTAGATAAATGTGCATTTTCATTCAGATCATGGAAACTAGGGTTTTGAATTTATGTAGCTAGTCATCACCTTCACCTTTTCTTTCTTATATGAGAAGGTCTTTTTTCCTGCTTAGAGCTATGTAATATCACTGTATGCAAAGTAAGAAAAGTGGGAATCTTGAAACATTATGGATACATTTTTTCATGCCCCAGTATGCTGAGATAAATAGTCATGTACCTTTGATATCTCAAGACAGTAGGGAACCAAGACCTTTGGATTTGTTCAGACCACTTAGGAACTGGCTGCAAAGAAAGAAAGGAATGAAAGGGACATACTTATTTTCCCAGGGAGGGAAAAGAACATTTCTGCATATTGTGCTTCGATCAAGAATACTGCCTCCAGCTGTGCCAAATCAAACAGAGGGAAATACGTGGCAGCATTTGTGTGCAGAATACACACACACACACCCCAAGACACAGTATGAAACATAATGTTTGCTGTCAGACTTTCTCCTCTCTGCAGTGTATTATTTTTTAAAACCCATTTTATCGCATTGTTGTGGTTTAACCTGCAGGCAGCTAACACCACACAGCCATTTGTGCACACCCCCTCCAGTGGCATGGGGGAGAATTGGAAAAAAGGTAAAACTCATGGGTTGAGATAAAGACAGTTTAATAAGACAGAAAATTAAGGGAAAATAATAATAATTATAAAAGAATATATAAAACAAGTGATGTACAATGCAATTGCTCACCACCTGCTACCTACCTGACGTCCAACCAGTCCCAAGCAGCAGGAAGCCACCCCCCAACCAACTCCCCCACAGTTTTATTGTTCAACATGACATCATATGGTATGGAATATCTCTTTGGCCAGTTTGGGTCAGCTCTGCTGTCTGTGTACGCTCCCAGACTTCTTGTGCACCCTGTCACGTCTTGACCACACAGGAAGGGACTAACAAAAAGTCCTTTAGCTGATACCTTCGATTATGAATTAAGGTGAAACAACGCCAAATGGTCAAACAATACAAATTTATTGATTACACATTTGAATCACCTGAGTAGTTAATTTTCTGGCAATAAAAGCAATTATCCTTTGTGTCTGAAGTTACTAAAAGGAAAGAAAGGAGAGAAAAGGAAACAAAAAGGAAAAGAAGAGACAGAGAGTTCACCAGCCTGGGATATAGCAGTGTACTGTGTAGCTGGGTCTTCCAAGAGTGGTGGGTGCACACACAGCAATACAAAACCTGCGTATTTCAGCACAAAGCTCTCCACCCTATCTCCTCTCTCATGTTATCATAGGGAGGATTTGCCATTGTGTAAACAACTAGGTGCCAGGTGTCTTGCATCATGCACTTGGCTCATGTTTCAATCTGGGTATGCCCAGGTCAAACTGGGGTGTCATAGGATGGCAGGAGTCCCCAATATTCCCAAGGAAGTTGCATGCCACAAGACTATATCTTGGTTCTGCTTAACCAGTTTTCACCAGTTTTCTGGTGTTGAGGGCAGGGTATGGGTTGCTGTAAGATGCAGCCATATACTGGTTTTGAGGGCAGGATCTGGGTTGCTGTAGCAAACAGTCTGTTTAAGTCAATAAAGTTCTTACACAACTCCTGCACACTAGCAGGGCAGTATGAGCAGCTGAAAAGTCCCTGGCTTCGTGTAAACACTGCTCAGCAACAACTAAAACATCCCTGTATTGTCAACGTTATTCTCATCCTATATCTAAAACTCAGCACTATACTAGCTACTAGGAAGAAAATTAACTCTATCCCAGATGAAATTAGGACACACATACAGATTGTGTTAGTGATTTTTTATTTTTATTTTTAATAAATGCATTTAGCTGTGTTTTAGAGATCCATTAAACAGACAAGGCTTACTTTCTGTCTCAAGGATGAAGCACAAGGATGACAGTCAGGAGACAGTTATTTCTTTTCCCTATCTCTGATGTCAATAAACAGCGTTACCTTGGAGAATTCACCTTCTCTCCCAGGGCCTCAGTTTCTAACATCAAAAACTGGAAAAACACCAAAGCTGCAACATGGTTATTGGCAGGCATTTATGTGAGGTATTGAAAAGAACATGAGAACACAATGGGTTTATACCTCCTGCATTTTCCAGTGGTGTGCAGTGCTCAGTAGCAGGAGACGGCTAAGCCTATTCTGAACAGGATAGAAATTTGCTTTTCTTTTCAGTTGTTTTTCTTTGATTTTATAAATTCACACAATCTTTCCTTGAACCCCTGTAAGTTTTTTATATTAGCAATACTCTGTGCCACGGATAATCACTGAATGAAGAAATTGTTTATATACTACCTTATTCTCTTTTTTGATGTTCTTTAGTTCTTATAACATTCATCCCCTATGCATTTTCTTCATGACATACATGACTTTATACATCTCTGTATAATCCCTCACTTCTCATCTGGGCTGGAAAAATGTAATCTATTCAATAGCTCCTTCTACACTTTGATACTTTTAAACATTTTTGTCACACATCTCCAGACGTTTTCCAGTTCTACTATAATATTTTTACCAGTAAGAATTGTACAGATGTACATATACCATGGATTTCTACAAAAAGAGCATAATGAAGTCTTCTAGTCTGTTTTCCATTTCTTTCATAATAATTTCCAAAATTACAATTGTTTTCTTGACTGTTGCTGCACTGACCTGACATGTTCATAGAGCTGTCTGTTATGATCCAGTATCTCATTTCTCAGTAATGATTGTCAGCTGTCAACCCATCACTGTATACACAAAGTTTTCTCATTGTTTTTCACTAATCATGTTCAAATTCCAGTTGTGTCTGATTTATAATCTCTGACCATATCCCAAGATTCTTCTATGCCCAGAGAATTTCTTAATTCTGAGGTGGATTGTAGTGTACTCATTATCCCCAGGTGACTTCTCTTGGAGCTGTTCCACTCTGTATAAACAATTCACTGAGGGAAAGATTTAAATATTCAAAGCAGCCCCTCCGTGGTCAACCTGAGAATGGCTAATTATTTGTACAAAATGGAATAGTTAAAAAGGAAACAAGGTAGACTGAAAGGATGTTAAATATCACAGAATTCCTTTATATTCAGGAGAAAGACATTTGTGAAAATTACCTGAAGTGCCCTAAAGTTGTCTCCACTGGCTATTAAGGACACTTTGCCTCTTGTATGAACACCCACTTGACTCAGCTCAGTGAACAGAGCATTCATTTGAGCATTTACAGAGGTAATGTAGGGATTCCACAAGAGTATCCATCATTCAAGGTAAATTCCCTGGTTACTGGGAAAATCACCCTTTAAGGAAAGTCTTGTTCTTTCTCTGGTTTGGACAATACACTGTTTACCGAATCTGAGAAAATTTTCCTGATTAAAGTTATGGGATATTAAATTAAGATGTACTATCACAAAGAAAGTGGGTATGGAATAGTAAGGAAGTAAAATACTAGATGAAAAATAACTCATCTGGAGTTAAAAAGGAAAAAAAAAAATAAAGGTATCATAACTATGACAATTTAAAGAGTTAAGACAAAATAATCTCAGAGTTCTATCTGAAATTTTAAGCTAGTTTACAGCCACTGATGCGGCAAACTCAACCTTAAATCTTTATTTTTTATTTTGATTTCTGTGTTTTAGGTTGGATTCACAATGAAGTCTGTAGTAAATGCAGCCCCAGCCTGGAGATTCAGGCACCTCCCTGGATGTCCAGACTGGGATGTTTGCACACAAGTGGTTGTGGATCAGCAGGACCTGTGACCAGTCACATAGCTGCAGTACAGTAGACACTGGAGCTGGAGCTGGAGCTCTGTCAGGACTAGCTTGAGAGCCTCAACTGAAAGCACCTCCCCAGGACAGGGTTCAGCCCCATGGAAACTGGGAGCCTCTCCCCAGGGTCACCACTCAGATGGCCCAGATCCCTGTCAACCAGATCTTTAGGAGTCCCCAGAGATGCTCTCATGGCCCTTACAAAAATCTCCAACCAAAAAAATTCCTAAGTAGAAAGCAGAGGTCACTGTCATTGTGCTTGATATGGACTGTAATGTACAAAAAATATTCTGAGATTATCCATAAAGTGAAGCTCATTAAATGTCATGGACAAGGACTCACTAATTTCTAAGTAATCACTGGGCATTGACACAGTTTAGACATGGATTTATTTTAAACTGTGCAAAATAAAGCATATCTTGGTGGACTCATAAAGAGAATTTCAGGGGTGAAGGAAATGAATTGAAAATGTAAAGCATGAAAGATTTCATCTGGTTTGGAATGAAGCAGTAGATGAGACACAAAGGTAATAGTGTCATAACTGAGAAATAACTTGAATTCCGCTTCCATCATTTGAGGTATCTGGTTCATCTTCTGGACCACAATTCTTTGGATCCTGAGGAAAATTATAAGCTACAGTTAGGCTTATATAGGCAACATCCTATCTGTGAGATTTGTCTTTTCCTACAATACTATTTACACACTGTGTAGTTTCTGGATAAAACTCCAGATTAATGCCAGTAATGGGGGTCATTTCCCTGAACACTTTCTCATGAATTTTTGCTTCTTTGCTTGATTTCTGTCACCAGCAAAATTGCATTCTTTGTTATGTGGTGACTGCTTTCATGAGCTTGAGCATAGGTGTTCGCACATTCGGCTGCACAGCAGCTGGTGTTTGCTGACAGGAAGGAGAGATATCAGGCCGAGAAGATTACTGAGATGTGGTTGCTCAGCATCCTGGAGAGGTCCATGCCCCTTTTATTATGGGCAATATCCTCCTCTCATGACTGCATAACAAAAAAGAAACTGGTTACAATTGCTTTTCATGATAGGCCCAGTCATATCAATTTAGATGGAATTTACCTTGTCCCAATTCAGGCACATAAGATTTTATCACAGGTAACACAGAATCACAGAATCATTCAGGTTGGAAAAGACCCTTAGGATCATCGAGTCCAACCATCAGCCTTACTCTACAATGTTCTCCCCTACACCACATCCCCCAACATCTCATCTAAACGACCCTTAAACACATCCAGGGATGGTGACTCCATTCCTCTGTCTAACCACTCTTTCTGTGAATTTTTTTCCTAATGTCCAATCTAAACCTCCCCTGTTCGAGTTTAAAGTCATTCCCTCTTGTTCTATCTCTAATTACCTGTGAGAAGATGCAGGAGAGCTGAGCACGCACACGACCAATGTGATCAAGCAATGCCCGTTTATTACAACTAAGAAAGCCCTTTTATAATGTTCTCCCGCACACGTGAATAACATGCGATACAAGTTCTCAAGATTTGACAGTTAACTTAGCCCACGCTTTAAACCTTCTTATGATTGGATAAAAGGTGCCACATCAGCCTTGCCAGGCTTCCTGCCTTGTGGAACTTCCCCTTCCATCCCAACCCCTTCCGGGGGTGGTTTGTCTTGTCGAGTTTCTCCCCCCTCATTCAGGGTCACATCCTTATCGCATTCTTGCTCAGCTGAGGCTCTTATCAGTCTTGTTCTCACACAGGATTGCTCACATGTCCATTCTATCACAGAAAGTCCTCTGGAATCCCAACAAGAAGAGACCAGCACCAACCTCTCTACAATGTCCTTTCAGGTAGAGAGTGATGAGGTCTCCCCTCAGCCTTCTCTTCCTCAAACTAAACAGTTCCAGCTACTTCAATTGCTCCTCATAGGATTTACTCTCCAGGCCCTCAGTCAGCTTCGTTGCCCTCCTCTGCACTTGCTCCAGCACTTCTATATCTCTCTTGTATTTAAGTGCTCAAAACTGGACACAATACTCCAGGTGTGGCCTCACCAGTGCAGAGCACAGGGGGACTATCACCTCCCTACTTCTGCTGGTCACACTATTTCTGACACAAGCCAGGATGCCGTTGGCTTTCTTGGCCACCTGGGCACACTGCTGGCTCATGTTCAGCTGCTTGTCAATGAGAACCCCCAGAGCCTTCTCTTCCAGACAGCTCCAGCCACACCTCCCCAGGCCTGTAGCAATGCAGGGGGTTGTTGTGGCCCAAGTGCAGGACCTGGCACTTGGCCTTGCTGAAGCTCATTCCGTTAACGTTGGCCCAACGATCCAATCTATCCAAGTCTCTCCGCAGAGCCTCCCTACCTCCATGCAGATCAACACTCCCGCTTAACTTGTTGTCATCTGCGAATTTACTGATGATGCACTCTATGTCCTTATTATCAATAAAGATGTTGAACAGAAATGATCCCAACACTGAGCCCTGAGGAACACCACTTGTAACTGGCCGCCAGATGGATTTATCTCCATTGACCACCACTCTCTGGGACCGTCCATCCAGCCAGTGCTTCACCCAGCAGACCATACTCTCATCCAGGCCATGGGCAGACAGTTTTTCTATCAGAATTCTCTGGGGAACTGTGTCAAATGCTTTTCAAAAATTCAGGTAGACAATATCCACAGCTTTTCCCTCATCCAATAGTTGGGTATCTTGTCATAGAAGGACCTGCCTTTCCTAAACCCATGCTGACCGGGCCCGATCCCCTGGTTGTCCGTTATATGACTTTTAATGGCATTCAAGATGACCTGCTCCATGACCTTCCCTGTCACCGAGGTCAGACTGACAGGTCTATAGTTTCCTGGATCCTCCTTTCTGCCTCTCTTGTAGATGGGTGTCACGTTTGCCACCCTCCAGTCCAATGGGACTTCCCCAGTCAGCCATGATTTCAGGCAAATCATGGGCAGTGGCTTGGTGAGCTCATCTGCCAACTCTTTCAGCACCCTTGGGTGTAACTCATTTGGTCCCATAGAATTGTGTGCATCCAAGTGGTGTAGTAGATCTCTGACCACTTCCTCTTCAACTGTGGTGACCTCATTCTGCTTCCCCTCCCCATCTCCCAGCTCATGAGGCTGGGTGTCCAGGGAACAGCCAGTTCCACTGCTAAAGACTGAGGCAAAGTAGGTGTTGAGCACCTCAGCCTTTTCCTTATCCTTTATTACAATGTTTCCCTCTGCATCCAATAAAGGAGGGAGATTTTCCCTAATCAACAACCTGCAGTGGACCTTGATACTGGGATTTATTTAAGAAGCTTCAATAGTAGGGCTTTTACCCTATTTGATAATCTCACACACTCACTCACTTGTTCTACAAAGTGCTGTGTTCACTAGGTCTCAATTTCCCTTCCCCAGAGGGAGGTCCCTGCAGCCCAGGAAGGCTGGGCAGTATGTCGTGTCAGTTTGTGCTGCACAGCTACTTGCAGCTGACAGTTTCAGTCCAAGATCCTGGGCATATCCCAGCATTCAACTCTACTCTGTACTTTGATATCCAGGACCATCCCCTACTTCCAGTATCTTTCCTCCAATCAGGGCATTCACCACCTCCTTTTCAGACCCTCTTTTTCTTTCTGAGACCACTTTTCAGGAGCCCTTCTTTTAAACACTATCTTTCTTTCCAGAAATACAAACCCTGACCTTTCCCATCTAAATAGTGTATATGCAAACATTTAGGTTCCTAACTGGTGGTTCGTGCTCAAGTGTCTTTATTCATTATAGGATTCATGATGTGCCACTTTTGTTCAGTCCAAGTGTCACCAGAATTTACGACCAGTCCATGCTGTTTGCAGCTAGCAAGTAACAAGTTTCTGCTTGAAGTTACAAGAGCTCAATTTCAGACATTTGCCCATACACACATTCATATTCCCAATTATCTGCTGCTTGTGGACATTTGCAGTTTAAGCTATTTCTATCATCTACCACAGGTTTAGACAGCTGAATCTATACTAATCATGGCAGAGTGCCTTTAAAGGCAGTAGAGATGAAAAAACATTTTTAGAGTATCTCATCTACTTTAAAAGTGTAATTTGAAGATATCATGGACTGAGCTACTGAAATGCCAGTTGTCTTATCTGTAAAGAAAAGGGAACACTGGGAATGGACCTCCAGCTCACTTGATCAGGTAGCTCCTACTTTTCACAGCAGACTAAAATTTGAAGATGTGAAAATTATTCTGCCTAGTTTTTGAAGCCAAAGTGTTGGGGTTTGAGCAGGTCTGATCAGTATGAACACAATCCAGCATTGCAGGTTCCAACAGTGCTGAGGTAATGAGGGAAGCTTCCTAGGTGGCTTAGGCTTCTTTATAGTCAGGTTATGGCTGAGAAAGATTGTTCCAGACCTCAGAGCATGTAAGGTCCTTACTTAATTCCTCTTAGTCCTTAAATCACTTTTCAGAACTGGCTCATCTATTGGTTTTGAGTTTGTCTGGGTCTTTTTTCTTTCTCTGCTGTTCTGTTTCTAGTGTTTAAATAAGATAAAATTGACAACAGAATTAAATGAAAAACTTCACCTTTTCTATCCTATTTAATTAGGCCCTGAACTCATGACTGTTGTATTTATGTGTAACTATTTTAAGTTGGAGATTTTTTTTTTTCTTCTAAACTTTCACACTAATACAGACAGTGAATAATTTTTGTCATATATTTAAGTATGTAATGCAGCCTAGTGAACAGGAGAGTTAAAAAAAAAACAACCAACACTTTTAGGGCAATAGGCTTATTCAAATAATTATGTCTATGCCTTTGGCAGGTATTTTTAGAGAGAGAGAGAGAAGACACATGTTCCAGTGCAGGTATTTTGTTATTCCTATTCATATCAGACATTAAAGCAGCTTATAATCAGACTGAACTTCTCTGTTGGCTTTAGGGAATGGCATATGTACTTTTCTCCTTTGGCTACTACTCAAATGTCTATTTATTTAAAATTCCAGGTGCATTTACTAATTATTGCCAGAGGCACTGTAATATTAACAGGTCATGATAGATCACATATGTCATACTGTCATATATGCACCCAGGTATCTCATTACAGTACATAAAAATTAGATTAATGGGACATTTTTATATGTCAGGTTTAATAACAGGCAAAATAGTTTATGGCTTAAAAGTGAGAACATGTGTCACATGGAAGCTCTATGTGAGTCCATCAGTATAAAGGATTGAGATCTTGAACAGCAGTCCCAAGGGAACAGCTTACTATTCTCTTTTCCTATGGTTAGAGTAGGTAGTAAATCAAATTCAGTATATTTAAACAAGGATTTCTTTTTTTTATCTGCACTTTTATTTTCTGAATGTCATTTGTATGGCATGACTTTAGAATATAGGAAACAATAGGAAAACCAGGTTCAAAATGACAAAAAGATACTTATTCTAATTGCTGTAAAATTATCACTTGGGAAAGAGGAATGAGAAAGCACACAATCATGCAATTTGTGTACTATAGAAATGTATTTATCTTCATGTGTTACTGGCATAAGACACATTCATTCTATCTGTGAAAATATTAAAGCTCATTTAACTGGAAGCAATGGAGCAGTCTAGCTCTGGCATTAACACTGCTGGGGCAAAATGTGTACTCCATCAGCTGAAGGGGGTCACAGGGAATGACAGTACTCTCTCCCTTAAGACTGTTTCACATGTTTAACATATATGTATTTGTTAGTTTAGGAGGTGGAATATTTGTGAATTTGGGAGCAGATGCTCCTGATGCAGAGTGACACGTGAAAAGACTGTGACTTCAGCCGCCTTCTTTCTTGCCCTATTTTGTGTTAATGACCCCCATTCCAAGGAAGGGAAGCCATTGCATTTCCTGTGGGTAGTAGAAGGTTCCTGAGAAGTGAGCACACAAAACTGCAGTTTTTCAAAAGTTTATGATCTGGCTATATAAGGACAGATTTTATGTGTCTGGCAAAATACATGTTACTTTGTAAAGGTGACCTCTCTGTCAAAATCTCCTGGCACCACCTCAAAGATAGGGCTGTTCAAAGAAAAGACCTCTGCATGTATTTTAGCATGAGTAACACCACGTTCCTCTGGGTTTTATTGTTAAAGTATTTATCATGTTGGTTAAAATGTTTCAGAAATGTACTCTGACTCTAGGTGTGTGGACCATTAGTCTGAACATTAAAAACACTACACACAAGAGACAACTTTATTTTGCAATTTTGCAGAATCTTAGAAGGGATAAGCCATGTTAGGTCATCCAGAAAATATTTCTTCCAGAGCAGGAAATCTTCTACTCAACTTTCCAACTCTATCTGTACTCTACATTCATTCCTCTTTTAAATGTTTAAAGAGAAATTTTCTACTTATATTCCAATCTATGACACATTCTCACCTTAGTTTGTTACGGCATTGTGCAGTGAAGAAAAATCCTACAGAGATCTAAAAGATTTAGATCTTTCATGAGAGAGAATAAATGAAATTTTCCCTAATTCACTATTGAATGTATTGGCTTAGTGAAAAGGGCATGTTTCAAATTTTATTTTTAAATGAAAATGTTTTAAAAAGATATTTTTATGTTTATTTTTAAGAATCACATTTAATAAAAAACTTGCATGATTCTGGAGGTAATGGATTTTTTTCTGTTCATTCTATTATTTCTTTATATAAAGCACCTAAACCTCCCATAATTATTTCTGTCACTAGACAAATAATTCCATTCTCAAAGATCAAAAACCTGGATAATCTACTCTATTAAGCAATGGAAAAGGCATTAAAGGAAAAATGAAGACAACTAGATAGCAAATGGCAAAAACTGTAGAAAGAAAAATAAGGAAATGCTACTGGGGAAGTTTTTGAAATTTTTTGGCTTGTTTTAAAAAAAAATTAAAACTGTTCTGAAATTCATTAACCTATGGGTACTGATAACTACTTCACTGCCCCATACTGTGGTACAGAAATAGGTACAGAGTCTGGTTATTATAATAGACTTCTGATGCCCTGGGATGCTCAGCATTCCTGAAATAGAATTCTACAGTTTCTGTCTTTTCAATTTAACTCTGATGTGTAGTATTGTTCAGTAAAGGCTTCTACTCGCCATGCACACAAAAGAAACCAAAATAATTTTACAAGTCTAAACACATTTATTACCCGTTTACATCTATTAAACTAAACTACGTCCCCAGCTACACCAGTGTAGATGGCTTCAGATGAGCACAAGTAGTCAGAATTTTGCTTGTGCAAATGAGAGTACATTTTGGTCCAATCACTTCAAAAAAATGGTACTAATAAAACTAAGTATATTTAGAACCAACTAAAATGGTTTTTGCCTGATGCTAATATATTTTATCTACCTCTATAGATACAGACTAAACATTGTTTCAATGGCTGTCTTCCACTGATTTTGGATGCTATATCGTTGACATCAAGACCAGTTGTACTGAGGGAATCCAGCCTCCTCAACCAGAAGACTAGAGACTGGGAGAACGACCCCCCTGCATTCCAGGAGGAGACAGTCAGTGACCTACTGCATCACACAGACACACACAAGTCTATGGGACCAGATGGGATACACCCGAGGGTGCTGAAGGAGCTGGCTGGGGTGCTCGCCAAGCTGCTTTCCATCATTTACCAGCAATCCTGGCTTACCGGGAAGTCCTAAAAGATTGGAAATGGCCAGTGTGATGCATATATATAAAAAGGGTTGGAAGAATGATGTGGGAAATTACAGGCCTGTAAGCTTGACATCAGTACTTGGGAAGCTCATGGAGCATCAGTACCATCATACAAAACATGTGGGACAACCAGATGCTCAGGCCCAGTCAGCATGGGTTTATGAAAGGCAGGTCCTGCCTGACAAACCTGATCTTCTGCTACAGGGTGACCTGCTTATTGGATGAGGGAAAGGCTGTGGATGCTGTCTACTTTGACTTCAGTAAAGCCTTTGACACCATTTCCCACAGCATTCTCCTGGCAAAACTGGCTGATCATGGTTTGGATGGGCACACGTTTTGCTGGGTAAAAAACTGTCTGTATGGCCGGGCCCAAAGAGTTGTGGTGAACGGAGTTAAATCCAGTTGGCGGCCAGTCACGAGTGGTGTCCCCCAGGGCTCGGTTTTGGGGCCACTCCTGTTTAACATCTTTATTGATGATCTAGACGAGGGGATCGAGTGCACCCTCAGTCAGTTTGCAGCTGACACCCAGTTGGGTGGGAGTGTTGATCTGCTCGAGGGTAGGGAGGCTCTGCAGAGAGACCTGGACAGGCTGGAGCCATGGGCTGAGGCCAACTGGAGGAGTTTCCATAAGGCCAAATGCCGGGGGCTGCCCTTGGGCCACAACAACCCCCAGCAGCGCTACAGGCCTGGGGAGGAGTGGCTGGAGAGCTGCCAGTCAGAGAGAGACCTGGGGGTGTTGATTGACAGCCGGCTGAACAGGAGCCAGCAGTGTGCCCAGGTGGCCAAGAAGGCCAATGGCATCCTGGCTTGTGTCAGAAATAGTGTGACCAGCAGAAGTAGGGAGGTGATAGTCCCCCTGTGCTCTGCACTGGTGAGGCCACACCTGGAGTATTGTGTCCAGTTTTGAGCACTTAAATACAAGAGAGATATAGAAGTGCTGGAGCAAGTGCAGAGGAGGGCAACGAAGCTGACTGAGGGCCTGGAGAGTAAATCCTATGAGGAGCAATTGAAGTAGCTGGAACTGTTTAGTTTGAGGAAGAGAAGGCTGAGGGGAGACCTCATCACTCTCTACAGCTCCCTGAAAGGACATTGTAGAGAGGTTGGTGCTGGTCTCTTCTCACAGGTGATTAGTGAC
>NW_020799092.1:59838096-59857610 GCF_003259725.1 Athene cunicularia
TGTTTAACATCTTTATTGATGATCTAGACGAGGGGATCGAGTGCACCCTCAGTCAGTTTGCAGCTGACACCCAGTTGGGTGGGAGTGTTGATCTGCTCGAGGGTAGGGAGGCTCTGCAGAGAGACCTGGACAGGCTGGAGCCCTGGGCTGAGGCCAACTGGAGGAGTTTCCATAAGGCCAAATGCCGGGGGCTGCCCTTGGGCCACAACAACCCCCAGCAGCGCTACAGGCCTGGGGAGGAGTGGCTGCAGAGCTGCCAGTCAGAGAGGGACCTGGGGGTGTGATTGACAGCCGGCTGACCAGGAGCCAGCAGTGTGCCCAGGTGGCCAAGAAGGCCAATGGCATCCTGGCTTGTGTCAGCAATCGCGTGGCCAGCAGGGACAGGGAAGGGATCTGACCCCTGGACTCGGCACTGGTGAGGCCGCCCCTCGATTCCTGTGTTCAGTTTTGGGCCCCTCACTACAAAAAGGACATTGAATGACTCGAGCGTGTCCAGAGAAGGGCAACGGAGCTGGTGCAGGGTCTGGAGCACAGGTCGTACGGGGAGCGGCTGAGGGAACTGGGGGTGTTTAGTCTGGAGAAGAGGAGGCTGAGGGGAGACCTCATCGCCCTCTACAGCTACCTGAAAGGAGGGTGCAGAGAGCTGGGGATGAGTACTCTTTAACCAAGTAATAAGCCACACAACAAGATGTAATTGCCTCAAGTTGTGCCAGGAAAGGTTTAGACTACATGTCAGGAAGTATTTACAGAACGGGTTGTTAGGTGTTGGAATGGGCTGCCCAGGGCAGGGGTGGAGTCCCGATCCCTGGAGGTGTTTAAGAGTCAGGCCGACATAGCACTGAGGGATACGGTGTAGTTGGGAACTGTCAGTGTTGGGTTAATGGTTGGACTGGATGATCTTCAAGGTCTTTTCCAACCACAGATTTTTTTGTTTCTGTGATCTGAGTCTATACTTTCAGTCCTTCCTCAAAATTCTATGTTGCCTTCTTAAATATGGAAATTCACCCATTTTTATATCCATTCCCGGACATTACAGTGAATGTTTAAATTGTTTTATTCTTAATATTTTGAATTTGAAATCAGTTCCAATGACACCAATTAGAATACTTTGCCTTGATTTAACATTATGCTGTATCACCATAGAAAAAGTTATTATTTTTCTAAGAACCTTTAGTTTGAAATACTCTCTTTATTTTGATACCTGTGTCATTAGAACATATTTCTTTTCCCAGTGCAAAGCTATATCTAGTAGTTATTGGCCTAAAGTTTGTTACAAATATGTAACTATTTTGTGGACAAATATGCTGACAGGCTATACTAGTCTGACTAGCAGAAACACTTTGAAATTCTGGGTTGATAATATTGCTCCATAGCATTGCTGCTGGGTTAAGCTAGAAAACTGGCATTTTCTTTATTTACTCTACGACTTCAAGATCTATTATTATGACTATTCTTATTTCATCTGTCTTGACATCTGAGAATATCTTTTTAAACTTGTGTTCATATTAGTTGCATTTAAGAAGTAGTTCTACAGTTAGTTTAAATTTTTTATTAACTCAGAAATGAACTGGGAATAACAAATTTTATTCAAGTTATACTCTAAAACCTTATGGGAGCTGTGGTCCTTTATGCTAAGCATTGTCCAGAAACTTTGAACATGTTACTATTAGTCATATGTACGATTTCCTGATATGGTTTATGATATATATTGGCTGAATATTGGTTTTGTAAATACTTTTATAATACTAATTTTTATCTGCAAAATCCTATATCGTTGAGGATCTAGTTGGCTGAAGTTTTTTGTGTTTATGAAACATGTTAAAAAAATGTACTTATCAAAATAACAGTAAAAGTCTTCCACCACCTTTTCTGTTACATAGAAAAGCCTGCTGCAAGTATCATTAGTCAGTCTAGTTTTAATTTAGATCTCTCACAGAATACAGTGGCAAACCTGACTATATTGGTTTTAAGTCTGCTACTGTGGCTGCTTGCTAAACAGAGCATAAAATCAAAACTTTTACTTCTCGTTTTAAAATTGCTTTATAGAAAGATTTTTTAAATATTATTTATTGGGCAGAGATGGCTATTTTCAAAACAAGAATGGTCATGATCTTTAGTCAATATACATTCACCAAGTTTCTTACAGACCTATGGAGACCTTCGATCCCTTTGACTGTTGTCAGACTACCTCTCCTACTAGACCTTAAACAGGTAACTGAAATTATTTTAGTATGGCTTTGTTCATTTCATTCTGAGAGGTTCTTATAAAATATTGCTAAATGACTAACTCAAATGATTTAGGTCTGTTCACAGTGAAAAGAACCACACTGCTGCTCTGATCAGCATTTTAAATGGATCACTAAGAGACCTGCCAGAAATACTTGACCTTGTGAATCATGTGTGGACAGTTAACTTATTCAACTTATTCACATCAGCTGAATTAATAAAGAATCAAGTACTCAACATAGTGCCTTAATAAGGCCTGGAATGGAACTGTTTAGAACACGCATATTTTGCAATAAAGTGCAGAAAAGACCATTTAACTTGTAAGACATTCAGAGAAGCAGGTCAGCAAGTTCTTATGAGGTAACACGGTCTTATGCAAGTGTGAAGCTCACATACAAGGCCAGAATGAAGAGGGTTTCTGAACTGGACCAAGCTGTTTTCTGGATGTACACTGATGTACAGCTGCCTCTTCATGTCCCTACAGTATGTTCACTGGTAGTTCTAGCCCTACATTTAATTTGGGATTAGCCAATACAGATATTTCAGCATATGACATGCAAAACAGATTCATGGTAAGAGGAACTGTACACATTTAGTGCATTTAATTGTATTTTACAAGATCAGACCCCAAAGCATCCACATCAGTGGATAAAGAACTCATGTTGCTTGCTTTAAGGGTTCTACAACTTTAAGGGTTTTACAGTCGTAAAGCCAATCTGAGCTCAGACTGCAAAATCTGTCTACTTTGACAATGCCTAATACCGGGTCTCACTTAGAAAGGTGTGGCAGACAATTCTGACACTGGCCACATGACATTTGGCACTGTTGCATAATGGTAGATGAGAGACACAAGTCTTTTGTCTTACAAAGATCTTGTTATTTTTCTAATAAAGATCTTGTTATTTTTCTATTTTATTATCAAACACCATCTGACAGTGGTTTCTGTTTCCACAACATAGAGTGGGTGAAATTTAGAACCATTCGTGGTCCTTTGTTAAAACTACAACACAGAATTAGAGTGGTGCTTTATCCAGTCCAGTACATCACAGGAGCACAGAGCAGAGCAGTCATTGTAGACACCAATGATGTAGCCTTTGCAACTGGTAATAACAATGTCAAGTTCCTCTTCATAAGCTTTAAAGCTTTTGGGGGTCCTGACTATATGGGATTTACAGCTATTGTTATTGTTCTGGACTGAGTTCTTAAGAGAATATATTAATCTACACAAAAACTATTACGTTCATATATGGTGTTTCCCAATGTTTCCACATTATTATCAAGTGTACTTTAGAATTATATGTGTGTGGTCTTTAACTGCGTGTTTTTTCCTTCCACAAAGACAGTCCTTAGCTCTCTCTTCTCTTTTCTCTCTGTCTCCCTCAGGTAATTTCTTGAAGTTTTGGTTGGTCCTTCTTTCTTTGGAAATTTTTGTTTTCCCCATAAGGAAAGGAAATTTAGATAAGAATACAGTAAGAGTAAGAAGACATAAACATAAGGGTAGTGAATAAAAATTACATTATATGTTCAGAGATTCTCTAAACCACTGCATGTGGAATAAGCAGTTTACTTAAAGAGGACTGTATAATTGACTATCCTTTACATTAAAATATAAAGTTTTCATCCCCTTATTATGAAATTCAAATTATCTTTCATTAGTAAATATATTAATTTGCATTATTTTTGTTTCTCCTTATTGCTTTGTTTAGCTTTTGAAAATAATTTTCTTCTATGGCAATAAGTGACAGAGATTGTTCTATATTGTGATGAAAAGCGCTGCTTAAATATTTTCTACATGTCATTTTACATTCTAATTTTGCTTACAAGAATTTTAAAATCAACCCCCTGTATAACCTTCTCTCCTCTGGACATTTTATTTCTTAATCATGCCCTGCATGCTTTTTTTAAGCTAAACCTCAAAAATCTATTTCGTTTCTTATCATATATAAATACGTTTATATCTCCAGATCTAAGTACTTCAAGTCCATGTTGCACCTATGAAGGAGGTAAATTGAGTAATAAGTCCCTCTGCATTTGAGATCTCTGAATTTTACAGTGTGATTAACATGAGCCTCAAAACAAGTGGCCATTAAACATCACCATGGATAAAGGCATGGAGAGACATGATCATCTAATTTAATACATTTGCTGAATTAATAGCTTCTGTGGAGCTGCAGTTCATTCAGAGACACTGTTTAAGACCATTTTATTTGGCTGAAGTATAACAGTAATTTTATTCTCACTATAATTTCTACCATAGAGGTGACTAAGAGCTGAGAACTAAACCTTTTGGTGCTTAAACCTATTCAAACATGAAGTGATGGATTATCTCTGTCCTGAAGATCCTGTATTCTAAGTAGATGATAAAGGTAAAGTGAAAAGAATATGCCATAAAATCCTAAGAATAAAATAATCTTGATTTCAAAATGCCATTTTAATAAGGGCTGATCTACACAGATACTGTATTGACTTAACTATACTGGTATAGGAGGTGCTATTGGAAAATCTTTGCTGCCCTGGACCACAGATAGGATTTAAAACTGTTTTTGTCAAGACAACTACATTTAATGGAGGTTTCACAAAATGTTGAGCAAGCCCTCAGATGAAGAAGTTATAGTGATGAATTCACACAGCAATTTAGCTGTAACGGGTTTTGTGTCACAACTTTATTACCTCGCTTCCTTCTTTACTCCATCCTTTCTTTCTTAAAAATTGTCTAGAATAAGAAACTTCCTTGCAGCTTGGAAGGCGACAAAAATGTTTGCGGCAATGTATCTGCTAGATTCTTTATCTTCTAGATCTCCAATATAACGGTGTGCATGCTGAGTGTTTTGGTTGTGCCAAAAATTCACACCAGTTTAAACATTGTAATATTGGAGTTTCCTGACATAGATAGTTCTGATGGAACAACATTGGGAAAAAAACCTCTTCATTTTGGTATATGTGCAAGAATAGTAATCTCAGTAAGGCATGGTTGAACAGCTGTCAATGTGTTGAGGACAGTAATATTTTCTTTCAACTCAACATCAGCCAAGACAGCTTGTCAGAATGTAGTCTAAAACAATAGATAATTTCTGAATAAAAACCAGACACCTGAAAGTAGAATTAATTGACTTCATTCTGGAAGAATCATCTTTTGGTAGCACTAAAAATTCTTTAAATTCAGATCACGGAATTTTGCCTTGATATTTTCTTCAAAGCAGAAAGATTAAATTGGGTTCTACTAAGACTACCAAGTAATAGACTAAGAGGTAAGAAGCATGGCAATGGTAGATCTACTCAGCCAAACACCCTGTCCCTAGTAGTGACCAATATCAAACATCTAGCTAGCAGGAGAGCATAACAGATAAGCATGCAGTGACAGCTTCCTAGCTTCTAGCAATCCGTGATTCAGAGACAAAGTGCTACATTTATCTCTCTGTTTAGCCTGTGGTGGAATTCTCTTCTGCTAATATGCATAATTCCTTTCTGAGTCCATTTGTGCATTTGACATTCACCAATATCCCAAGGCAAAGAGTTCCACAGCCTAAGTACATAGTTACTTTTGTATGTCTTCACCAAGAAGTTTCATTTGATGACGTCTTAATCACTGTGAGACATTATGAATAATCACTGTATATTAACTTTCTCCTTGTTAAGAATGATTTTTGTACTGTTATTGTTTGATTCATCATTTATTCCTTTTCAAAGTAAAGAATGTTAATCAATTTCTCCAACACATAATTTAAGCCACAGCAGTGATGTTTTTTATCAATTTTCCCATGTCTTTCTTTATTTCTACCAAAGATTTCAGATGGAGGAAGCAGAACTGTACACAGCATTTAAGATGCAGATAGTGTAGATTTATGAAGTATCATGCTTTCTGCTTTATGTTAATAGTTCCTGATTTTAAGATTTCCACTGAACATTAATGAGTTTGTCATTAAAGAATCAAAACTTAGTCAAAGAAAAACCTTCTGAACTGGAATACTTTCATTTAGAGTGCATAAAAAAAGTGTCATATTTAGGATTGTTTCGTGTCTTACTTTGGTTTGTATTTCTCTGTATACACTTTTTATATTTCGACACTGACTTTATTTCCAGCTCTTGCAAAATTGTTTGGTCAATTACAATTAAATTTTTCTACAAAGTCTTTATTGTCAGCTTCTATTTTTAGACACCTGGATATTTTTTTGTCACTGTTATTCACAGCTTCACAAATTACACTGTTCCCACATTGTTTATAAATACATTGAATATCACAAATCTCATAGAAGGGTATTATGAGATTTATTCCCTGTATTTGTCAACTGACAAATGTTATTCTGAATTTTTTATTTTATCCTTTGAAATATCCTAATGGTAATTGGCCAAGAAGTCTTATTTCCCAGCAGTTTATGCTATGATTAACATTAAATTAGATTGAAGGGGATAATTCATAGATTAACACATGGAAGTTCACAGACCTACATGAGACAAGTGTGAGATCTTCCATTATAGTTAGTGAAGAGCAAAGCCTACAGTCTGAAGGACTTTTCATCTTACCCTAAACATGTATGGTTCCACAATAGTAGGATCATTTTTGTTTACTACATTATTGAGTCCTTCAAAGTAATCTAGGAAATTTTGGGGAAAAAAGTTCTTTCTATAAAACCCATCTTGAATCTTCCTTATTATAAAGCATTTTTCTTTGTATCATATTTATCCATGTTTCAACTTCTTTTATTCTTTATTTGTTCTAATTCCCCTAATACAGAGGGTTAATTAACTGGTCTGTAGGTTTCTAGATTCCGCTGAGTCTGTAAAAAAAGTAAGTATCATATGTGCCACATTTAATTCTACTGATAATGAGTTTGATTAAGTGGTATGTTAAAGGATAAATAATTTGACAATTTCATCTGGGCAGTGGATGAATACTTGATAATTTATTAATCATTTTACCATTTAAAAAAAAAATATCTTCTAGTGATATGTTAGTCTGCAACATTTTCTTCAGTTTCCTTAATTTAAAGAAAATTTCCAGGAAGAACGTCCCATAGCTCTTTTGTAGTGACCACCAATGCAAATAATGTTTTTAGTTCTCCTATTATCATCTTTCTTGAACATTCTTATTACAAGTTTCTCATCAATGGACCTTACAGATTTTCTGGCAGTCTTCCTGTTTCTCTTGTATTTGGTGGGGGGGAAAAAAAAAAAATAAAAAAAAAATGCATTTTTCATGGCTTTGACAAGCTCTTTTTTCAAACAATTCTTGGTCTGCCTTTTTATAATTTTATATTTAACCTGCCAAAATTTATGCTGTTTCTTATTTTGGTAATTTTTATATTATTTCAATTTTTTTCAAATGAAACAGTTTTAATGATACAATTTCCTTTAACTTGCCTTTTAGTCAAGAAGTCTTTTGGGGAGTTAGGTTAGTTCTCATTTTGAAATCCATTTTAGTTTGTTATGTTTATGAATTTTGGGTAAAGTAGCAATTTTGAACAGTGTCCAGAGTGATGGCAGAATTTTTAATCTTTTAGCTCCCTTTAAAAATTATTATTCAATTATCTTTCTTATTCATTGTAGATATTCTTTCTGAACAATTAGAGTGTTGGATTTTCTAGATTTCTTTTTTTGCTCCTAAGTACATTGAGGTCAGCAGACCTTGTCCCCTCTCCTTTGTTGCTCCATAAAGAAATCTCTTATAATTTATCATTATTTAATCTCTGCATTATGTCTCATCACGAAATTACTTGATTTCTATGGAAATTCTGAGATTTCCTATTAATAATGTGCTTGCTGCTGTTGCAATGTCTGTGATTTGCTTAGCATGTCATAGTCATATGACATGTTGCTTAGGTACCTGACAGTGAAGTTGTCCACTTGTTCTCTTTCTGTTTATGCATACAGTCCCAACAATGTTTGTGTTGCTTGTTAATTCACTAAGGGATTGTCTTGTTTGACTCTATGCTTTAGTGATATGTGACACTACTGAAATGTGTCAGGGAAGAATCCACTGCTGGAACCAAGGTGTTGTAATCCAAACTGAAATTTGGGCTGAAATGACAAAATGGTAGTGTAAAAGTTTATATTGAGAAAACAACTGATTTTTGGTGGTGACTGAAGACAAGGCATTAATGATTTTCATCTTGTTCCAATCTTCCATTTCCATGTCCAAATGGATAAACATAAAAAAAACCCAAAACAAAACAAAACAAAACCAAACACCAACAACAACAAAAAACACACAAAAAACCCCAATCAGACAAACAAAAAGAAGAGGAAGAGAGAAAGAGAACAATTAATATTTGATTGTTTTTTTCCATTCTGTCCTCATACAGGAAGGTTTGTCACATCCAGTCAGCAAGCAGTACTTTTTCATTCCTCAGCTTTGTATTAGAAACACAAGCAAAGTTTTTCCTAGACTCAGGCATAAGGTATTTCAAACCGTTAGCTCTATAATTCCAACATACATTTCTTAATCCCCCCATAGTAAGAACATCTTTGTACCAGTTACTAAATTTTATCATAATTTTCAGAAAAATACCATAAATGTAGCTCTAAGATTAAAACATTTTCTTTGATCCTACTTTTTTTAAGATATCACATTTATTTCTACTTTTGCATTTCACATATGCATGATTACTAGATAGATAGCAAATAACATCCATGGCCATAAAAAAAGACAACTGAGATGAGGAGAGGAGGAAGAATGAACGCTGGAGCTCATGCATATTTTGTTTTAACCTATGAACTTCAGGATATTTTGTAGTCCTTTTATGTATGAAGTACTATGGGAGTGTCAGCCCTGCACAGCTGTGGAAGATTCAATACATTAAGAGGCAAATCAACGTCGGCCCGTCAACTCTGCGCAGGCCTGGAGAAGCAGCAAGGCTTTGAGGAGAAACAGGCCTTGGAAGAGAGATAAGAAACTGCCAGGCTGTGCTAAGGTGGCAGGGAGAAACAACGGACAGCTGCAGTGCTGAGCTGTGGAAAATATGGAATTGTCCAATGGGAGAGGGTTGATGGCTGTCTAGTTGCTGATTTGCTTATTATGAAGAAAGAGCTTGAATAAGAGCATATGTATTATTGTATAGGTATGTATTATTGTAAGAAAAAGAAGAAAGAAAAAAGAAGATAGCCCCTGCCATGCAGAAAGGAAGGAGAACACTTTGACTTGTGATTTTGGCTGCTACAAAGTACCATACAGAAAAGAGAAAAATACCTTAGGGGTTCGGATACTGTGTTGGCAACAGTCCTTAATGGAATGGATTAAGATACCTTTATATGTAAACAAGTATGTTTTCTAATAAATGGATGTGCCATAGATGAAATTAACTTGAAAGTGTTTTGTCTAGCTAATAAAATCAGATAATAAAATCACAATTTTATTTAGAGGGGAGGCACAGATTATTTTCCTGGATGCCATTTCAGGACACCATAATAAAATCAGATCTGGTTTAAATTATGCTTTTCCTGAGGGCAATGACTTTCAGGCAATTGATGAACAATAATCACAAACTACAGCACTGCATTGAGTAGAAATTCTGTGGCAGTACTGTAAATGCATCATTAAGTGGAAAATACGTACCAGAGACTTTGGTGCATCCATAACAGGGGAGTGGAGATTTCTCTATATGAAATTAAATAAATGATGTACATAAATTGAAATTGATTTGAGAGGGGCATTTTTATGACCATAAACAACAGTGTTGGAACAAACATCAAGAACTTGATGGAGCTATGAAAACTTACTCTCATATAGGATCTGCCTGAGATTTTTGCCTTTTACTTCTCAATTCAGTAAAACACAGGAAAACCAAACAAAACTAGAAGTTTCCCTCCAAGACCAGAGGGAGATATAGGCCTGCATTTTCAAATCCACAAGTGATCATATACTAAGTGAAGCTGGTCCATGTGAGAACTGGCTCAAGGTATAGTGAAGAGCAAACAGAAGAAGAATGTCATACAAAATAAAGGGGCATTGGTTAGGTTGGTAGCAGCCTTTGCCGATGAAAAACTAAATTGTGGATACACATTGCCAGCATAACCTGACTTGAGAAATAGCTGTATGAAAATGGGATGAAAACAAGGAGAAGAAAACACTCCAGCAAATTTAACTACATTTATTATCATGATTCACTGTCAGATGAATTCTTCAGTGAGGTCAGATCAAGAGCTTAACAATTTTACAGTAACATTTTACATGGTATCTCAGAAATCCATGAATCTTGCTAACATCCATCCTAACACATTCACACGATGAGTTTAAACACAACTATTTTTAAGTATATCAAGTTTCTAATAATTGTAAAATAATTGTAAGGTCCTTATATTCAAATGCAATCAGTGAGTCCAGAATTCTATATATTAAAAAAAAAAAATAATGTTCCAGGCTGCAGACATACGTTTCAGGTATTTCTGAGCCCCCATAGTTGTTATTAACTTCATTGCCGGTATGTATGAACATGCTTCTGGAAAGGAGTCAAAACACAAATGTCAGTGTGTCAGTGGTGTTATTGTAGGTTATACTGTAGTGCTGGATATTGTACATTACAAGCTTCACGTTTATTTCCTTGTCAAGAGGAAAGGTGAGCATTTTCTTGTCTTCTCCATGATAAACACTGATTTAGGAATGTTGTTTGGGCTGTTCCACAAGGGAACAGACAAGAATCCAGCATGCTTGTTACAAGTCAGGATGTGATTCTTTGTATAAATAGAAGATAAATGTTAAACATATTTTTTGCTAGTTTTCAGTTTATACTATGAGAAAAAGCATAAAAGAAAAATTTCACATCATATCTAAGCCCTGAATAAGCACACTATTTGAGGGAAGCTGGAGCTCTCTTATTTAATTAAAAGTAACTGCTTAATTAAATGCAACTTTAATAATGTGGGACATTCAATCCTCCTTGCAATAACAATTCTGACTGTTATACTAAAAAGGAAATAGGAAAAATAATGCATTTAGTACAGGCTACTGGTAATGAACTAACCATACAAGCAATTTAAAATCATTTAAAAATAAGTGTCCAAAAGGAAATACAGCCAAAGCATTCTCATTTGTGATTTTTTATAAACATGATAATGCTTCCCCCCCTCCCCACACCCTTTTCCCCAAGAAACTATGTGATCACACCCTTGAAAGACAGTCTGATACATAAAATAGTATATTAGGTATAGAGATCCCATACTTTCTCAGCCAGATCTTGGGAGACTTAAGTCCTGTCTCTGCTGTCACTGTAAAATCTGCTGTCAGGAAAACTGTCAGGAAACATGACTTTCCCCCAGGAAGTCAATTTTAACAAAGCCAAAAATGTCCCCAGTCTACGAAATAAATGCAAAATGCAGCTCATTGCAATTAACAAATAGCACATGCAATTTCTATATGTCCTTCCATCTGAACAGTCTAATTAAATCACAAGAGGAAATTAAAACATACCTACAGGTTCATGAAGTTCCCAATTCAGATTACTGTTACATGAAAGTGAGTGTAGCTCTAACAATTTATACGTAGGTGTTTTCTAGATTGCTCCTGAATGTCTTAAAAAATTTCTAGATAAAAAACAAGGTTGAAATCTGGGTTGTTTTAATTTCCATCTGTGTACTTTATAACAGCAAATAAGTACATCAAGCAACATAGCAAGCAGATAATAATTATACATAGTCAATAGTTAATAGATATTAGACAGCAGATAATAATGAGAATAAAAAGCAGAAAACCCTCATCTGGAATAGGCATAAATTAAGATCAGACCTTTACTCTGCTGACCTAGATGCTCTATTCTATATCTACAAAACCATCTAGCCCCAAAGTCATCTGGGTTTATTCTCACAAACTGCCTCAGAAAATCAGAATTTTCACCTAAAATCATATTGACAGTTTCTAAAGAGAATACACTGTGACGACAGGAGCCAAGTCATTGTTCTTCAGTTGTTCAGCACACAGAATTTGTATCTTTTATTATAAACTCTTCTGCAAGCCTTCTTTCCCCTCTTTTACCCACATAAAAAAATATTTCTTTTTTTTTGTCCCCTTTTTTGTATTGCCTTTTTGTCTTTCAATCTGCGGGGCATTTTACATAACACATTTCCATCACTTCTGATAGATAAGCTGACAGGAACAAATCTCATGTTTGATCTTATGTGTCCAGCACCTCAGTGAATCTCTGCTATTGGTTTGTAGATTCTGCTACTGAGTAACAAGAAACCTTGCACTGTTTCTCCTTTGTTATTATAGTACATACTAATTCACTCATATTCATTCCTAGCTAGTTCCTTGGCAAAATGTCCCATCATAAATTTCTTCTTGTCAGGAGCAACAGACTGGCCTAAGGCTTTTGGTAAATGACAGCAAATTGTATTCCCTATCATAATGGCTTGGAAAGGTAATTGTAAACAATTGGATTTGCTTGTGCAGCGTATGTCTGGAAACGACGACATCATTTTTCTAGCTGAAGCATAGTTCTGGATTAATCTTTCAGAAGAACAAAAAGTCAACACTAGACTAGAGCAAATGAAAAGCTGGTTTAGTGGAACTTTCATTTTATCATCTTAAAGACTGTACTCCCGTGACTTCATGAGCCCAGTTTTAGATTGAATTTATTAAACAGGAATTTTTGTGTAATATTAGTATACTATGGTCAGAATTTTTTAGTTGTTATATTTCTTGTGAAGACAAATTCAATGTATTGAAATGGTTTTCAGTTATAATTAGCTTGTTATTGTAGATCTATGAAATACTTCAATAGATTAATTTTAATAGATTTTTATATTTTAATAACTTTTTCTACCTCTGTAATCTACTCAAAATGTTATTTTACAGTAAGTTAAACAATTATTTATCTGCTGCCTATACAGAAAATTGACTATAATTTTTAATCTATAAATCAACAAAATCAGGTTGTTCAGACATTTATTCCAGAGCCTTGATACTCAGTTTTTCAGACCACTCGTCTGTGAATTCCTTCACTAACTTCCCTTTCTCTTTCTCCTCCCCTATATGTCTATACAGTATGACAGTTTGAACAATATATAACGCAATACTTCTGCAAATAGTTACAATTTCCAAAACTGCTGTCAAAAGAGGGAATTGCTAACTATTTTTCTAAGTCCAAGAAGCTGTGAGTACTTTTGTACTTGCATGTGGAAGATGATGTGCATCTGTGATTGAAGTCTCAGAAGAACTAAGTGGCAAATTTAAAATTACACATGAATTGTTGAAATCAGTCATGCAAAGGAAAAAAACAAAATCTTTGCTGAGCATGGATAGGAAACTGATTCGATTTGTCATGTTGTGGTTGGGGTTCTTTTTCTCATCGTTTCATTCAATTGCCATTCTATAACCTGGGGTTTTTTTGAAGGGTTTTTCCCTTATCAAAGATGTAGCACTGAAGTGAAGTGTGCAGTGAAGTGCAGTGAAGGTGTGAATTGCAATAAAATAAGATTTTTAAATGCTAATGAGTATCTGTTTGCATGATTTCAGACATATCAAGTTTAACAGAAGTTTCATTAGGGTTAAACAAAGTGATCACATCTAGGGAAATAGTCCTGTAAAAAAAATTATGTACACTCAAAGCACCAAAACAGGTTCTGAATTAACTTGAAAGGAATAAACTCAAGTAAATATTCTAAAAAACCACAAACAAACAAACAAACAAAGCCCCCCATAAAACAACAAACCAAACCACTGGTGGAAAAATATTTCTTTTTCTTGAATCTATAAAAATAATTTACTCCATTGGTCTATGTATGCTTATAGGGTTGCAAACCTGGACTCTCATGATTTTTATTCAAGGGTTATTTGGGGTGTCAGATTATGTTTCAGGTGTCTTTTTTGTTATGGTTTTGTTTTGGTTTGGTTTTTTTTCCATTCATCTTTTCTGTGCAGACTTTGGAGAAGCTGGAGAGAAGAACAAAACATATAAAGTTATGGTTCAGTGTCTGCCTGAGTACTTTATTTGGTTTTGTGGATGTCAGCAAATTCTCTAGACAGAAACTCATCAGTTTGATGATGTTATCTGTTCTATAATTTTTTGTCAGTTAGTGTATTATCTGCCTTCAAACCAGACATGATTGCATCAATAGTACCCATTGGAAGGTGGGTTTTTTTTCCTCATGGAAGCTCACTGTTGATTTGAAATATATTGTATCTTTCTTATGCTATTTATATATTTTATATTTTCAGCACTGTTTAGATGTTTTCACCACAAATTTTGCAGTGTATTTTTCAAAGATCAGAGCAACAGACTGCCAACAGCTCTACTTAAAGGATTTTTATTGTCTTTTTCTCATACACAAGGTGAATAATATCATTACTCTGTGAATCTATGTAACGTAGTAGACAAAGCTGAAAGAACTGCCATTCTCATTGTATTAGCATGAAATGAAGCATGAACTCCAGATTATTAATTTTTAGTTTTCTACTCATCTAAATTGTTGACCAATTCCTTTCCAACAGTAAAATATATCTCTGAAAACTCAGAGCACCAAAGAACCAATGCTGGCAGAGTGCGCCACTGTGTTTTGAAAAGCAGTGAATTTTCTTTTTTTATAAAGGCTGATTAACCGATACAGATTTTAACAGATTTTATATTCTTGTAATGATTTAACTTTATTACTAATTAATACCAAGCTTATTTTTTTCTGGTGGTTTTTGTTTGTTTGGTTGTTTGTTTGTTTTTTTTTTTTTTTAATGCAATGAATATAAAATCATTACAGCTTCCCATGTCCTTGAAAAATGGTTAACTAATGCCAAGGGTTACAGAAAGCAGACTCCAGTGGAGCCTTGATGGCACTTAACATGATTATCAGTATCTCTGTGATTGAATGTCAGTGTTTTCTAATTAGAATGGTCTTCTACTGATACTCTCTACATGTTGAGTATTGCAATATATGTCATTATTCCCCAAATCTTCAGTGTCATTAACATTTTCTTCCTTGCTGAATCATCTTTTTGACATAAACCAAACAAAATTCTGGTAGAAAACTTAACCCAAACTGATTGTTCAATGGGCAGCATTTTTGTTTACTTGTAGAAAATGTGTGTAAAGAGCTTTTCCTGTTGTCTTGAATAACAGATGCAAATTCTTACACCAGTGATCAAACAGAAGATAGATCTCATGAAGACATAAGGAGATCAAACCAGAAACATGTCAAGAAAACAAGACAAACCATCTCTCATGTGAGAGATCTCTCATTGAAGGCTCTACACATTTACCTATGAACATTTTTGAGCTTTAGGGACAGAGGATTTACACAAAAAATCTAGATAATAAATACAGATTCTTGATCCAACTTAGTATAGATACCTATGGCATCTACATGTATGCTAGCTGTCTAGCCACCCTTTATATTTATTGAAGAGAAAGAGAAAACTCTGGAGTTTGAGTAATCTCATTTTACAACTGATATTATCTTCCAAAGTATTTACTTTTATATTGAGTAAAAATTATAATCTGGAGTTACATATAGAAGTCTAAGATTAGATGAGATTAATTTATATGAAGTCTGCAGAAAAAGTTTTCAGAATTCATTGTTTGATTGTATTTTATTTTCTGTGTGTGTTGTAGACATCCTCTCAATGCCTTGGAAAAAATTCTCCACTGTTGAATTTTTTTTTCATCACAACATAGACCTACAAATGTATGCTCAGCACAACAGGTTAAATTTATAATGGTAGTATATTTTAATGAACTAATTACCCTGACAATCCTTCCCTCTTTGGAAATGTAATTTCTAGACCATGATTTGTCAGATAACTAAACAATACCTCTTTTCTATTATTCTGAGATGTAACTTAACAAGCTTGCTTAAGGAAATCACCAAAATTATTTTGAAGAAATTTGTCCATGGCTGCAACTTTCTTGCAAAAAAAAATTACAATTTCAATCCATTTTTGTTACAGAATATACAGCTTGAGATTAGTTATTTTATTTAAAACTTCAATTTTCAGTTAAAAATCACTTTTCACTTTTAAACATATATTGTAGTATCAATCACACAAGACTATAAGGGAAACACATTCTAGTGAATCCATTGGATTCACTGATTAACATGAAAAGTTTACATTGACTGCTATCTTGGGGTATTTTCCCCATTTTTTTGCTTTTCAATATATTTATATATTTTAGCACTATCCTAATTCTTTAATTGGAAATAAATTTTTTTTCTTTTATTCTCAGCTAATTCAAATAGTAATCTTATGCCAAAATTTGATATTTTAGAATCAATTTACCATTCAGTATGCAAATTCCTTCCCTACTATATCAATCATGAAGAACATTTGAGGGGTTTTTGTAAACAAAGCAGTACACTGTCACTCATCAAAGGCTGTACCTCAGGTAAATACTTCTTGAGTAAGAAGGGAAAAGACTACAGCATCTCCGTACAAATGTTTAATACATGCAATGATTAAACAGCTCTTCCATAAATATGTGGCAATTCTAGGCAGGAACACTTAAGAGCCTTCCTTTGTAAAAACTTTGTAAAAGAGAAACACAAGTCCCCATGCTTAAAATAGAAGAGTCAGAGATGCTGAGGGCTTGGTACTTATTTATTTAATACAGTTTGAAGTTTTGAAATTTAATTGTTGAAGTTGGGTGATACACCTAAAAGTAATATTTATACTGAGTATCCAGTAGTTGCTATATAAATTAAATTCATTAGATCAGCTGCAAGTGTGTCAAAAATTCACTTCAAAATAATTCCATAGAGGAAAGTTTCAAAACTCAGTAACAGTAACTCCCATACTCCCATGGAGTTGCTCTGCATTCACTGAAGACAGACTTGCTTCACACTGCTTGTCATTTGCTCATTAATCTTGAATATGATTTTAACAGCCCAGTAAATGTTTTACATTTTTCATATTGAAGATGTGTGTTTGATTTCTCTCTCTTTGGAGAGAGTCTGCACAGAAGGAAAATACAGACAGATTAATGTATGAAGTATAGCTTGCAGATTTTTGCTCTGATTGACTCTTCTTTCTGGTCAGTCAGCTGAGCTGAATCTTGCTTTTTTCTTGGTTTTATTATGCACCTCTATGTCACTGACTAGTGAGGCACAGAAGGAAGGAGGAGGGTGTGATTTGTCCCAGACCTATGGCCATATTGCATTTGCCTACACATAATGTCTTTGCAACATATGCTGGGCTTGCAAACAAATTTTGCACCAGCTGCCAGTTGTAGGTACATACTTTCCTGAATAGCTATGCATTACCTGAAGGAAATAATATTTACTGAAAAATTCCTTGCATTTTCTAATTCCTAGTCTTCCCAAAATGCTAGAGGATTCATACATTTTTGGTTGTTTTGTTTTGTTTTGTTTTGTTTTTCACTTTTACCTGGGACCAGTGAGAATGAACTCACAAGAAATTAATAAATATTATTCCTGAATTCATAATTACTCATAATAATTTAGTATTATGACAGGAGTAAAATATCTTACACAATTCTATTAACTTTAAGGGAGGTTCAAGATCAATTCCTGGTTGTAATTATTTTTTTCTCATTTTAATCATTCTTGAAGGACTACATGATAGGAACTTGCTCTCATTTCTTTCTCCTAGATTGTCTGTAAAATGCAGATTGATTAGTGTAGATCAAGCAATTTTTGTTGAAGAGGAATGATTCAGGAAGCTTAAGTATGAGCAAAAATATGTGCTTAAAGCAAATTGCTGTAGTACATGCTAATACCCTCCGAAGGAGATAATCTTTCTGATACAATTATTCTATATCTTCCTATACAGTCATGATAAAAATGCAGTATATTGATTTCAATAGATGAAACATGAGACCAAACACTGACAAAAGCTAATACTTGTATAGAAGGGACTTCTTCTGATGCTCTGTTTTCTACAGTTTGTTCATAAGTTAAGAATAAGTTTGTTAATTCTCTCGTTTTCCTTAACTACTTCCTCAGTTTCCATTAATTTACTTTACTAATTTGTAGTAATGCCTACTACTTCCACACTCATTGGAAAGGAAAATTATGTCCAAAAAGCTAAAGTTTTAAAAATGCAGATTAAGACGACACTAAAATTCTTACAAACATGGGGAAAGGAAATATCTTTCTATGCAATTACAATTTTTAAATGAAATAATGTAGCTATTCTGCTCACTTACCTCTCCTCTCTTCATTCACAAGTTTATACCAGAGACATTCTCCTTTTATTTTAGACACTAAAGAAAACACTAGAAACACCATAAAATGAATGTCACTGTAAACCTTTTGCTTTACATTTTTATGAGGATCAAGTAAATGAAAATATGCTGGTTTTCAGAAAACAATAAAACAGCACATCCAGCCACATCACAGAGAAATCACAGGACAGTTCTGCCGGCAGCTCCAAAGCTGTTACACTGTTTCCTTGGGGATATGCCAAGGAACCAAATGCTAAAAGCTGGAAAGGATTTGTATACTTTAACATATGGCCTTCTTCATGGCCAATAAAGGCTTCTGGGTGTCCTCAGGTGCTGCCCTTTTAGCAAAAAAAGGGCAGAATGGAATGGAATCATGGCAATAAGAGACTAACTTATTTCATTACAACCTAAAGCTATTCCAAAATAACTCTGAAGGTGACCTCTCAAGGCACAGTAGCAATTATCTGCAAGATCTTCACTCAAATAATATTAATTCCTTTTAGCAAAGCAAAGCTCTTTCTGCTTATATGTAATGTTCACTGATTATATTGATATTATATCAAGGAAATATTAAATAGTTTTTTACTCCAAGACCAAAGCTATCAGCCATTTTTTATCACAGATAGTTTATTAACCATTTTATTCTAAGTACTTGTGGCATATCTTGTATTTAAAGAAACTTATCATATAGTTCTACATAAAAGAATCTTTAGAATTGTCTTCCCTAGTTCTGTAACTTGGTGTTAGCCTTCCAGTTCAGGTACCAACCACCCCCTTTCACTTACACACTGAAAACACAAAGAACTTCCCTAAACACTCTTCTCAAATATGTTCTACTTTTCAGCTGTTATTCATTACTTTCATTGTAATCGAGATTATCTTTAATTAAAGAACTCAGAAAGAAAAATATAACAGGAATATTTAGAAATGAATGAAAACGAATAGGAAAAGTTTCTGCTGTTGAAATTAATTTCAAGGACTTAGGTAGGTATTAGAAGCAGAGGACAGGCTACTGTTCCCTTTTAGTTTTACAGTCCTTTAATTCTCCCACAAATTTATTTACTCTGCTTAGTTCAGAAGATACTCTGCATCAAGAAGCAGGAGAAAGACAACAAGGTATATTTACTGCATCATTCCACCTCCTGTCCTCTGCTCTTTTTTTTTTTTTTTTTTTTTTTTTTTTTTTTTTTT
>NW_020799092.1:59857660-59890044 GCF_003259725.1 Athene cunicularia
CTTGTATTTAAAGATTTTTTTTTTTTTTTTTTTTTTTTTCTTTCCCCCACATCATCCATAAATTCACACTTTGCTGGGTCATGGCTTTCTGTTAACATTTAAACACAGGGAACCGAACAACTTCACCTACCTGTGTCAGTGGGTTTTAAACTGATCTATTATGTTAGCCCTGGACATACAGCCTTTGAAAGGTGTTTTATCAGCTGTCGATTAAAGCAGTGGTATTTAGTTCATTTAAACTTTCTTTGGATGCAAACACTTTCTTCCCGGATGCCTATGAAAATTGCTGTGTTAAATATGTACATAGTGTGATGAAGTATTTAACCCTCATGTGAAAGAATTCTGAGCCATTCTCAAACTTCATTTTGATGAGAAAACAAAATGAGAATGAACTATACAATGAAATGTGATTTATCTTCAAACAAACAATACATATGAACTACTAAGAAAATATTTTTCTATATAATGTAAAAAATATCCTGAAAAAATACAGCCAAATTACTGGCAGCTACAGTACATTAGCACAAGATACAAATCAACTTCTCTACTGTACACCAATTTATATTTGGTAGTAACTGTTAATTCACTATAGATTTTATAGGCACTTTTGTGATATATTCATATTGCAACAAGGAAACAATGCTGTTCCTCTACACAATATCTAAGGAATAAATGAAGGTGAAGAATTGGTCCCATGGCAGTAACCATAGGTAATTTATATTTTATATACACCTTGTGAATCTATTTTATTTTATTTTTCCTGTGCTTGTAATTATCAGTGGAGCAGAACAAGGAACAAGATAAGGTGACAAAAAGAGAGCTCACTTTAATATTTAAATATTTTGCTTTAAACCTATTATAATGAATGTCCATTAAATGATAAATATTTTATATATTTTTGAATTGTGAAGAAATGAATATAAACTTTTTATCGTATGAGTCCATGTTTTATGTCTTATTCCCCCTTAAGAGCATAAGAAATCAAGTTCCTATGCTCTTCCAAGATATGCTGCATGCTATCCAAACCATTTTTTTTTTCTGATTTAGATAATGGCAAGCTCAGTAAACAATTACAAAAATTGAATTTTTTACCTACATGTTTTCTTCCCCCCAACATATTCTGAAAGATTTTCATGTCTAACCCTTTCTTTACTGGTTTATGCTTCCCTTCACCTCAAAGAACCTTTTCTTATACTTCAGTGTGGAGTAAATTACATCTGGTTTTACCTTGAAGCAACAAAACTGCTTGCATGCAGCATGCAGATTTTAGTGGCAGACATCAAGGAGATTCAAGGAAGAAAGCTGTTAATTTGTGAGCATTCTAATTCTCAGTAATTATTACATTAGTCATAGCTGTCAAAAGCTAAAATAGGTTATGTATTCCATGATTGTGTTCGATACAGAGTAAAGATCATAAGGAAGACCTATAATTCTTGAATAAAAAAGGAAGAAGAAAGGCATGACAGAGAGATAAAAAATTCTGCTGTTGGCCATGAAAATGCAACAGTTACTAAGTTCAGTAAGCAATTATAAATTCACCTTACAAGTAGAAATTATTCTGTTATATAAAGGGCGTGTTAGAAACACCATGGAATAAAACATCAGGGATGAAATATTATGAATTTCAGAAGAAAAGCACAAAAATATTTAAGTACCTAACTCCCATTGATTTCAATTGTACCTACTACTTTTTGGATCTAGTCCCAGATCCTTAGCTGCAACTGACATATAATCCCTTTGTGGAGCTGTGCTATATCCATGTTTGGATGTTAGCATTCTTAGACATTTAAGGAAGAATGATATAAGCATAATTCAGAGAAACTGCCAGCCTGGTTTGTACTATGTGTGCATATCCTAACACTTAAGATATTTGCTTGATAGCTCCTGAGGATGTAGTAATAAGGCAATAAATACCCTTTTCCTCCAGTAGCCTACTTATTCACTAATGATCCTGGAAATTTTATATTCTAAAGATACCCTGCCAGCTTTACATTGCTGGAGAAATTTACCATATAAAAACATTCTCAGAAAAACAATTAATCTAACTTTACAACTTCATTCTAATGTGACACTGATGCAAACAACTATGATGATCCAACAATAAAACTACTTTAAAATAACTTAAAATGTTTAGGAACATGAAATTTGAAAAGATAACTTTAGCTTTTCTAAATAGTGAAAGCCATTGCTTGTTTCTGAGATTAGATGGGCTATAGATTTTGGTAAAAAGAACGTTATGGATAGGAACATCTCTGTGCTTTTTATAATATCAGTTTGATCCCTCAGATTTCACATTAAAATGTCTTTAATATTCACTGCTTATTTTATACCATATGGAGGAAAATACCATTAACTGTGTAATAAAGAAATGAAAATTTCTGGGTTGAAATGTTAATAAAGTAAAAATAGAAGACAGTTTTATTAGGAAACTTTATTTCCCAATAACCAGTTATCAAATAATATATTTACCATTCAGTGGGCAGTTCATACACAAGGCCTGGATGAAGAGATCTTGTTGTTCTGAACGCTCTCAGCCACCGATCATCTTCTGATAATGAATTGATTAGGTAGGAAGTGAGCAGAAACACTTACGTAGACCATTTTATTATGTGGGTCATTAAAAAGAAAAATCTTCTCTTGAAAACAATAATTCACCAATAATTATTCTAAGAAACACTTTGCAGCACGACACAACCCATTTACAGAATTGTGATCACACAATAAACAGTTATATAGCAACAAATTTATACAGTGTAATTAAATAAGACATTGAACATATATTTTAAAGAAATATACATGACGGAAATATCTGCTTGATGGTATAGTTTCTTTTTCCTGATGAGTGTACAATAAGAAAAATCATATTCAAAGAGATGCCTGTAAAGAGGAAACCCTGAAATAAAAGCAACACAAAAATATATGAGACAACATTAAAGCTAAGAAAATATTTTAAAGAGATGAATGACTATGTAGGAGAAGAGGAGACAACAAACCTTGGTAACAAAGATTGGGAACTGTGAAAGTTACTTCCAGAACAGCTTCTGCAGCTACCTAGGAATGACAGTTTCTGTTATGTCTTGCAAAATGAACATATTGATTTTATTTATTTACTTTCAGAACTTTTTTTTTTTTTGTTTTTTCACTTTTAAATTCTAGTCACCACACCACAGGGTGGAAAAGACCTTGGCCCAAGAGCCATGAGACCTGCAGCTCTAGCAGGGCTAGCACAGAAATAGGGAGATATGGGGTATCCTCAGAAAGACCTTTGTTATTTCAGAGAACACTAGGTTGTGTAACTCCTTTCACCAAATAATGAGCAGAGATCCGGTTCCCTTTTAAAAGTCTGTTTTCTGAACTCTGTTCCTCCTATTAGAATTTTGTTTTAGACCTTAAGATTTCCCTAGGCATATGAAGTTTCATTATAAGTTTCTGTACTGGGTGCAGGTGCCCAGGCACTGGCAGCGAGGGCTGCCCCGTGCTGGACATGGCTGGACACCGCTCCAACTGACCCACCGCAGGGCACGGCTCAGCCCCTCGGCCACAATAGCAGCTTCTCTGGGAAAAAAAATACTTCAGTGTATTAAAGAAAAGACAAAAATTATAGACAGAGAAGAGGGGAGAATACAACACCTCTGTGAAAGTGCAGATCACTTCATGGCAGTGAGTAATGAGGAAAAATGGTGTGAGAAACAGCCCTGTGACCACCCAGGTGAGAGAAGGAGGAGGAAGAGGCTGTGCTACAGGCACCAGAGCAGAGACTTCCCTGCAGCTCATGGAAGAAACCATACCAGGGCATGTGGTATTTCCTGAAGGACTGTAGCCCATGAGAAAGAACCACTCTGGAGTGGGAGAAATTGTGAGGAGGAGGAGGAAGCAGCAGAGAGAAGCTGTTACGGACAGACCAGAGACCCCCAATTCCTCATCTGCCTGTACCTCTCAGGGTGGGGGGCTTCAACAGAAACGCTGAGAATGAAGCAGTGACATTGAGCCTGGAGAAATGTGAGTGCAGGGAAGGTGTTGTAAATTCTGTCTTTGTTTCTCACCATTCAACTCTATTTCATCTGGTAGTTAATCTTCCCAAAATCAAGTCTGTTTTGCCTGTGATGGTAACTGGTAAGTGATCTCCCTGTCTTCATCTCAACCCACGAGATTCTTCATTTTATTTTCTTCCCTTGTCCTGTTGAGGTGTGGAAGTGAGAGAGCAGTTAAGTAGGTGTCTGGCAGCCAGTCAAGGTCAATCCACCACATTTGCCAATGTAATACTTAAGCACATGCACATTTATATTTGTACACATCATTTGTGAACAGTTTATATACAGATATATTCAGAACTTTACGCTACTTGCCTTTCACTGTGAAAATGGACCAGTTGCTTAGACATGTTCTTTTCTAATCATTCATTCCATTATTAGTCGCTGAAATGGAGGAACTTCTGTTTTGATGGACTCAAAATAACTCAATTTCGCATGTCTCATGGGAATTAAAGTTATGTGAAAGGCATTGTCACAAACTCTTCTGAACTTGAGAGTATAGAGTATCAAATCTTATTCACACGCTTACAGACAGTTTCAGAGAATTCTTAATCTGTGAGGCATGACTGGAATCCACTATGGCCATGTTTACCTTGCCTCGTTGTTAGAACAAAGATCCATAGTATGACATCCACCTGTTTGACTAGTGTGGGAATAACAACTTTTAATCTTTAAATTTTTTTATCTGACTTGGGACAAATTGATATTGCCTTGCTACTTAATTTTCCTTAGTATTAAGATTACTATTAGTTACCTGTTGCAAGCTTCCGCTAATCATTTATGAGTTTGACTATTATGACTTCAGGGAATATTTTTATGAATACTATCTAGTCTGGCTATTT
Source organism: Athene cunicularia (assembly GCF_003259725.1). Classification (NCBI taxonomy): domain Eukaryota; kingdom Metazoa; phylum Chordata; class Aves; order Strigiformes; family Strigidae; genus Athene; species Athene cunicularia. The sequence continues at coordinate 59,862,534 of NW_020799092.1, forward strand.
TTTCCACTCTTTCATTGATGCGTTTTCCAACCTACACCTTTGATACTTCGAGATTTCTTAGAACTGCTTCCAAAGGAAGGGTTCTGGCATGAAGCATGTCTTAAGACTTCTCTACAGTGAAGACTGATGAAAATAGAAAATATAGATTTTCTGGTTGGGCCTTATCTTATTTGAAAACTCCTATGTTTTCAGCAGTCATCTATAAGCTCAGTGGACTTTCTGACAGCCTTCCTCTTTCTGATAGAGTCAAAAATGTTTTTACTGGTATTAATGTTATTTGTCCTTCAGAATATTTTTGAACTGTTATGTTAGACTCTTATAGTTAATTTCCCAAATTGCATGCTCATTATGGTTTCCTTAATTTAAACTTTGTTCTTCTCCTTTTGGAAATGTTTTCTTTAACATCTAATAGTCATCTTTTCTACAATTTAATGATGCCAGATTTCTGTGGTTTTAGAGGTGCTTGTGGTACTTTTAATGTCTCATAGATTATATGCATTTATTGTAAAGCTTATTGCTTTAAAACAGGTATTGTGTTTATATTTCTCATTTTGTCTGCTTGTTTTTTGTTTTTGTTTTTTATGTGGCACTTGAAGTTGAAAATTGCTGTAGTGTATTTGTATCTGCCTGATGTCACTGAAGAAATTAAAAAGAACTACCAAAGCAAGAGTAGCAAAAGATACTGAAAATTTGCTTTTCAATTTAGGTGGATTTTTGTTGTTGTTGTTGTTGTTTTTTGTGTTTATTTTACAAAAAAACAATACTTTTCTCAACTAAAGGAATAAAAATACAATTCAGGGCATTTTCTGTTGCCTTTTGAACAGTTAGGATAACAAAAGCAATTAAATCAGAAGTTCAAGTAAAAATGTGAAATACTAGCCATCCCTAAAATCTAATTATACATATTTAGAAGCACTAATTTGTGGATAGCTACAGTTGAAATATAAAAGTAAAAATGCACTCTAGGATAAAATACTAACTCCATGAAAAGGAAATATTTCCCTTACTATAAAAATCATTTTAGTGTTATATTTCTTAATATACTTTGTAGTAGGACTATTTTTTAAAAGATTTATATACTTTGTTAAACACAAATAGGTTCTTGGGATTGGTCCCTAACTGTCCTGTGTTGACATTTACCTCCTTAAAATGTGTTATACCACTTTTTTACATAAGAAAGAAGTAGCAAAGATCAAAACATTAAGAAGAGAAGTTTCACAGGTTCAATGGTCTGGAGATTGTTGTTTACTTACTGTAATAAATAATGTTATAGCATTTACTTGCTGTAGAACTGTTCTATGTATCAAAACCCATATAAATCTTTCAGGTATGATCTGTGTATTTTCATATGTCCTATATTTTGACTTTTGAGACTGATCAAATGCACATTAAATATATATCTTACAAATATTGAGTGTCTGTTTTTTAATATTGGAGGTCTAGAACACGATGGAATTTTAATATCTTCAGAGCCAAATTCTGTGCACTTACCAGTAAACCCCATATTTAGTGAAAATATTGAATCAATAGCTCAATAAATTTGTTAACACCTGAGGACTTTGTGCAATATTTTCCTGCACATTTCTTCCTTGGGCATTATTTTCTATTATGCCAACAAGAGTAAACATTCCCCTGAAAATGTTAAATTTAAGAGAAAAATTAATTTCCATAATGTGAAGACATAACAACCATGTAGCATTGCTGAAGAAGAGAATATATTTATTGTATATTTATAATTGTGTACTGCTGCCTCCTTTAAAATAATCCTCCTAGTGTCATTATTTTCAATTCTGCTCTGACAAACTGCTAAAGAATTACATAAAATCTTCTAATTACTAAAAGCATATCTGTAGAAGCAATTACCTCTGTATCTTTTATCTGCAAAACAACTATTCTCTGATCAATTTAGCAGGATAAAAGGAAATGTGTTCATTTAAAGGGTGTAAAAGATGAGAATTCTAACTCTCCAGAGATGATGAAGGGTGGTGAAACATATAGATTGGCTCCATAGCAGGTTAAGCTATCCCCATCTCCTAGAAGTCAAGGTCCTGCATTATCAGGAAGGTAGTCTCACACAACTGTTATTATTTCATGGTGGAAATGATACAAGTATCTTGGGAAGATACTACAAAACAGCCTTGTGTGTCATCCTGTGATAGAGTAGTTTCTGTTGTGACTGTGCACTAAATTAATCTCAAACAATGGAAATAGACATGTGGAGAGTAGGTATCTCAGAAATGTTGCTCTTATTGTGATGTATGGAATTCTGACCTGGTCTTTGACCAGGAATATGAAAAATTCTTTGAACAGAATATAAGAAGATTTTAGGTTCTCTAAATATGGAGTTAGAAAAATTAAGTTACTTGAGTCTTCTCTATGTGCAGCATTAAAGTAAGTCTGGGAGAAACTGGGAAGTAAATCAACCAATCAACAAGCCAAACAAGAAAAGTAGTGTGCAAAACCAATAAACACTGAAAATCTCACCAGTATTATTTTTCTTATTTTTCCCCATGACTCCCATTTTAATGTCTATGTACTTAAAGACATGAAAAAGGAATAGAGCAGTTTTGAAATAAATTAGTGTTTAAAAAGTAGCATTTTCAAACAATTGGTGTATTGTAGAGGTGGTAGGTATGGTGACACGTGAAAGATGGATGACAAAGATCCTCACAAAGGCAGTAATAAAGAGTTTACATAGATGTTTGTTGGAAATATGGAAAAAGCATAACAGAGAAAAATCCACAAAACACAAATTTGCCTAACACCTGGTGCCCAGAACAGACACAGGATGGGATGGACATCCAGTGATTTGTGTTGCCATGGCACCGAACAGGAATGCGAAGTGCGGTGGAGGATGAGCGGTCCCGTTTTTCACTTTTCTCAAGGAACATTTGACATGACTATGCAGATTTATCTCCTGTTCTTCCCCTTCTCTCAAAGACTGTTTGCAGTACTCTGCAGACCTTATCTCTCTTTCTTCCTCTTTTCCACAAAAACAGTGCACATCTTGCACCAAGGAATGTGCTGTCAGTACTCAAGAAACAATGGCTTGACTGTAGTCCCACCCACTCACACATACATACTTAGATAAATGCTACCCCCAGTCTGTGTCTAACTTGGAAGGATGATAATCCAATACCAAATTGGAGGGACAGATCGATGGGTTTGTGCTCCTTGCCTTGCCCCCCCGAGGAAGGAATACCTTTTGGTAAGATTTGAGACCTCAGCTATGCCGAATGATTACCCAGGAATTAAGTGTGTGTAACTGCAACTGTTTTTTCGTGTGTAGTGCTATATAGCCAACCTGCAGTTTGTGCATTTATTGTAGGCAGTCTCAAAGAATCTGTAGATGTTGCATAAGAATAGACTGTACTATTCATGAATATAACTGATTCTCTTGAATACAACTGCACCTACAGCATATGGGCTGTTTGTGCATCTGATGTCAGGCCTATAGTCATGGCCCCAGTTGGCATACCTAATACAAGATAAATCCAGCTGCCCCTAGACCCTCTAATCTCTGAGGGCTGGTGAGAACACAAGGGGATTAATCTCTTATGAAATTAATTCATTACCTTAAATGCAATGATTTTTCTTCCTAACAATATTTGTATTTGTATTAATCTTGTCTAAATTTAGTTTCCGAACAGGCACTTTAATTTAGTCACTTCCACTCCTCCATGAATAACGGAGAGAGATAGCTATCATCAGAGGATGATCCATTTCATCTCTGGTGTTTCTCTGGCTTTTATTTAACCATTATGGAGATTTCAATAGAAAATCAGTGCCTAGATTTTACCATGGACTAATTGATGACCTTTAAGCTTAGATACCTGATTTCCTGAAGGACAGATCATTTGAAAGAATTACAGGGAACAAACACTCTAAATCAGTATTTTTGTAATTTACACTGGTTTTCAACTGATTTTGAAGTGTGATTTAGACATTGACTTGACCAAACCAAAATTATTTTTTGTCTGTACAGTTCAAATCACTTTTAAGTGCAAGAGTGAACAATATGGAGGAGATTCACAGTTGATCTGAACAATGTCATGAGTCAGGAGAAGGGTGTTGAGTCAGATAGTAAAATACTATATTGAGACTACAGAGATAGGTTATAGAACATGATCACATCTGTCTTCTGAGACTTTAAGAGATAGTTTGCTTTGCACCAAAACTCTGAGTGATATCCCTTTTCTCTCCTAGGCCTAAGCTAGCTTGGATATTTTTCAGAAATATAAATTTTAATGGGCTTTCCTGGGTGATGAGATATCAAGGGGATACAGCACATGTGGATCTCTGACTCTGAGAGAGCTTGTTATTGATGTCAGGCTGCCTTGTTAAGAAATGTATAGGTTTAGTTTTTGATTTGAATACAATTTTAATATTATATAATTGTTCCTTCTGGATGGTATACTTAAAATAGTATCAATTGTTAAAATGCCGTAATTTAATCACATGCAACATTTTCCCACAATTCCCACAGAAAAGTATTTCTTTCTCCAGGATTAGGTAAATAATGTAACAGAAAATGAAACACATGTCAATCCTCTTAAAAAGCTGTGTATATATATTCTAATTGCATTATAACACATCGAAATAAGGACCAGCTTCAAGATAGGGTATCATCCATTTCCATTATTATCTGATTCTATTTCTATTTCATGATACTCTGGATGGCTGATGGATGTTCTAAAGTGAAATGAATCACCATAACTTACAGTGAGCCTGTAACGTGCTGGACAAACCATAAATATTGAAGGATGCACTTCCATTTATGCAGACCCATATTTGAGGAGATATCCAAACTCCACGAATAGTCATCTGAATAATGATATAATCAGTAATTCTGTTTTTTGTAAGAGCATGTACCTTTAATATGATTTCAAGATTTTGTTAGGCAGGATCTCTGTATTTAGATAAATATCTGGTAGCTGATGTGACAGTCTGTAATCATATTATGTAAGAAAGGTGAAAAACTGAGAATTTTTCAGAAGTCCTAAAAAAGTAAAATCTTCATATGTGCTAAGTGACTTATGATCTGATTTATATTTTTAGAAATACTTGAAGAAACTATGGACTTAGAGGTGCAGTTATGCCACTGTAAATTGGCAAATAATCATGTGTCATACGAGTTTGGATAATCTCTTCCTTTGTGTCTCTCATTAACTCACTCAATTTGTATTCAGTACGCTGAGACTTTCACTAACAGAAGTAAAGTTAGTACAGTGGGATTTCTGAGACCTAAGTCTCATTGCAAGCCTCTCCTCGCCATTTATATCATATTTGAAAATAGGACCCAGGCTCCTAAATCTTGAAAATTTGCCTCACTGTTAGGATTTTGGGAGTTTAGGGGGGGTGTTTGGGTTATTTTTTGGCTTCTTTTAACTGAGTGCTACAGCTTTCCTTCAAATACTCTACACCCTGACTCATTTGGATAAATTGAGATCCAGAAGATGCTGTTATTCTTCTTACATTTGCTCTTCCTTGTTTTTTTCTTTTCTTTTATTCTCAAATATACCACTTAGAAATATTTTCTTTTGTCTGCACATGTATAAGCATACAGAAACCACAGTACAAGTTTACATATGGATTGAAATACCTGCCAGCCAGCCAAAGTCATTAATTAAAGCCATCTGATATACTTTCTCTTCTTGATTTCCACAGTGTTACCCTGACAGCAATGATTTAAACCTACAGATTAACATTTTGTGTAATGATCAATAACAATTGTTTTATTTATTCTCCCTTTTAAATTTTTTTTCATTATAATTTTACAACTCATCTTTCCTGGCCTTCTGTTACCAAAAAGAGCTGCCAGCTGCTGTGCCTAGCCAGCAAGTCATGCTGTTGAGTGACTGTGGAGTGCATCAGCACAAGATACAAATTAAAGATCAGGTAAGAAAAACTTTTCTATTTAACCCAGTTTTCCTTCCTTTCAGAATTCGCACTTAGCAAATCCCTGTTTATAGCCCAGGGTTTGTTCAGTTTTGCCATTATCTTTCTACTGAATTACAGCTACCTATTCAAGGACATTATATCTGCGAATTTGTTTTGCAGACCAAACAGAAGTAAATAAATTAAGAAATGAAATAGGAAAAAAAATCAGTATGAAAGTCTAACAGTTATACTAATTTCCCCTAATTGCACATGTTGCACATTCAGAATCCTTATGGCTGTGTTGACATAGACTCTAAACCTCTTATTTCAACTCTTTGTACTTCAGAACTTACTGAGCAGAGTTACTTTCCCTTCTTCTAATTTCCCAAGAAATTTTTGCTTTCACAAGAAATCTGCTGCTGTGCTAGTTGAAGATGGTGCTCTCTTTCAGGAGAAAAAAAACAACCCAACAAACCCCCTAAGTGAATTTGGAATAAATGTTATGGCTGAAAAGACTGTTTTAAAGGCCTAGCAGGCACATGAATCATTTAGATTATATACACGTGGACTTATATAACCACCTTCAGTAATTTTTCACGTTTTCCTTCTAAGCCACTAAGCTTTTTCTTCCAAATGTTGTGATTCGTTATGAAGTCTTCCACTTTCCCACTCACCTACATATTTCCCATTCTGGCAAGGGATAAAGTGAGCTTTTAAGGAGCATGTAATTATGTCTGTAGGGAAGAGGATATGAATATTGGGCTTGATTTACTGTGGCTGCTCATTTAATTTAGAATTAAACATTACTTAATCAGGAAAGCATTAGGCAGAACTGACATCTGCATTGAAGACTTTTTGTGTCTTTCAGTAGCCTAATCTATGTGGCAAATGGAAAAACTAAATTGAATGTTTGTTAAAAAAAACAAAAACAAACACATTAAAAAATGGAAGATTGTTTATTGTCTCTAGTTTTACAGCAACCAGATTTGAAACCATTTTTCTGCTTATGAAATTCCTTTAAAAACACTTTTTCTGCAGAAAGCACATTAATCAGGTTGGAGCTAAATGTGCTGGCTCCCATAATAATTGATGCTCAGCACTCATAGCATGGGTTGATCACAAAGTAACAAGAATTTATTTAGAGTTCCAAGCTGTAGAGACACTACTGATCCCACACTATTTTCAAGGAGATTCTTTCTAGAGCAATCGAGGCAATCCCAAGCACAAATACAGGCTTGTGATGGGTGGATTGAGAGCAGCCCTGAGAAGAACTCAATATTAGTAGATTGAAAGTTTAGGATGAGCCAGTAATGTGCACTCACAGCTCAGAAAGCCAATCATATGCTGGGCTGCATCCAGAGAAGTATGGTCAGCAGGTCGAGGGAGGTGATTGTTCCCCTCTACTTGTGTGACCCTACCTGGAGTACTGTGTTCAGCTCTGGGGCACCCAGCATAAGGACATAGCGGCTCCAGAGGAGGGCCATGAGGGGGACTGGGGGGACTGGAACACCTCCCTTAATAGCTCCTCCCTCTTTCTCCCTCTTCCTCATAAGAGCACCTCCCTCTTTCTCATAACTGAGAACAGGGTTGTTCAGCTGGGTTGTTCAGTCCAGACAAGAGAAGGCTCCAGGGAGACCTTATAGTGGCCTTCCAGTACATAAAGGGTGCTACAGGAAAGATGGGGAGGGACTCTATCAGGGAGTGTAGTGATATGATGAAGGGTAACAGTTTCAAACTGACAGAGGGTGGATTTAGATTAGGTGTAAGAAATAAGTTGTTCACTGTGAGGGTGGTGAAACATTGGAAGAGGTTGCCCAGAGAAGCTGTGGCTGCCCCCTCCCTGGCAGTGTTCAAGGCCAGGCTGGATGGGGCTTTGAGCAACCTGGCCTAGTGGAAGGTGTCCCTGCCCATGGCAGGGGGGTTGAATTAGATGATTTTCAAGGTCCATTCCAAGCCAAAACATTCTATGTTTCTATGATTCTATGATATGTCTTAAATGAAAGAATCTATCTGTACTACACCTGTAATAGCACCCCTTACTTCTCTTCAAAATCACGTGTGGTTTTTGTTTCAGAGCGTGATTGTACACAAGCAGTCAGAGTCAGCCTTCTGGGTTAAAAAAGACTAATCAGTGTCCTTCTAACATACTATTACCCCCAGGATATCTAAGTGTCCTGGAGACTATAGAAAAGAGGAAAAATGTGTGGGAGCCACTCCATGTTCCTACCTCTCATGAGTACTACTCTTTCAGAGCAGTGTGGAGCAGGCACAGCAATCCTTATTCCTCATCTATTTGTTATTCCCTGACTTCCATGTACAACCTGGTGTTCCCTCAGTCTTCTTTTTCTCCTGGACAAATTGAATCACTTTCTTCTTCAGTGTTATTTGTTGTTAACATCACTCACCATCATGGCCAACGTCAGGAATGGGTAAATCCATTTGATCAATGTTTCGTTTGTTCTTGTTTTCAACCAACCCTATTTTGTATATATCCATTAATCCAAGAATAAGGCATCTTGGAAGTGAAGAAGGGATTGCTTTTAAACCATGTTTAAAATGTTGTCACTTTTCTCATTTCAAACTGTAAAGCTGTAAAAATATTTTCAAGAAAGTTGCTCAGGTGAATCTGGATGGCAGTGGCTGGATTTATACAGATGGCAGTGGGTCTGTGAGTACGGCAGGCACCATTCCTCATAGTCTGTTTATCTACTCTTCTAAGATATGTCTGAAATTATTTGCCTCTTCATTTTTACTCTATTCAAGAAAGGAGTAAAAAGCATAGTATGTGTGTATATGTGTGTGCTGGAGGTCGAGGTGAATCCATTGTACACGTGAGTTCCCATAAACCAAAATACAGCTGGTAAGTCTAAATATAGGCACATCAGCCTTGAGAACTGCCTTTTTCATAATATCATGTTTTACTTTGTCCCTTTATATTAATCCCTTTCTTCCCGTAAGTGTGATATTTGTTATCTCTCCCTGAGAGTAACTCTGGCACATTTATCAGTCACTCAGAAATTCAAAAATATTATTGATCTCATATAAAAACTCTCCTGAGGCACTTGCATGAAACAATCTTCTAAAGAAGCAGATAAATAATGTACCACATAGTAGATGGCAGGTGCTTTGTTGGCTTGAATTCACACATACTATTTAGTAGGGATGTGAATACCTTTCAAATCAGATGATCTTCTGGAGGAATTAATGGGCAACAAATTCTCAAGCAGAGCTATTAAAAATTCATTGACTTTGTCATGCAGTATCCGTGCAAAGGATATATTATTACCATTCATGTAACATTTGTACCCAGCCTTGTTTTGCTCATTAGAAGCCCACAATTTGATCAAGTTCAGCCAAACTGCAGGTTTGCCTTTGAATTTAGCTACTCTCTGTATCTGCTGTATTACAAAATTAATATATGAAGCAATGTTTGTTTTTAAAAATTAATATAAGCTAAATTCAAATGTTTTGCTTTTAAATGGCATTTATATTATTCCTTCAATATCCCTTTCAGTGAATTTATGCTGATTTTTTTTTTCCTACAAAAACCACAGCCACACTAAAAATATTTTCATGGTTCCCCTGTAAACAACTGTGTCTTGCCATGGTTTTCCAGAGGCACAGACTCCACTTCAAGATTATCTCAGGCACTGTCAGTATTCTTCCTTTTCCAAGTCATGGTCTCCTTTAGGAAATAGAAGTTTTAAAATAAGGGCTGCCTGACAAGACTGCACATCACAGCCTAATATCTAGCTTTTATAAACTTGTAACAGATTATTACAACAAATTTTGCTTTTTAAGGCTTCATATAAATTTTTGCACTCCAGTCCATTTTGTATGCCTTGTCCATTAAAAATGGATGATTTTTTAAAATCCTTTGTATCTGACAGGAAAATCACAAGGATATTGTTTTTTCTTTTATTTATTTCACAGATAATTTTAATATTTTTACCATAATTTAAAAAAAAAAATAAATCTATGCATAGCAGATATATATCGATAGATAGATAGATAGATAGATAGATAGATAGATAGATAGATAGATAGATAGAAAGGAGTAACAACAACAATGAGTTACAAAATCACCTCAATCTCCCTGCAGATGACTAACCCAAATAGACCACGTTGCTATAGGAGATATTGTTAATGGAGATGTTGTATGTTAAATTGTTCTAGAGAATTCTGAATACTCTCTATTTGAGAATTTTGATGGAAACATCTGATGTTTATTCTGTACTCTTGTCAGTGGAAACTAAGTATGGATTTCATCTTATCCAGATTTAGACTTTCAAAAGTTAGATCTCAAAGTCTGGGTTAATCATCCTACACTCCTTTTCAGAATTAGAATGGATAGAAATAATTGTAAGTCCTCTCACCTATTTTAGGATCCTCTTTTAGGAAGAGATAGCTTATCTACAAGAAATGTACAATTCTTTTCAGTGCATATAAAAATAAAGTAGTTTAGAAATAAATATCTAATTTAAAAATTCGTAGGTTAAAGCAGATAGTTGATATGCTAAGAATGATTTTTGCAATTAAAAACAAGTCTGAATTCTTTGATAAGGGCCTTATAAAGTACACATAATGTGTCCACTGAATGTGGATTTACACAATGGATTAAAGAATAGATTAAAACACAGATATCCTTCTGATATTTTAATGATGTTGTTAAAAGATCATTTTCTACATCATAAATCTGATTTATTTAGTCGAATAAATTAAGATTTGTAAGTTCAATTCACTTTTATAAATTGAGAATTCTTGGATGTTTTGAGTAAAATTAAATGTTTAAAGTAAAATTAGAAATTAAAAAAATAATTCATAATAGCTATTTTATTTGACACATTTTGTCTTTTCTTTTCTTTGAAGATTATCCCCCCACAGATGATAATATAAAGCACATATCTTCCATGAATAATTACTGAAGTACAGATAAGCCTAGCAGCAATTTTCCAAAACCTTTCATATTTAAAATTCATGATATGTTGGTTAATTTTGATTGCACCTTTGGGTTACCTGCTACTGTTCTTGTAATTTTATTTAGGACATGCATTGCAAAATTACTATTTTTGTTATTACTAAATTATAACTCAAATGTTATAAGGTCAAAAACCAGTAATGTACTTTGTCTGCTTTTGCTGCTCCAGGCTAAACTGAGTGATGATAGTCATATTAATGTGACTGTATACAGGACAACATGGAAAAACATTTAAAAATTCTATTTCAGATTATTATAAAGAAGTTGTGATTAGCTATCTGCTTTACTAAGCATTGTTTTCATTCACTTTAACTCACTTTTTTTCACCCCATACCAATAATGTTTCTTTTAAAAATGCTTCTATTGAAGTGGCCACAAAAGCATTAGCCTATTTTATAGAATTAAGATCTTGACAACTGTTAAAACTGACAATTTTTTCTCCATAAGTTACTGATTTTTCCATACAGTTGTAACCACACCTTTCTAAACAGAATCTCTTCTGTAATGTCGTGACCAAACTCTGCTACTGTTCTTTTTTGTGGTAATTTAATATACATTTTAAGTATCTTAAACCTTATTGCTTTTAGCCTCAGATTAACACCAACACAGACATTTTGTTTATTTTTTGTCAAAACACATCAGAATGACTGATCCAAAAGAAGTTTAGCTATTATGTTTTTGCTGGGATAGTTTTCAGCTGCATCTGTTCCCTGAATAACTCACTGAGTAGCCGCTGAAATCCTTGTTGCAGTAGAGAGAAACAGAGAAAGCAGAGGTGGGAGCAAATGACTGTCAGTGAAAGGTGAGGCAGACTATTTCTCTTAGTAACAGCATCATTTTATACCAGTGTCATTTTGTACTTAAATTCTTCTCTGGATCTCAGTGCGAAATGCCAGGAATGTCACCGAGGGGTTGTCTACTGGCAGGCTCACATGACCTTAAAAGCAAAAATTTAGTAGATTTGGTTTAGTATATAGGACAGGACATAGTGCTAGGATTCGTGTCAATCAGCTTTTGATGTCTGTCAGCTACAGTTAGTCTCCTGAGTGGAAGATACTAAAATTTAGATGTCTACCTGTAAATAACCATAGATATGCTGGGTGACTGAGCCTGCACTGACAGCAGCGAAGATGAACGGCTCAGGTTTTTGGCCTAACTGTAGACATCTGAAATGCTACTTGAATGTCCTAAAGTATTCTGCTGCGACTCCAGAAAGGCATATATGTTCATAGCTTCCAGGCCTGACAGGATGTCTCAGATACTGTAGGGAGTTTAGACACTTCATTTTTGTGGCAGATGTAAGTTATTTTAGTGTTGATGTCAGCCTCATCCATGATTTCAGTATCTAGTCAAGACTGTTTCCTTTTCTGGTAAATGGATTTTACTTACAGTACGATTTATCTCTTGTAAGGTAAAATCTAACATGTCTAATGAACTGTGCTCTCCATTGATTGCAAAGACATTCTAGACAACCAGCCTGGAGGTCAAGTGGGGTGAAACAAATGTGACACAATATGTCTTTTCAGATATAGGGTCTGTGACCTAAATTATAAGACTCAGAGTATAGAAAAGAGTAAAATCACACATTATTTCTGGCATGTTGTAGCATAATTTTTTACATTACAGAGCGTTATCTCTAAACTCTCTGAAACCTGGTCATTCATATAGGAACAAGTGACTAACTTTAGGTACACAAATGTAAATATTTTGGACTTGATATGAGAAATAAAAGCCGGTCAACCTCTAAATGATCTGAGTACCCAGCCACTGAAAATTAGAGCAGAATGAGTCATTCTGTAATTTTTAATTAGTTTAGACTCTACTGTATGAGACTTCTGTCTTCTGAAGTAATGTTGGGGAAACAGTAATACTTTCTGCACCTCTTGGCCTAGGAGCAGGAGATCAGCTTTTGGAGCACCTAGCAGTGTAGACAGAAAGGCTGTCACACACATCTGCAGCTCTAGTAACTTGTATATCCAAAGGATTTTACAGGTGGAAATAAAGACATAAAGCAGCTTGTGGTGTCTGTGTGACTACCATTGTTCCTAGGGGTCATATTCAGTGTCTAATGAGGTATTAAGTTGGCAATGGCCACACTGAGAGTCTGGTCTATAAAATATATATTAACAACTACAATTTATAAATTATAATTAATTTCCATTTCTGTTTGATTTTATTTTAAAGCCGTTTTAAATTTGTGTCTGTTAATATTTCAAGCCAATTACCAATACATCCCTGGCATTGTGAGATTTGGTATCAAAATATTATTGTTCGAATTGCTGAAGATTTAGAAGGGGTGAGTAATCTGTGTGAAACCAGAAACGTTATGCTGGCTGGTAGCGTATAGAATTAAGCGGTTACACATTAAATGCAAATTAATATTTGGTTAATTTCCTTAAATGTTAGGGAACAAGGAAATACTTAGACAGTGTACTGAAAAAACATATTTTAATAGGTAAAATTATGATTAATTCAGGATATCCGATGGAAATTTTTTGACTAGTAAATATAAAACTGACAAAAAGTATAAATACAAAGAGCTACTTTTGTCTGCTCTATCAAGCAGTATTCTTCTAATATAGATGATTTTTTGTCCATAATGAAATAATTGAAGTAGAAATATGTGATAAACATGACAGTCATCTTCAAAATGCTTGAAGTGTTATGGGGACTCTAACCATTAAATGGCGCCATAAAAACAAAGTAAAAATACATGGTAAAGCACCTAAGATACACTCAATGTAACCATGTGAATAACAGATTGCTTCACCAGTGCACTCAAAACACTTTGAAATAAAACAGGAGTTCTTCCTTTATAAAGGTATATATTACACCTCCAACAATCTGTTTGATCACTTACTGCAAAACCATATTTTTAACATTCTAGAAAATACTATTTCAAGGAATGTTACCATCATTCCCTTACTCTTTCTTTTTCTTCTTTGTAAAATATATTGGAATCCAAAATAATACCAACAGTGAGGGAATCTTAGAGAGCAGAGCAAATAGTTCATATAGACTTTTCCAAAGTTTATTTTGTAAGATTTGTTAACTTTTTCATCTGATAAATAATTTCCTAAATGTTCTATCATTTGTTTCAACCAATGATATAATTTTGTAACTGCTGATATATGCTGCATAAAAGCAACTGAAGATAATGGTAGTAACATTACAATGAGTTTAATCCTGAAGGGAATACTAGTATTTTGACATTTTTCCTCAACGTCTGTCTTCACAGGAAAATAATAGAAAATAATGGAATGGGAAAAATGTTCCTGGAACTGAAGAGTAGAAGGAAAAACAAAATAAAACATAGATTAAGAAATAGTAAAGCACTTAATTTTTAATCAATTAAACAGTAAAAGGCATATCTTTGTGGGACCAGAGTCTCTTCTGCAAAATATAGTTCAAATACAACTTGCTGTCACTGTTTCTTGATATCGTTCTTGATATATGATCTGTGCTATCTGTGCTGAATACAACAGCTTGAGAAAGATAGGTTTGCACAATCAGAGGTGTGGGTTGTCCTTGGGCTGTAGTGTCTATACAGATAGGAGATAAGATCAGGTAAAGATTAGTACAAGTAATATGAGTGTCTCTGGATCAAAATGAAATATTTTGCGTATGGTTTTCCAATTATGAAGTTAGTTTACAGAAACCATATCTTAGTTGAAATTACTTGTTTAATTTTTATTGGAAATTACTGATCAGTGCCAACTGTAGAGTTAGTTAACAGGATGATTATTGTGCTATTGACATTAATTATTTTTAAGAGCCACCTAATCACATTGAACAGCATCTTTTTTTGATAAGCACTCTCATGAGTGTTTACACAAGAATCCTACTCATTGTGAGAAAGGTGTAAGAGTCAGGAAATCAGGATCTAAATTGCTATGATAAATTCCATGACATAATAGTGAGTGACTATCTCTATATTTATTTCCATGTGCTGTTTTAATCCTCTGATGTCTTCAGTGTATGTTTTTTATTGACATGGACAACATTAATTTCAAGAGACAATTTTGTTCATCATCTTTAACACTTAGTGGTTGAATTTACCTAATCAGATACAGCTGTCTTCATCTAATCTCATACTTAAAATACAATTTACAGGCAGAATGATTCAGATGTTTCTCAGTCATATTCTAGAAGCTGCTATTTCTCTCCCTCTCCTACATAGTCTGGAGTGAAAGTTCTACTGATCAGAAGCAAAAATTCTAAGGTAAATACTATTATATGTGTGCGTTGATGCTTGTATTTTAAATTTCTATCTTATGAAAGGTTATTAAAAAAAAAAAAAAAAAAAAAAAAGATTATCTGCAAAGATGTTGCAGTTCAGTTCTCACAGATTAACAACAGGCTGAACAATATTGTCCACTAAAGAGAATGATTTGATTTCCTCGGATGGTGTCAGTATGACCTATTTGGAACCATGTCACAACATGGTACCTCCAACAAAGAAAATGGAAAAGACAAAACCAAATCACTTCAGTCTCCATTAGATTTAGGATTTGGGGTTATCTCTGTTTTACAACACATCAGATGCTGGGAGTGACTTCTTTCACAGCCAGCTGTTTAATCTGCCACGATTTATCTACTACCTGACATAAATGTGCTGAGAAAGATCACAAAGGACCACTACTAAAGTGCTGCTTGGTAACATTTACTAGATTTGCATGTCTTATTATCTAATGTACACTAGAGCTTGTAAACTCCACAGATTATTTTGATGTTTTTAATTCTTTGCATTTTATCTCTATGGCTGTTAAAAATATTCAAGAATTCATAACTCTGGACTTTATTTTGGAGGTTATTGGTTAGCTGTGATTGATCACCTGGAATCACAGTGTACCATTTGTTTCTGTTGCTCATGCATATACTACGATTCATGATTGTTTCTGTGTGTTTTTAATAGATAATTTCTCATGTACATGACATTTAAAGTTACCTTCCTACAAAATATGTTTGCCAGAGAACTTCAATTCTTCAAGCATTCACTTAAATTGAATAATATGGGGAGATAAGTATGCTGAAAAAGTTTTAGTTATAAAACAGAGTGGAAAGCCATAGAATTTATTTCTTTTTATTATTTTATTTTCACTTTGAAGCTACTATGTACAGAATGAACAGAAGATATTCATAGTTTTGTTTCACCAAGCCTTTAAACGGAGTGTAGATATCTTTCCTTTTGGAAGCTGTTATATCCACTGCCTTTTGTGTGTGTGTGTGACATTAATGAAATATACTTGCTGTTCTGATAGAAATAGACACAAACCTGTGCCAAAATACAAGACATAATTTAAAAAAGTGTCCATATCTCCTCAGTCACCAAATTCAGCTCATAAGCAAAATGGGAACTTTTTCTAATATTGTCTACAACATTCTTTGTAGCCAAGTACTGATTACATGTTTTACAGTAGGTGCAAGAAGTATTTATACTGATTCTACTGACAACGTGATAATCTCTGATAATGTGGTAATTCCACTGAGAATATGACAATGTGATAATGCTTATCACCCCTCAGCTAACAAACGGGCTTGTTCATCTGCGGATGACATGAAATAGCTGACTGATTGTCTTTAGCTCAGTACAAACATGAATTTAAAGAATTTTTTTCTGTGCAGATTTCCTTAAGATTCTTTATGCAAGTAACTGGTGGTTTTTGATTTAATGGAAGGAAGAGAAGCCTGCTAATTCTGGTACAGCCTCCCTCTAGACAAGTAAATTATTTTTATATTTTCATCATTTCCTTCCATCTTTATATGTGTCTTTATTTTAAAATAAAACCTACAAAAGCTAATGATTTTTGAATTTTTTTCAGCACCAAAGTTTAGGATTTTTATTTTTTGTTAATATTACAGATATTGCAGAATGTAGATAAATGGTAATTGTTATATGTGTTATTACTGTTAATTACACACAATTATTTCAACTGCTGATCTACTCTTAATGTGTTGTGTGTTCTATATAAATGTTAACACTTTTCAAACACAGTGCTTGTTTTGTTAATTTTATTTACAGCTTTTTTTTGCCAGTTTTCTCAGGTTGCCTTACTGAGTGCCTTTCAAATGTTTTGATGGTTCTTACTTCAGTAAATTTGGAAAAGTGCCTGTTTTTTTAATGCTAAGAGTGAAGCTTTAAATATTGTACATACCGGGCCATACTCACTGAAAAGAAAAAGAAAAAAGTGAAAACAGTTTTGAAGCCCTGAAAAAAATGGTGTTTATAATATTCTTACACAGTTGAACCCATACATGACTTTAAGAGCACTTCATTTTGTGTTGGATGTACTGTAGCTAAGTATTTATTTTGACATTTGTTTGTAACACTGAATATATTTTAGTATTTTCCAAAAAGACTTTAACATGATTTAAAAACTTGATATACACAGCAGAAGAGAGAGAGAGAAAAAAAAGAATCTTACTCCCAGCCCTTACTCAGCTACAGAAGGACTTGCACTACAGCAATCTATGTTTAGGTATCTCTCTATGAGGTTTAAACACAAACATGGAAGTAAATTGTTTCCTCTATGACAGCTATATTTCTTCACTCCTTTAACTTTTTATATTAATGTCAGACTTAAGCTGGTCTGTAAACGAGTCAAGTTCACTATAAACAGAACAATCTTTTTTTATTTCACCTCATCAGTGCTGCGCCTATATTAATAATTAATAAAGAGTGCTGTCTTAGACCCTAATATCTCTTTTCCTTCACACATAATCTTTTTCTCCATGTCAAACTTGTTACCTACTTCTTTATCCAAGAGATAACCAAAGTAATCTTCACTGCCATTCATTTGAGGATCAAGCTCACTGGATTTTAGACATCTCATGAATGCAGATATGTAGCCCAAGCAACGGACTTTACTGTCATTTGTCCTTTCTATAACCTAATAAGCATGTAACTATTTACTAAAGAGAAATTTAAAAATATGAATGCAAGCTCAATGATAATTAGGAAGTTTCACTTAACTGAGGAAGGTGAAAGAGTAGAGAGATACACTCCAGATTCGTCTCTTCAACTCAGGTGATTAACAACAGAATAGTAGCTTTATTGAAGTGAAAGAACAGAGGTTTTAATTACTGTAGATTGATTTGTTTTTCAGGAAATTCTAAGCATCATTGCAAAAAAAAAAAAAAAATCTCAGGACATTCTTTTTTCACCTTATGAAACTCTTGGCTTAGTCAGATAACTTTTGGGCATCCTAATTGCTGTCAGCAAGTGAGACAGAATCCAAAAGACAGTCACAGAGCTTGTTGAAGCTAATGGGTTTGTCGAACACAGTTTCAGGCTGAACGAAAGGAACAATTAAGTCTTTTTATGTATCAAAGACAGCTGGAAGCAATGGAATAATCATTGAAAGAAAATTGCAGGCCAGAGTTAGTTTGAACACAGCCTTTGGACTTATGAATAGATTAATTTATGTCAGTTCTAGTTGTCCTGGTTTTTAACATAGTTGTGAACATGTGACAAATATAAAATGTTCTTTTACCACTTCCAGGTAAATGAAGACTAAGCATCCTGGTTTTAAAAGCTCCTTTCTTAGTCAATAGTCAGCACACATCTCATACTTCTCAATGCACTACATGCTTAGTTTTACACAGTTGACATGGTGTAATCTGTGTCAGTTTTAATGCTCTAAACATTGCCTCTCTATATACCTATGAGCCTGACTGAGTATGATACTTGCCTGTTTAAAGTTTTTGACATTAGGCATTTGATTGAAAAAAAAAAAAAAAAATAGAGTTTAGATGCAGGAAGCTGAAATAGACCTGGAGAACTAAGTGTCAGTGTTCAGAGATGCAAAGCTTTTTGGGCAAACGGTTCTTTGCCTCTCAGATTGTGGAGCAAAGAAATTGTGTCCTCTTATTTCAGTTACCATAGGGAAAAGAGTAACTGGGTTCATATTCTTGTTCTAAATAAGCAAGACTATGTATGCAGGGAATACATCTTTGGTATGTAACCAATTCATTCTCCTAGCAGAAACAACCCTTCCTGCCTGAGTATTAACCAGCTATTTTGACCAGCTTGGTAGTCTACCTATAAAGCCGCCTCCAACATTATCTTCCTTGCCTGCTGACTTTTACTACTCACTTCTCTTTTCAAATCCCTTTGCTGGCAAACCTTTAGAACTCTACCAAGTTTAATTTTCCAGGATTGCTGCTTTCAAGGTCTTGCACAACTGCCTGCACAGACTTTGATAGACTCGCTTAGGTGAGCAAGCATTTCTCATCTTGAGTGAAGCTTGAAGAGTCTGTCCAGGAGAGAACAGCAAGGTTTTTTTTTTCTCCAGCCAATTTTGCTGCTATGAATTAAGTAGTTTTCTCTGACCCCCATTAGTAAATCTGTTTCTCCTGACAGACAGCTTTGAGTCTCACCACAGCCTGAGATGATAGCAGACACAAGTATTCATTTCACTTATATATCAAATTGCTAACACACAGGAACACGCTATCTGTAACCACAAAACAGTGAGTGACAGATCCAGTGATATGCTGTATACATATTTGTGTATTTATTTATCAGTAGTGTCAGTATATTTGCTCCTTCACATTTTTGCTCCCTGGAACATAGCAGAAACATGTATATATTTCCAGGCTCCATCAGGCAGGAAATTCAACACTAAAGCAAACATTGCTCCATAGATGACTTCTATTTTCTGTCATTGCTTTAATTGCTGCAGAAATACAAAGTAACTGATCTGAAGACCATCACTCCATGTGGAATCACAGAATTTTACTTAGGCATGAGATTGTGCCCTTTGCACAGCAGAGTTTAGCATTGGAGGTATTCATCACCCGTTAAAAAGCCTCTCATGGGCTCCAAAATCTGGTCATGTGTATGATACTAAACCTGTGATCCTATAACGTGAGAATTTTATCTGGTTGGCTGTATTTTTAAACGTGTTAGATGACTGAAAGTCTAGTTAATGAAATTATGTATAATATTTTCTGCTTCAAAAATACTGCTCTGATTCTGCAGATGAGGTTGGTATGACTAAGGTAAAAGAAAGAAACTGGATTTTTCCTTAGTGTATCAATTTCTTAAGGAGAAAGAGAATGGCTGCTTTACATTCACTTTACACTGAAGAAGTGGAGATGATGAAATGATAGTAATTCATTTTAGCATGCTACTTACTTGCTTCATCATGAAAATACCCCTAATATAAGGAAAAGGTTGTTCACATGCACTATATATAGTCTTGTAACAGTAATGTCTGTGCTTTGAGCATCTGTATCTTGCTGATGATTGAAAAATATCCTCCAGACTGGGGATATTGTTCAAACTCCTGGAGGAGCCTCCTTCTCCACAGATAAGAACAGAATAATGTAAGAGAAGAGCTTTGTTTGTTGCACCTAGAGAAAGTACTTGAAATGAAGTGATGTGAGTGCTGGCCTAAATATGTTTCTTGCAGAAATATGTATCTTGCTTACAAATATGTCCCTGCCCATGGCAAGGAGGTTGGACTAGTTGATCTTTAAAGGTCCCTTCCAACTCAAATAATTCTGATTCTATGACTCTATGATTATTTTTCTAGAAAGTTAAGGGGTTATTTTGTTTTAAATTTGTGTATAATTTGGGAAAAAATGTTTAAAAACTGAAATAAACTCCAAAGCAGGAGAAACAGATTTTGCATAATATGTGTTTTTGTCTCTATTTTCAGTGTTATTTTTAATGTCTGTACATACACTAATGGGGCTATATTGATGTGAGAATGAAACAGTGAGAGACTTTAGATTAAGGACCAAAGTGGGTTTAGCCACAAATTCTCAGAAAAGAGTGGCCTAGTCCCATGGGGAGCTGACTTCCTATGAGCTCTCCTACATCATTTCCTGTCCTCCTCTGGCACAGCAGCAATTTAAAATAGGAAGAGGGATTTTGGAAGTAAAGAGAGTAACATAGAACTACTCAATGCAACACTGGAAGTTCAAAGTAAATTATAAAAAGCAGGATCTCAACGGTGGTTATGTGGTTAGGAGACAGAATTATTAAGAAAATCATGGATCTGGAAGCCATTACTGCAAAGCAACACAGCAATGTATTTTCTGTAATTTTAAGCATGCCTACATTTTGCAGGCTTTTTTTCGTTCTTATCATTGCTTATATAGCTATCTCTATACTGTTAACTATGATTGCTTCCAACCTGTGCCCCAAGTCTGAATCATACAGAGTTATTATTCATACTACTGTTTATACTCTAAGGGCAGATGAAAGTGAAGCCATACAAGGTCTCATAGCGTCTAGAACGCGATACAGCAGGAAACACTGAAAGAAACTGTGGTTGATTCAGCCTAAAGGTGTCTTCCACCTTTTAAGAGTTATGTCTTAGATTAAAACCTTTCTCAGTCTTCGAGGAATTCAAAAGGAACGTTGTCCTTTCATTCACTACCTAACGATACAGAGAAGGTATAGCCTTATTTCCCTAAAGTTGTCACAGAAATAGCCACATTTTTTTAGAAGGAATAGCACCAGTAATGCCTGTGTGTTTGATTCTTTTCTCACATGCCTTTTGTCAACACATTCACTTTTCTCTGTCTTCTATCCATTTCTCACACCTTTTTAGTAGTTGGCTATTCAAACACTGTGGACCAGACCTGGTCATTGTGTTTGAGCTCTGAATTAAAGATCTGATGTAGTTCCATGCAATATAGTCACACATTTTTAGCAATTTATACACATAATACCCTATTTAAAAACATTTGATGAGGTGAACACGAAGTCTCCTCCCTCATCTCCACAGCTCTAGAACTGCTCTACTGACCAACATGCATGTCAGTGGACATTGGGTGACAAAGTATCATGGGGATAGGGGTGTCTTCTGAAGTGTGGGAATCAGCAACTGGCAATCCAATGCAACCTCATGCTATTCATTCCAAACATGCAAGCAGAAAGCCTGGAATCAAGAGTCACTCAAAAGGTGGCAACGAAAATTGTTATCATGATCACAAGTAGCAATCCTTATAAAAAGCACATGCACATATTCCGAAGTACTTAAATCTTGGCAGATATACCCGTGACACCTATACGCAATGTTCTCTGTAAAACAGGAAATTGTGAGAAAGGGCTTTGTAATGAAAGAAAACATAACTCTTCTCCATCTGAAAAAGCACTAATTGCTGAAGCGGTGTGATTCAGATAAATAGATGAATACTTTATATTCCTCTTCATTAAAACTTTAAAGCTGAGCCAAGATCCACTGAGTTCCAGTGAACCCAATAGCTCAGATAGTTAGAGGATACTTAATTAGAAAGCAATTGCATTCTAATTGAATATAGTATAATTATTGAACAACCGTGATGAGTTTGCTGCCTGCACATTACTTTTAAAGTAATCCAGACTCTGAATCAATACCTAACAGCTCAAGAACTTTACATATATGGAGAGATATATAATCTGAACTAAATATTATTGGAAGTAATTTGTACTGTCATAGTCTTGGACTTCATAGAATTTGGAAATTTTCTCAGAATCTAGCTTGTGATAGTGAGTGAAAAACAAATATACAAGCAGGGAAAACTCACACTAAATTAACCTGGAATTACCAAGCATGAACTAGTTCATCTTTATGATAGAGAACAAAAGTAGTTTCACATCAGGATCACATGAATAATTCATTCACATTTTGTTCAAGACATGCTCTGAACAGAAATTATATGCAAAGTGGTGTATTACCTTCACTTAAAGACACATTTTTGTTGGCATGATTTAACCACTGAACTGTAGCCTAAGAAGAGAAAATGCATCTGTTATTTTTAATAAGCTATACCAAATAATAGAGGTGTAATTCAACAGTCTACAGCCAATAATTCCACATCCCCTTGGTTGTTATATAACATTAATTTATTAAGAAAATACTACCTATTTAAAAAAAAAAAAAAAAAAAGACAAATTGCTTGGACTGTATACAAGGATGTTTGTTTATAAAAGGTTATAACTAAAAGTTGATTAATGTTGGGCAAGAAGCTCACTTTCCATTGCCAGAAATATCGTATATATTTGTCTGGGTTGTAATACTTCATCTTTAATACAGTGTAACAAATCAGTTACATGTAACTTGGTTTCATGATCATTTTATGCCATTATGCATGTAATGACGTCAATAACCCACATATTCCTAAACCCGATTTTATAAATGTATTACAAAACCATTATTTGCATTAATAATAGTTATAATTCAGAATTTGTGTTAATTTGCACCTTGTCCTAAAGAACCTGAGACCTGAAGTAACCAAAATTTAAAATATCTATCCAAGTGTAATAAAACCTAAGTTTTGTAGGTACCTTTATAAAATGAAATAATAAAATAAAATATACACAGAACCATGCTTCCCATATGTCCCAATTCAATGTCAGGCGAGGTTTCAATATGGTCCCAAGAGTGAGATTAAGACACAAATGAGGTCAAAGGCCATACATCAAAAACAGGTTTTATTTTTAAAAGTGAAGAGGGGTAGCAATAGGACAGAATGAAAAGCAAACACAGTAATCAAGCAAACATGTGGAATAAAGTTGCAATAGTCACCACCATAGATCTAATGGTGTCCTGTCGATCCTCAGTCTTCAGCCCTTCAGTGGTGGGTGCACAAGGAAGTTTTCTGTTGCCTTTTAAGTTTATCGTATCAGCTGATTAGCATATCAGCCCACCTTCACTTTTTCCTCTGGTCCCACAGGTTTTTGCTGACTTCATGCTTCTTGAACAATCATCCAGCTTCTGGAGCAGAAACATTTGCCTCTTACCAGTTCATTAGCAATGCATGCATGGGGTCTGACGTACGCAATAGAGTCACAAATGGCTATACAATGGAGCCAGTGATAAACATTTGGTTTTGCTCAGTCCATGTCTGCACCTTTGAGGCTTATTTAAGGAGGCTGATAATGCAACTTCAAGGGAGTGGGGGGTGCATCCTTCAATACACTCCTGCTTCTGTGGGTGACATTCCTTAGACTGGAATGAGGAAAGATAGGAAGAGAATGAGAGTACTGAAGTAAATGAAGCACAGCTGTCGTTGATTTGTGAAAGTCATTGTATTAGGCACAAGATGACATAAGAGACATTCAAGTCTCTATCATGGGCTTCCCCTGTAATTTCAGCATATCACCTATTTTGTACACGTTTCATATTTCAAAACTTTAAGTAAATCAATTACTGTTTGACAATTACACACATAGGTCATTATTACAGAAGAGAGATAATCATTCCTCTAGAAAGATTCCAAACATTGATCACAGCAGATCTTTTTCTTGTCATTTTACTGCTTTTTTAAGCTATAATTTACTCCTCTAAAACCTCTGAAGAGAAAAAAAAAAGGTTGGGTCAAACAATTTTTCCCTGAACACTGATTATTCAATTTGTTACAGGAGAAGCTGGTCTCCCTTGGATAAACTGGTCTCCCATAAGCAGCAATAATTGGAAGCAAACATTGAGCAGTAGTAAAATAAGAAAGAAGGAAAAAAAAAAAAAAAAAAAGTGCATAGAAACAATACACTTGCTGAAAATTAATAACAGCCTTGAATTGTATATGTGTACACCCTTTGGTATTGTTTTGTACTACTCAAATGTTCTTTAATTTCTTCTTCAAATAATTAAAAGAACTATTTTACACAACATTGAAATTTCTCCTACCTGGATAAAAAGTATTGTTTTAGGGGGATACATTCTAAGGCAGGTGTGAACCCTCCAAAATTGTCTGCACTGTCTACATTATGGTGATTCTCTGATGAGAAATTACCAAAGATTGAAAACAAGGCAAAGATCTGCCTATCAGAATCTAAAGTCTCTAAAGAACTATATAAACTTCAGAGGTTTCAGTAGGTTTTGGTGTTTTCTTTTTATTTTTATTTTTTCCCCTAATAAAGTAGTCTGCTATTTATATAGAACGTACCAGACTATATTTAGTGCCAGAACATAAAGCCATAATACATCCATACAATATGTCAGAATGTGTGTTTTAATGAACTTAGTGAAAAATATCTTGGAAATCAAAACAAGTACTATGGTATTAATTTGAGTAATGATTTAAAAAATGAAGTCCTGTGTGGGGTCACAAACCCAGGTTTTCATGACAAAAGGCTCAAGGTGGGCTTTAGTAAAGTATATCACCCTTCATGTAGGAATTCACAAACTACATTAATTTCACATTTTTTGAACTACCACAAATACGGTTCCAAAGTAAAAGATTCTGTACTAAAATTCTTTTCCTGAAAGAGACAGTCTTATAAAAAAAATATCTGTTCTAAGGATTACTTTTAGGGATGTCTTAAATACCATCTTTGCCTTGAGTTAAATCAATTTTGCATTTCTTCAGAAGCTCAGTTACAAATCAGACTTTGATGTACCATAGTTCGCTGTTACAGCGAACTATGGTTCTTAAAGGTACTAAAGGTGCTTAAAATAGTCTCTGCTGACTTAAGTGACAAGAACGAATCATTCTTCCTTTTTATTCTTGTTAACACTACAAAGGCAAGATCATGGCTATACTATTTCTTCTAAAGTGTAATCAACAAAACCAATTGGTTATAATAATTTCTAGCAGGACAAAGCTGTTATGTTTTTCTCCTCAGAGTCATAAAATGAAGAGTATGACATGAAAAGCTACTGGATTTTCATCCTGAATTTTGTTCTCAGGATCTGAGATTGTTATGACTGACCTGAAATAATCTCAAAGCAATGAGTGATTTGATAGATGTTTAATAAACAACTGGAAACCTATCTACAGTCTCCAAAAGTTTGAGATTCCTCATCATTAATAACAAAACACTGAGCTACTTGTTTGTTTTCTTAAATTTTCCTTATGTTATCATTCAAAAAATTAGTGTATTTTCTAGGGTAAAGTCATTCAAATACATGCACATGAATAGCTGAAGTCAGTAACATTCACAAGAATAAGCTCTTTATGGGCTGAGACCTTTATGTGACATTTAGCATGGGTTGGGCTTGGGTGATAACAGTGTTAGCATATAAAATGCAGTCAGCCCAATGGGGGAAAGGAGGAGTATTTTGAGTGTGAACAACATGTTCCCTGGGAATAATGAAAACATGTAGGGAAGTTTCCAGAGGAGCAGTCTGAGCTCCAGAGATGGCAACAGTCTGACACCACAGGTCAGTCAAGAATAGGTTATTCTCCACCCAGTCCTGTAACTGAGGGTGTTCAGAGTCACATGGGGAGAGATTTCAAGGATATATGAAAGACGTGTCAGGGAGAGAAGCCTAAGTGTTAGCCTTGGAAACTGGAAAAGAGAGACACAATGAACAGAATACCCAGGGGAACACAAAGCCTTGGCCCTCCAGTAAGCACTGCATGGCTGGAAGAGCTGGGATGACCTATCAGACTTCTCCTGGAACGCTTCATGTCTCCCATGGGACAGGGAAGTCATACAAGGAACCACTGCACTAACCTGCACAATTTCTGGACTGCATCGTATCTCCCACAGGACAGACAAGTCTTGTAATTTTAAAAATTGCATAGACCTGTGATTAAAGTGTTTTGGTATCTTCATCCATTTGTTCTCCTCACTGTCAGTTTGGTCTTAAATTATGACACTTTTAGCTCCTGTAAGAGCTTTATGTACAGGGGATATTACACAGTCAACAAATAAGGCACTGTGTGACACAGAGTTTTGTCGAATAAGAAGGACACTATATCAGAAGAAAGGTCTACATCTATCTAGGATCTTGACAGATGCTTATCACATGATGGAAAAAAGATACATTTTATTAAGAATGTATTTTTTATTAAACACTTTTGAAAAATTGAATTAAAATTATATAAGTTTTCTTTAGGCAGAAAGAATGAAAAGAACAAAGTCCATAAAATCATCATCAAAATTGCCATCTACTTGTCTCAAATGTTTTCTTTACTCCTGATTAGAGCTTTTAGTGATAGCACAAGTTTTGGTATGTCATCTAAGCTTTACAGACAATGTAGAAAAATAAAAGAAAGGTTTGTAGAACATTACTATTTATTTATAGTATGAGTGCATAAGTAGCAATTTATTGGCATTCTTTTATAGGGTTTCATTATCTTATAAAAGATTGTAGTAAAAGGTCAAAACAGTACTACAACTAGCTTTACTGAGCTTTTAGAACAAATCTATAAATGAAGAAGAGAAATTAACATATTTGAAATTTTCCACAAAATCACTAGGCTGTAACTGTGAAGACATACTTTAATGACTACTACAATTTACAGGAAACATACTTTAGTATCTCAAATCTGAAATAAGTGTAAGGCTTTTTATTTAAATTAATTTTATTTTAAATAGATATTTTAGTTGATCCTGTGATAGTGTTATACCTTTTGCCATAGCCGAGTGTATTGGGCAAAATATATTACCATTACAGGTGCTCTCTGCTTCAAGAAATAGTTTATTGTACTGACCACTCACACCCTTTTCCCTACCTGCAGTGTTCTTGCATCACCACTTTATAGCTTTTGGTATCCTTATGTTGTTTTCACCAGAAAATATGATACTGCTCACTTTTGAGTTTAAACACAATGTGGTCAAATCTGAGCTTGATATTACCTCCACCAAAATGTCCATGCTCCCTGTTTTGATATCAATCTATGTTGGTGATAGAAACATCCACACTGACACTGGGACCCACAAATCAGGCTCACTTAGGATGCTTCCATTCCTTTCCTGTGCATGTC